>NW_025999990.1:2730056-2799563 GCF_001458135.2 Marmota marmota marmota | reverse complement strand
TATATATATTTTATGTGGTGCTGAGGATTAAACCCAGTGCCTCGCATATACTAGGCAACTGCTCTTCCACTGAGCCACAACATCAGCTCTAATACTAACTTCTAAAAATAAATTTTGCTACATTTTCTAAATTTTCAAAAAGAAAGTACACACACACACACACACACACATTTTGGGGAGGAGGTGAGGGGTAGGTTTTTCATGTAAAGACACTTTCAATAACCCTATATGGCCATAGATTGATAGGGCAACCCCTTCAGAAAGGAGAGTTAGGGCATACCGTTTGATTGTTCTTCATAAATGCCATAGAATTTCATATCTGAGATATGTTCTGAAAGCATTTACCAAGTAAAATTCCCCATGGCTCTACAAGAAGCTTTAATATGGAGGGAGAATTGAAGTTTGAGCTGATTTGTCGAGTCACTGTTGGAAGTGAAGTTTTTCTGCCTTGCTCTCCTGTACTTTGTCTCCTGGTTCATGCTGCTCCTTTCAGGCCTTAAAATCCCATACCTTGCACAGGCACAGCTTGCCAGCTGGAGCTAGAGTTACAGAACGAAGTATTGACATCATCTGGCCAAATGCAGAGCCAGAGAAATGAATATGCCTGATATGTGGATGTCCTGATTTACTTTGGAACACCATTCCTCTGCTCACAAAAAGTCAGTTGTACTTTTTCCACATTGCATCCCAAAACCCACACACCACTGGCCAAAGGTTAGGGTGTTACAAATGGTAAAAGAAACACAGGAAGACCTGCCACATCATATGTACTGAACTGATTAAGGAAAGATGTCTCTGTGTTATGTTTAGAATGTTGTACCTCTAATATTTTCATTCTAGACCCTGTGACTTCACCTGGTTATAATTTGCATTTTACCAGAAGAGTCTGTGGAACGTTAACCCCTTAGGAGACATTCTCATCTATCCTCCTATGGTCCTTTGGGAGACATGGGGTCAGGCATGTTAGGGAAGAGAAAGCAGAAATGAAGCTTTCTCTTAGGAACTCAACCCCAGTGGGCCCCAGTTCAGAAAGGAATGTGGGCTCCTGAATCTGTTGCAGAACTTCCTGATCTGGAAAACCATCAAGGAGTTCCTTTATCTCAGTGCAGCCTTGTCTTTGATCCACACAGTTGATTTAGGGTAACTTCCAGTAGGAGCTTTATTTTCCGTCTTTCCCCTCACAAATTTCTTTAACTCCCCAGCATATCCCAAACCCTTTTGAATAAACTCAAACATATAAACTGGTTTTTTTTTTTTTTTTTGGTCTCATAAATGTTGACTTTTGGGGTTCAGTCTCTTTGTCCAAATTGTAACTATTTTTTAAACACCAGGGCAGTATTTTATGATTTCTGCCATTACTCACAACACCTGCCTAGCACAACAGGATGCATGCCCAGCTCCATCTCTCTCGTCTTTCTCTAACCCTGCAGTCAGCATTATTTTTCTGATGTGTATTATTGCCCCACTAGAATGTGACTTCCTTGAGATGGGAATTTTCTCTGTTTTGCTCACTGTTGCCTAGAATGGCTTGTGGGAGGCCCTCAGTACAGATTCACCAAAGGAAAGTACTCATGTTTAAAGAAGGTGTTTAGAAATGCGTGGATATGTATTTTTGTTATTAGTGATTGTTGGGGAACTTCTTCTCCAACTATTCTGATGCTTTTCTGTTCTCTCCCTCCATACGCCCCCCCCCACATACACATACACACACACACACACACTCACACACTTTTTCTTTTCTTTTTGCTCCTTGCCAAGTGACCAGGCAAAGGATCACAAATTGATGGCATTTGGCTTCTAGCGTTGATAATCCCTTTTCATATGAAGACTAAATCAAGGAGAACAGAGGAAAATCAGCTGTATTTCAAATTTAGAGGGGATGCGTTTCCTGACATTTAAGAAAAACTTCACAGTTTTCTGAAACTGTCAAACTTTCAGAAAATGAATGAGGGGACCCAGGAAGGTGCCATTGAAATACAAATAGGGAATAAAGCAATTGCATTTCCTTAGGCATAGAGAACTTCTGCACAGGCAGCTCCTGAGAGATGCTCTAGATGAGGAAACTAGGGCACAGAAAAATGAAATAGTTTGCTTAAAGCCACACAGCTGACTTCTGAGCTGACTTCCAGTCAACGAGTATGCAAAATAATCTCTAAGTATTTATTTTAAAAAATAAATCTATTGGGATCTCACACCTAGTTAGCTTCCACGGTTTCTTAGAATCCAGAGAGTGTCTTAGCCCCAGTTTCATGGTCATTGATCATGTAGAATGCAGGGCAGCATTTTGCCCGGCTTCCAGTGGTATCAGCTCAAACCAGGTTATACCTTGGTTTAGATAAGTGAGCAAAACTTATGGGAAGACAAAAGTTCCTAATCTTTCAGAGCACCTAGGTAGAAATCAATTTGTTCCAGCAGAAGCTTGTCTCTATCTACAGCCTGAGAGTACATGAATAATCCCCAGGTAGCATGCTCTTCAGGGCCTGGCTCTGAGGCTCTCCTTGGAAAAGCTGAGCACGATAGGGTTAGGTACTTACACCAGGCTTATAGCTTGAATGCTGCTCATCGACAAGGAGCAGGCAGAAAGGCTGTGCACTTCACAGGTGCTGGCTTTGAACAAAGAGCAATGTTCTCTATTCAGAGCTAAAGGTCATCTCTGCTCACGGTGTGGTACAGCTTCCTGAACTCCACTCCCCTTAGGCTGTGCATATGATAAACAAACAACAAACACTTCAGCAAATCCAAGTCATTTAGAAACAAAACACCCCTTCCAACAATTTGAGTCAAGTTAATTCTCTTTGTGGGTACTGCATTATAGAAATATTCATGTTGACATTGTAAGTTCACCGAGGAATAGATTTCCTAGCAACATGTCTTAGTGTGGCAACAGTTAGCAACAAGGCACTGCTCACTGTCTTCTAAAAGTTCTTTGTCTCCTCCACATTTACTCTTTCACTTATCCTTTTCTCTTGATTCTACCTCTCTTCCTTCTCCTATCCTCCCCTCCTTTCCTTCCTTCTTTCCCCCATTCTCGCCTGTCTTCCTCCCATCCCCCTTTCTTCCCTCTCTTCTTCCACTTCTTTTCTTCCTCTCCTCTCCTACACCTGCCAGTGACGCACTCAGTCATTGCTTAGTCCGGTCCTCAGTAGGCAGAGCTGAAGGCAGTTCCTGGCCTCTGCACTAGCACAGTTCCCAAGACCTTCTTCAATAGGTGGTTTTTCTTTATTCAGAGGGAATATTCAAGGCTGTCGTATTAGTTTCCTGTTGCAGCTGCAACAAATCACAAACTTGATGGCTTGCCACAATAGAAATATATCTTGTTATTTCTAGAAGTTTAAGGGTCTTAAAAGCAAAGGTTCAGCAGGTTTGAGTTCTGTCTGGAGAATCTATTTCCTGCCTTTTCTACTTTCTAGAGGCCCTCTGCACCCCTTGGCTCACATATTCCCTTCCTTCATGTTTAAAGCCAGTTGTGTAGGAAATCTTCAAACCTCTTCTCTGTCTCTGCTTTTATCCTCCTCCTCTGACTGTAACCCTCCTGCCTCCTTCTTATACGGACCATTGTTATCACACAGGGTCCACCTGGATAATCCACATAATCTCCCCATCTCAGACTCCTTGATCACATTTGAAAAGTCCCTTTTGCCATGCCCCATGGACAGGGGAGCCATTATTCTTCCACTGAAACCAGTGAGGCCAGAAACAAGTGATTAGCTGGAACATCGTCAGAGAACAAGCAGCTTTAAATGTCTTCTTGTGTGAATGAGCTCAGTTTCTCAAAACAAAACTGATGAATGCATGGGCAGGGTCTCACTCAGAAATTGGGTTATAGTTGCTTCTGGGTGAATTTCAGTGTGACTGTGATTTGATTTGGGGAAGGCTCAGGCAGCAGCATAGTCATACACAGCTTCTAGATAAATCAGATTTATTGTATGAAGCCCAGTTCTGGTACAAGCCAGACCTCAGGTATATATGCTCAGTTACAAGAAGACCTCTGATTACTTAACTATAAAATGGGAAGAATAATGATTCTTTCCTCACAGTGTTATAGGATTAATTAAAAATTATGTGGAAAATACACCTAATACGGTGCCTGGCTCATAGCTGATGCCTCATAAAAATTAATTCTTTCACCTTCCTCCTTAGTGATAAGACTAAAGGTCAAGGGTGTAATTACATGTAGCCAAAATTAATTAGGTTGAGAGTAATCAAACAGATGTTGATCAGTGGAATTTTAACCTACACACAGAGGATATACTTATACAATCCTATGCAAAAATGACAAAATCTATTTCTTCTCATCTGGCTTTGTTCACGGTATGTTGGCACTTTATCTTTGTTGGTCTAATTGCATTTTGTGTCTATAAATTGAATGAAGGTATGTAAGTGGAGATCTGGCCTATCTCATGCCTGTGCCTGAAAAAATTGTAGAAACCAAAGGAAATTCTCTCATACTCAATTTTGTTAGGAACATATATGATCCTATCAGTGGATATGTAGATGTAATCCAGAACAACTCCCCAATAAATTGGGAAAATAACTAATACCAGCAATTTAATCTTTCCCTGTCTTAGCTTGAACATAATCCACATTGAAAATTTCACTACCTTTTGAAATAGTTCATTTCAATGTTGGCCAATTCACTCTGTTCCTCCCTATTTTTAGTCAGAAAGCTGCTTTCCTAAAATTTCCATCTTTTCATTCGTATCGCATCTTCTAAATTTACAAAATTTACATATGACCACCCTATAGATGCTCCTACCTTCTTCTCTAAGTTAAAATTTCAAAGTTTCTTCAACCATTTGTCATTTGCTGTTCTTTTCAGGTCTTTCCTGGTCTCCTAATTGTCCTTGTCTTTCTATTTTCTAAATTCTCAATGTCTTCCCCAAAATGAATCATCCAGGACTAAATGGAGTATTCCAGATGTGGCTGGGTTAGTGCACGGTATGTTGGCACTTTATCTTTGTTGTCTCTGCATTGTATGTCCACTGACAAAGTCTGATTGCATCAGTTCCTTTTAGAAAGAGTCACATAACTCTTGTTACGGTTTGGATATGAGGTGTTCCTCCAAAAACTCATGTTAGACAATGCTAGAATGTTCAGAGGTGAGAGGATTAGATCATGAGAGCTGTGCATCACCTGATCAGTGGATTAATCCATTTGATGGATTGATTATTTCTGTGGATTACTGGGTGGGGCATGATTGGAGGACGCAGGTCATGGGGAGCATGCCCTTACGGATTACATCTTGTCCCCTGGTTCCACTCTTTCTCTGCTCTCTGGCTGCCGTGAGCTGAGCAGCTTTCCTCCACCATGCCCTTCCACCATTCTGCCTCACCTTGGGCCCACAGCAATGGAGTTGGCCAAACATGGACTAAGTTCTCTGTGAGCCAAAATAAACTTTTCCTCCTCTAAGTTGTCAGGTAATTTGGTCACATGGACAAAAAGCTGACTAACATAACCGTTTGTTAGCTTATTTTGCCCTCACATTTGAATCCAATCTCCAGGTTGTTTGTAAACAAGCATTTGTTTTTCCTCATCTTTACTTGCCTACTTGACTTATTATAATGTTTTTTTTTTTTTGCACAAATAATACTATAAAATGTAGATTAAAATGAAATGAGTAACCCAGGATCTTACAAAATTTTCAGTTGTCCATGTTCCTTTCTAGTCCTTGCACATATACTTATATAAATTTTGTATAGTCTTCATCATAACCTAGACAACTCTTCATAGTCTAATCTTAAGGGCCAGGTGTTAAAATTTTCCCAAACTACTACATCATCTTTTATAATTAAATAACTGCATTAAATTCCATGGTAGCTTGTACTGTTGAGTCAACAAATTCCCTGTCTCAAAGTTGAGATTGTGCTATCACTATACAAAAAAATGTTTTTCATTGGGGGATCTTTATATTATCCTTGAAATTAAATGACTTTTTGAACCAAAATCAAGATTTTACATTCCTCTATTTTAAATTTTCTTCATTTTAAGTTTTATTCCTGGCCCAGACTTCTTTGGAATCACTTCTGTAAAACCCCTTATCCTTTGCCCCAGTATCATCTTTCAATTCAGAACCAATACAATAGGGAATAAGTCAAGACTCAAGATATATTAGCTCCCACAGGGAGTTCCCAACTGTCTCTCCCTCATATATACCCTCATCAGTACCAGCCTAAGAACTTCTATTTCAGGGCAGTTAGGAAAATCATTTGCATCCCAAACACCCTTACTGGCTAGCTGATGTCCAAAATTCATGGAGGCCAAATTTTGGAAGTTCCTTGGGGCAGGCCCTGTGCTGCTTTCATTCTCTAGATTCCCAACGTAGTCATTGGCAGCTCCCAGTGAATATTTATTAGAAGAAGGAAGGAAAGAATAGAGATAAGACTTAACAATTCAAATCAGCCTGGGGAAGATACTACTTCATTCACACTGACGAGTAAATTGCTGGTATTAGTTATTTCCCTGGGAACAAGCTCTACTATGAAGAAGAGAGGGTGGGAAACACTCCTGTTCTGTTTGAGAAAAGAAAGTGATGAGCTGGGGACACGTAAAATAAGTACATTATAATTTTGCCTAGGGCCAGCCTTGTACTTTTTAAACTCTATTAGTGGTATAGCTAACCACAGAGACTTGGAACTTGGAGGGTCCATAGATTCTGCACTATAAAATGCATGGGATTTTTTTTTGCCTGCTATTATTTCTGCCTGGCCTGTTTAACTTGGGCTAATGCTACTGAATAACAGAACTTGCCTTTGGTATTGCTACAGGAATGTCTGAGGTTGAGGGGAGGACAATAGGAAACAGTAAAGACCCGGTAGTATATGTACAAGTATCCCTTGGTACCCACAGGAAGTCATTTTGAGGTCCCCTTCCCACGAAAGATACTAAAATCTGCAGATGCTTAAGTCCTTTATATAAAATGATATAATATTTGCACATAACCTATACATATTCTCCCATATCTTTGAGATCATCTCTAGATTAACCTAATACAGTGTAAATACCATGTAAATAGTTATTATGCTATTTTGTTTAGGGAATAATAACAAGAAAAAAGTATGCACATGTTCAGTGTGGATGTGGTGTTTTTTTTTTTTTTCCATGAATATTTCTGACCCATGGATGGTTGAACCCACAGATGTGGAGCTGGTGATGTGAAGAGCCAGCTACATACAGAGCTCTATTGCTTCCTTGCTGAGTAGCTAGCAGGGTACAGATGGTAGATTATTATCCTTTCCTGGTATTCCTCACTCAAGTCAGGGCTGGCATAGTGGGAAGGAATACTAGTTTGGCCAATTGTGCAAGTTTGCTTAGGAATTTTCCCAGTTTTAATATGGTATTTCCCTGTCCCAGGAGCCCCTCAGTCCTGTGCAATACAGAGCAACTAGTTCCCCAGTCCAGGGGCTGCCAGCAGTCTTGACTTGATTCTCTGAGGATTGTAATAGCCCCAGATGCCTGGACCTCTCTCAGCCTACTGCCCATACTCCTTGGCAATCGTCTATGGAGGTAAAGGAAAGTTTTCCTTCCTGTTTCCCCTACCTTAGATGAATCAAATTGTATATGAGGGCTGGGGCTGGGGCTCAACAGTAGCACACTTGCCTGGCATGTGTGAGGCACTGGGTTCGATCTCAGCACTGCATATAAATAAGTAAAATAAAGGTCTATCAATAACTAAAAAATATATTTTGAAAAATTCTATATGATGTGACTCAAGAGACTATGCCAACAGAACTCCCCCATCCAGACTTTTCTTAGTCAACTTGGCCAAGAAATCTTTGGAGCCTAAATGATTTTTTTTTCCTAGAAAAACACCTTCATATATAAGTGCTACTATGGATTAACTCATTAATATTTCCCTTAACATTTGCATGAGTATGTTTTCCAGACTGTCCCTTAGAGTGGTGCTCTGAACTGAGAGGACAGCAGACAGGAATATTTTGAGGGGCCAGGGCAGGGAGTGTATGTCTGGGAGCGGTGTCACCACGTCCAGCCAGGACAGTAAGAGGCCCTAGTCCTTGGAAGAGAGTGGGAAAGCACCAAGTATTTGTTCTTCCAATTTATGGTTTGTAGTAACTCTTTTTTAGGTTCCAGAATAGAGACCCTCTCCAAGTTATCAACTTGGACTTCAAACATGCATAAGGATTCAAATACTGGACACAGTTGTTCCCTGTGCTGCTGAGTCACAGCCCTGCCCCCAGCATTTGGGTTTCCTCTATTAGGCCATCATCAGGCTGTGCTGGGTTGGAAATACCTCCTGGTGGTAGATGTACACCTTTGTTCTCTTTTCTAGTTCCCTTTTGTTTTTAATATTCACAGTTGAATTCATTCCCTCTTCTAAACACACATGTTCTTTTTAAACTCCTTTCTCCTTTTTCTCCTGATTTTCCAGTCATCTTGGAAAAAATCTTTATTTGCTGTGTTATCCTCTTTTGCTTCCCATGGTCCTTTAACAACTTTGTACATTCCTTTGTTTGCATAAATGTGGCTATGTGTGAACACACTCGTCTATACGCATACTCTATCCTTGGCCTGCTTATATGTACTCATTTCAAGTAAAATGGAGAGGCAGAGATTTAAAGTTAAATACAAAATTATGAACGCTCAGGATCTTCAACTTCTAGGGCTCTTGAAAGTACTTTCATTTCCCTCACAACTTTTTACAAAACTCTCCATCTCCCCTTTTATCCTTTACTCATTTAACCAAAATTTTCTCAAGCACAAATATAAGGGCCTCAGAAATCTTTAAGAGGGATCTAAAACTCAGAAAATACAACAAAGGGTCTTCCAGTATCTTCCAGCAAGGTCTGTTCTATTCTATTCTGTTCTATTGCAGTAGGTTCTGGCTTGAGACCATCACTGAGAGGGGGACTAAAAAGATTTAACCTACTGTGAACAAGTGGTGGTCGGAATTGTACGTCTTTTCTGCAAGGGTGCAGTCTCCCAGGACATGAGAAATAGGGTGATTTGTGCTGCCCATCCAACTGGACCTGACCTGGGGCCCTGACTGCTGGGATGGGGAAGGCAGCTTTAGGCCATCTGTGTTCCCAAGAACAAGCTTAACTTGCTTTTGTATGCTAGAGCCTTCTTGTATTTTACAAAGGTCTTTTTATTAATTCACATGGCAAACCTGTAAAACATAGTTATTATCACTATTTTATAGATGCTAAGTAATTTGCCAAAGTTAATAGCATATTTGACTTTTCCCCCTCTCTCAGCTTCAAAGATATTCCTTCAACGTGCTCCTCACAGTCTTTGCTCCCTGTCACTGCTACCCACTCTATTCTAGGCCCAAGTCACTTCATGTCTGCTGCTTTGCAGTGGCCTCCTAACTACCAGTCTGTCTTGGCTTCAGTATCTGAATATTCAAATATTGCTGCTAGGGTTCAATATTAAATTTGTTATTAAAAATTGACTTTAGCTGTCTCTTCCTGCCATAATTTGGGTGTTGAAGGTTCTCCAAAGGTCCATGTGTTAAAAGGGCTTTTTCCCAAATGGCATTATTCGGAGGCCTCTAGGAGGTAGAGCTTTATGAGAGGTCCTTAGATCATTGGGTCATGCCTTTGAAGGGGATTATGGGTCCCCAGCTTCTTCCTCTTTCTTTTTTAGCTTCTTGGCCATGAAATAAGTAGTTTGCTCCATGGCATGTTCCCTGCCACTGCATCCAGAACCACCATCAGAGACCAAAGCAATGGATCTTGAACTGGAAATCTCCCAAACCATGAACCAAAATAAATCTTTTATCTTTATAAGCGAATTCTCTTGGGTATTTTGTCATAGTAATGCAAGACTGACTAAAACACCTCCTATTTAAATAATTCAGGCATACCCTCAACCCTCTGTAGGATAACAAACTCTTCAGCTTATTGTTCAAGATCATCATGACATTTCTTCAGCCTTAGTTCCTCCCATTCTGCATGACAGTCAAACTCTTTGTACTTTTACTTTCTATCTGCACTTGTGCTTATCATCTGTTCCTAAATCAAATTCTACCTCTCCTCCCTTCTATCTAAAGTTAGACCTCACCTTTCTGTGAAAAGCCACACCAAGGGTCAATAGCTCAGCTATTGATTGTGTAGGGCTAGGTGATGTCTTTCACTTCTGTTTCATTTGGTTGCTTCACTCTTTATGTGTATTAACTTTTCATGAATTTTCTTATTTTTCATGTTTTCCCAGTTATATAGGCAGCCTGGAGGCAAGAATCATGTTTTCTACTATTTTGATGTAGCAAGATATGTCTTGAAATATTAATCTTTGTGCTTTTGTTTTCTTCCTGTCCTTGTAAATGACTTTCCCCTCTCAGGCAGAGGCATCCACATTGCCTCAAGCAGAAAAATGGGAACAAGACACAAGGTAGAAACTGTCAATGTTACAGGGGTGTGTGTGTGTGTGTGTGTGTGTGTGTGTGTGTGTGTTTAACTTCAAAATAGAGTTTTTGAGAATCAAAAGCAGAGGTCTAATAATTCTGCACCATACTCAGAGTTTATACTGTAACAACAGAGTTTGGAAGAGAATGTGCCTTCCCAAGGACCGATATTACCAGATCCACTCAGCCAAGGAAGCCTGCATCTGCCTCCAGATTTTTCTGAAACCTAATCAGAAAGACCCACATAGACATCTCCTATTAATACCAGGGTCCAGGATACTTGTGACACTACCAGCCGTCCAAGAGGTAAAGTTAGTTACCCTAGGGCAGAAGGGAGTGGAAGGGCAAAGCCTGGCACTAAGGCTTGGGCAGGATCCCTGTGTTCTTGGGTCCTTGTGTCTGAGCTATCCTATCAGGTAGCCACTGGCCACGTGTGGCTATTGAGCACTTGAGTGAGTATGATAAAGAATTGGACAGAGCAGCTCTGGAGAGCTTCACCCAGTCTAGTCTGTCTGATTCTAGTGATTAGCAGAGTCCTAACCCATGGTTGGCTCTCAGTGAATGTTTCTGGAGTGATTGGATCACTTCCATTACAGAAGCATGGAGTACCTGTTGACCACTGATTGAAGATAAACCTGAAGCCTCTCAGTTTCAATGTTCTCTACTGTCCTGATCTCATATTAGATGCTGCAGCTTTCTCCACAAGGAAAACCTTATAGGAATGGATTTTTCTAGGGGTGCATGATTCCCAGATCATTCATATCACCAGATAGCTAGCTATTGGGCATGACAATCACTATACTGCCTTCAATTTAAGAGCATCTAGACCAGGCTCACCAAAGCTTGAAATTATTCTCCCCATAAAACTAAGAACAGAACTTGGGTAATAGGCTTTTTCACTTCTCCGGGTTAGTTTAGTGTAATTTTATACGTATAATCTGATTGTCCTGGGCCTTAGCAACCAGTGGATAAGGATATTGATATTCAAATCACAGTAGCTCTCTAAGCCTCTCTGGTGTTTTTTCCATTATTACTACTGCTGCTTCCTCTGGGAGCTGCCTCAACCCTCCAAGGGCCCAAGCTTCAATGTGGTCTTTAATGAGTTTGGGAAAGAACAGCCCCACCCCAGGGCTGAGCTGCACTGTACTTTCTAAACCCTGAAGCAACTGTTTGTGTTCCAAGTCTCATTACAGGGGTTTCGTTGGTTTCATTTTGTTTTGTTTTAATGAACATAGAACTTTCTGACTCACCCTTCTCCTTGGGAGATCAAAATCAGTTCATCAGGTCAAAAGACCAGATTGAAGCAAATAATGGTCAAATATGTGTAGACTCTATTAGGTGCAAAGCTTCTATTGTTTAAATCAGTAGATATGGAACACATGCCCTATTGCTTAATATCTAGACACCTTGCCGCACTCACATCTTCTGTGTTCCTTTCCTTCATCTCAACAATCTGACAGTCCTGTGCATATCAGTTCATGGAGACAGAGATGCATAAGAATCACCAGCCACAAAACAGCTAGATGCAGAGGCTCAGATTGGACTCAGCTGGGAATATTACAAATATTCCTTTAATCCAGAAGTTGTCAAACCTTAATGTGAATCAGAATCACCTGGAGTGCTGATGAAAACACAGATTACTAGCCCTGCCCTCCCTAGAGTTTCTGATGTAGTCCTGAGTCTTGGAAGGAACCCAAGACAAAGCATTTCCAATAAGTTCCCAGGTGATGTTGATGCTGGTTGGAAACACACTTGGAAAACCATTCCTTTAATCATTTGGTGACTTTGCTTCATCTTAGTTTTCACATCCCTAACACGTTAGTCAGTATAGACTTTTCTTGCCTCAATCCAAGAAGGCAACATTTGAAACAGGAGAATTCTCAATACCTTTATTATCAGTTCCAAAAATAATAATAATAATAATCAGTTTGCTTTGGGTTTCTGTAAGCTGTTGGGCAACTTGTGTTTAAGTGGTAGAAACAGTGTTTCACTGGGGAGTCAAGACATTGAGTAATTTAAGTAAATCTCACGTAAAGGCGACTAATTAGGTGGAGCTCTGTCTGCCGAAGGAGCCCCAAGGAAGGAGTCCATTGTCAGATGGAGATTGTTATTCTAATTATATAATATAAATCACCACAGAACAATGCCAGACAGAATACAACTCTTTTGCTTTTCATTACTAAGGTGAAATTTCCCAAAAGCCACAAAACATTTACTCAGTTCAATTAATGCACTAATAAGGCTACACATCATTACAGGTGTTTTACCCACATGACTTTGACCAGTGAGCTGGATGAAATTTTCCTTATCACCAGATGTTTTGCTGTCAGGAAGACACAGCTTCCCTTGAAATGTTTTGGGAATGTGGATTTTCCTGTGTTTTTAATCATTCTCCTGGTCAATAAATCCTACTTTCAGTGTAAGCAAATGTCACTGTTGTAATTTAAACGTGTTTCTCTCCTGTGTATAGGGAATGAGCAGTACTCTTAATTATCTATCAGTAATTATTCTTAATTTATTTGAAGACAGCTAGTCACTCTTCATCTTACTCTTTTTCATGCAAAATTACCTCCAACTCCTTTTAAAGTTTCCCTCATAGATCCTAATTCCAGTCCCTCTAAATTGTTTGTAACTGTGCTCCTGTGCGCAGGGTCCTATTTTTTTCCAGGCCCTTCTTTAAAAGCTCAGATTTGAACTGTGAATCCCTGGCTCCTGACTGAAGTGCCCTCTTGACATGGGCCCTGAGAAGCGAGGGCTCCTAATCCATCCTCACCGAGGACCATCTGTGCTCCTGTATCCCTAAGCCTCCTTCTGTTAAGTCTCCATCCTAAGATCCAGCAAAAAAACAAGTCCATGTCTCATCGGATTTGAAAAACGTGGTGAGGTGCAGGATTTTGTTTTCAACGGTGATTTTTTTTTTAAATGTATGAATTCAAAGGTACTATTAGATTTATACAAATTGATTCACTTCACAGTTAAGTAAAATTAATATTGGGTCTAGTTAGTGAATCTAACTGTGGTTCTTTTGCATTGGGGGTTCACCTTGGTTTATTTTAAGGCAAGTTTTTTTTTAACATAAACAGAAGGTAAGGCAGTTCTCATTAAATGTGATAAGAAATAATTAGTACTTTTTGATTGTGATAAATCTGTTGCTCTAGGCTACCCTGGAAGGAAAAAATCAAGATATAACAATTGTAGCATTCTTCATCCTATCCTTCAGCGACCCTTCAGTTCCTGAGACCAGGGACCCTCTGGCCTGCTTTCTGCTAATGCTGTCTAGGTGGCTTGAATTCCTTGACAGCAGTTAACAGTGTTTTAAAATCATTTTCTTGCTGATGATAGACCGGGATGAAGGTCTCTTCTTACAAGTTATACACAGGGCAGCAATTACCAACTTGAGCTGCTATGTTACTTGTCTATTGCCGCATGGTAAATTTTCCCCAAATTTGGTACCTTTAACCACCATTTGTTATCATGCAGGTTTGTGGGTTGAGAATCTAAGTGCAGCTCAGGGTCTCACATAAGGTTGTTATCACTTAAAACTACCGGGAAGGATCCATCTGCTAGTTCACTCATGTGCTTGCTGGTAGAATTTAGTTTCTTGTGGGTTATTGGTCTAAGAACTTGAGTATCTTACCACATAGCCAGCAAGCAAGAGGGCAAGAGAGAACGTTAACAAGCCACCAGTCAGATGGCAATTACAGTGTTCTGTAATGCGATTACAGTAGTGGCATCCCACAATTTTTACTGATTTCTGTTTGTGAGAAACAAATCCCTAGATCCATTCCACACAGGATTACACAAGAGCTGGAATAACCCAAAACACCCTGTTTTGGGTTATTCCAGCTCTTGTGTAATCTGTTACCACCATGGTGTGCTGGAATCCTCTAGGGAACTCTTGAAAATGCCTGCACTATACGCCAGGACATTTAGATTCATTTTTATCAATTAATGAGATGTAATTTACATACAATAAAAGAATACAGTTGTCTACCACCACAATCATATTACAGATTATTTTCAACAACACAAAAGGTTTCTTAGTGCCCTTTGGTGTCAGTCCTCTTCCCCTGTTCCAGCCCCTGGTAACCACTGATCTACTTTTAGTTACTGTGATTTTGCCTCTTCTAGATTTCCATATAAGTAGAACCATATAGCATATAGTCTTCTGTGTCTGTCTTTTATTTAACAGAATGCTTTTGAAATTCCTTTTTATTGCTGTTGTGTTGGATGTAAGACAATTTATATGTCCACGAACCTATTGGTGGATTTTGAGTTAGTTTCTGCTAATATGAATAGTATTTCTATAAGCATGAGTACAAGTCTTTCTGTGAATTTACATTTCTGTTTCTCCTGAACACATACTGAAAGTTAATTGTGGGGTCATGTTATAAGTGCGTGCTAAACTTTACACAAAATCACCAAATTCTTTTCCAAAATGGCTATCCTATTTGGCATTTGGACCAGCAATGCAGATGAATTCCAGTTGATCTCTAAAGTTGGCAGGCTTTGAAACTTCAGCCATTCTGCAAGTGGGCAGTGCTATCTCACTGTGGTTTTAATTTGCATTTCCCTATTGATGATATTGAGTATTTTTTCACATCCTCTTTTTGCCATTTGTTCCTCTTCTTTTTGTGGGATGTTTATTCAAATATTTTGTCCTTTCTTAGAAAAAATCTGAGCACTTGCTTCTTAATATCGAGTGGTAAGCATTCTCTGTGTAACCTGGATTCAAGGCAGTTAGCAGATGAATGTGTTCTCCAAGTGGGTGGCTTGCCTTTTTGTTGTTTAAGTCTTTCAAAGGGCAGTTTTTAATGTTAATGAGGTCCTATAAACCATTTTATCCTTTATTGCTTGTGCTGTGTCCTAAGAAATCTTTGCCTAATCTAGGACCCTGAATATTTTAACCTATGTTTTCTTTGAGAAGCTTTCTTGTTTTAACTCTTTCCATTAAGGTCTATAACACATTTGAGTTTATTTTTGTGAGTGATGCAAGTTACAGATAAAGATTCATTTCTCTGCTTAGGAATGAATAGTTGTTCCAGATGATTATTTTACCACTGAATTACTTGGCATTTGTATTGAAAATCAGTTGACCATATAGGAGTGTTTTTATAGACCCTGTCATAGTCCATTGATTTAAATGCTTGTTCTTATATAAATTCTATGCTTTCTTGACTATCATAAGTCTTAAAATCAGGTAGTGTGAGCCTTCCAACTTTGATATTTTGTAAAATGTTTTGCCTATCACAGGCTGTTTGCATTTCCTTACAATTTTTGGAAAAAAAACTTTGAAGTTTTTACACAAATACTACTAACATTTTGTTTAGGATTGCATTGAATCTGTAGAACAATTTGGGGAGAATTGATATCTTAGAAAAATTGAGTATCTGATTCAATTCAATGAACATGGTATATCTCTTCATTTTACCTATTCTAGAATTTCTGCAGTGTTTCATGATTTTCAGTGTAAAGACATGGATATTTTGTTAAATTTATTTGTGTCTTTCATTTTTTTAATAATATTGCAAATGCTATTGATTTTTAAAGTTTAATTTTCAATTGTTCCTTAACAATATATACAATTACAATGGAATATAATTTGCTTTTTTTCTCCTAGAGTCTTACTAAACTCACTTTCTTCAGACTAGTAGCTTTTTCTTTAGATTCTTTGGGGTTTCCACAGACTGTCTTAATTCTTCCTACCTAATGCATATACCTTGTATTTCCTTCTACTCAT
This sequence comes from Marmota marmota marmota, assembly GCF_001458135.2. Taxonomy (NCBI): domain Eukaryota; kingdom Metazoa; phylum Chordata; class Mammalia; order Rodentia; family Sciuridae; genus Marmota; species Marmota marmota. The sequence goes on along the minus strand of NW_025999990.1, from coordinate 2,783,463 downwards.
ATTGCAGTTTTACGTCTTCCTCTCCAATCTGTATACTTCTTATTTCTTTTCTTACTTGTTTTTGGCATTCTTGGAATGATATCTACATGTTTCTGATATAGTGTCCATTCCACATATAGCTGAGTTAAAGTTGCTAAAATCTTAATGAGGATTTTTGTGCCTTTGTTTAGGAAGGATATTGACCTGTAGTTTCTTTTTTCTTTCTTTTTTTTTTTTTGTAATATTGAAATAGGACAATGCTGACATTTTAAGCATCAATATATTTTTTGCAAGATTTTTTAAAGAGAAAAAAATCAATCTATTATATTTATCTACACATTTACTATTTCTTTCTATTCCTTTATAGACTTCTATCTAATATCATTGTAATTCCTTTAACTTTGCTTATGATCCATGTTGGCTGGTGACAAATTTTGTCTAAAATATGTTTCATTCACTTTCAAATTTGAAAGAACTTTTTAATGAGTAAAAAATTGAAGATTGATATATTGTTCTTTTCATATTATGAAGACAACTTTCATTACCTTCTGTCTTGCATAGTTGCTTTTTTGATTTTAAAATTAGGAGCTTGTTATCATTCTTGTTATTATTCCCCTTTATATACAATATCTTTTTTATCTGGCTGCTCTAAAATTGTATCTCTTTATAAATTAGCTTTCAGTAATTTAATTATAATATGTTTCTTTATGTTTATTCTGCTCAAATTCACTGGATTTTGAATTCTCAAGTTTCTAGGTTCCATCAAATTTGGAAAATGTTGACCATTTTTTCCTTAAGAATTTATTTTTTGTTCCTTCTTCTCCATTGTTCTCATTGTGATCACTTCCCACTCTTGCCCAGTAGGAACTCTAGAAATTGTTTTACCTAAATATCCTGATGGTTATTTCCCTGACCTTTGGCAGTTTCTGTACAGACACATGTAGGTAAGTCAGCCCAAGTGTCAAGAGGTCCCCTCTGGTGATATCCTGAGCTTTCTGTGTGACTAGCACTTTGACCAACATCTTCTCACCTGGGCCTCCCTGAAGTCCTCCTCCTGACTCCTCACCTCCTAGAGACCACTGAACTCTGATTTCCCCTTTTTGCACAAGAGCTTACATTGACTCCTGGAAATAAGTGGGTACGGAGTTCAGCTGACATTATTGTTTGCTCTGCTGTTAGAAATCACAATCCTTTGACAGCTGCTGTTCTATGTCTATGATAAGCAGCTTCTAAAGTGGCTCCCAATGATTAATGCTGTAGTAGTGGGTTTTTTAAATTATTATTATTGCTATAATCAAATGCTTAAGGAGACTAACTTTATAAAATAAAGAAAAGAGGTTTATTTAACTTACAGTTCTAAAGATTTAAGGGCACACTGCTGGCATCAGCTCAGCTCTGGTGAGGACCCTTTTGGTTGTGTCATATCATGGCTGCAACATGTGTGGGAGATTAACCAGTGAAACTGGAATCCAGAGAGTGACTAGTGTCCCACAGTTCCTTTGTTTAGGCACACCGCTCCCAATCACCTAGACACTCCCATCTTATGAAGTCCCACTTCCCAATACTGCCACACTGAGGGCTAAACTCACAACACATGAGCCTTTGGGGGACAAACAGCATCCAGAGAATAGCACTCATCTTCTGGTATTCACATTTTGTGTAACCCCCTCCTCTTGAATATGGGTTTAATCTAATCACTAACAGGGCATGAAAAATGTGATAGGATACCATTTCTATGATTAGATTACAGAAGACTAGACTTCCAACTTGCTAGCAGACTCTCTCTCTTGCTGGCTTTGATGAAGAAAGCTTCCATGAAGCAAGCTGCCATGTTGAAGAACTCTACATGGAAGGAACCAACAGCCAACAAATAACTGAATCTCTTAGTCCAGCTGCCCACAAGAAACTGTATCCTGCCAACAACCATGTGAACTGTGAACTTAGCAGGGGATCTTTTTCTAGTTGAACGTTCAGATGAGGCCACAGCACTGGTCCACACATTGAGTGTAATCTTAGAAGACTGAGCCAAAGGACCCACTTAAACCATGCCACAAAAACCATAAGACAATAAATATGTTGTCCTTTTAAGCTGTTAATTTTTGGAGTTACTTGTTGCTTAGTAATGAATAACTAATCCAAAAATTGTTGTTTTGTATATTCTGTGTTTGTTCCTGTCATTTAAGAAAGGAAGACAAATTGAGTCTTTGTTCCTCCATCTTGGTCAGAAAGAAATCCTGGACCATTCAAATTACTATCTCTAAAGGTGAGACCCAGACATCAATATTTTGCAAAACTTTCCTGATGATTCAAACATACAGCCAAATATGAAAGTCACTGTCTTAGGTCAGTGATTCTCATTGTGAATCACCTTTAATGTACATGTGAATCACCTGGAAATCTTATGAATATCTAGATTTTGATTCAGTAGGTGTAGAATGGGACTAGGAATTGTACATTTGCAACAAGCTCCTGGTTCATGCTGATGCAGCTGATTTGTAGACCACACTTTGAGGAATAGAGATAGATTGTTGAGTGCTTTCTGTTTATTCCATCTGTTGTGAAACTTGTAACAAGTTCCTTAGCATCTATATCATAAGATATTTGAATGGCTCTACTTTCTATCTTATTCAAAAATGCCACTCTTCATTAATAGGCATCTCATTTATAATTCATGAATTTGACAAATATTTATTTTATATCTATTGTTTGACAGTCCCTTTGCTTAGATGAATGAGACAAAGCCTCCCCTGCCATCCCTTGCAATCTGAAGCCATTCTCAGTTTAGTGGGTGAAGCAGACAAATAAGGAAGTACATGATAGTGCAGGGTGGTAACTGCAAAACTAGAATCACAAATTAATTATGAATTCATTTATATATAGGGTGTCTTTCAGAAGAGGTGATGATTGAGTTAAAGGTTAAGATATGAATGACTGGGGCTGGGGCTGTGCCTCAGTCAGGGAGTGCTTGCCTGGCACGTGTGAGGCACTGGGTTCGGGGTTAGATCCTCAGCACCACGTGAGAATATATAAATAAAATGAAGGTACTCTGTCCATCTACAAAAAAAAAAAAAAAAGGATATGAATGACTTTCCCAGTGTGTAAGTTTGTAAGTTGGGGAGTAATGTCCCAAGAGAGTAGATTCTAGGACTTCCACCTTTGTTTCCTCTCTTTGCTGCAGAGCCTTGATCTTCTTGTCTAGGCCTTGAACAAAGTTCAAGCTATTGTTTTTTTATCTCAATTCAAATTGGATTCCTGGTAGTCTTCCCTGAAGTCACAGAACCCTGAGATAGCTTTACAGAGTAGGTTCTACTGTAGTCCTCAATTTCTTCAAGCAAACAAATTCAAGAAATGCACTTTTATTTTTAAACTTAAGTTAGTTTTATCACAGAAGATTCAACTGCCAAAATTGCCATTTTCCATTTATATCTGTACTCTTTTCTCAGAAGTGGGGAGGCAGGGAACAGAACAGATAGACAAGGACATGTCTCACATTTATTTTACACAGAGTGGCATTCCTGACTTTTCCTTCCAGGAGAATTTTATGTTGGGAAACCCCCTTCAACACCCTCCCCAAATATTTCAGACTAGCCAATGAAAATAACAGATGAACTTAGCAACGTAGAAAACAAGGCAGAAAAAAATGTAAGTTTTTCTTGTTTGGAATCATAGTTAAAAGACTGTTAGCATTCTTTGTAGAACAGTTAGTTCAAGACAGGGTTATGAACTGACACTAACCCAGGGTGTTTCTCCTTCAAATAGAACAATCAGTCCTCACTCTCTCTCTCCCCACTGGTTTTCAGTAAATGTTGGAGAGGAGAACAAAACTGGATTCTCCCCATAGTTGGAACATGAGGCCTCTTTGCTGTTATTACACATCTGAGCCTAAACCCAACTCCATCCCAAGAAAGGTGTGGTTAGAGAAATAAGACAGCTAATAAGTGTTCCAGCAAAGTTCTCACACCTGCTCACAAATTATAAGGACATTGGAATCCTCAAGTTAAATAGTAAGAAACTTGTCATTCAGGTTTAGGCAATTATTTTCTTCCAACTAGGAGACAAACTGATTTACCTTCCCAAAGTCTAAGGAAAGAAGACAGGTAAATAATTGCTGTTTTATGTTTATGATCCTGTCTGTAATGTGATGAAGACAGTATCTGTTAGCGTTTGCTGTGTAACACAACATCTGCATTTAGTGGTTAAAGAAATAAATATTATTTTTCATTATTTAGTGGGTTTATGAACATTTTTTTTTTAATTTGGGCCAGGTGAGCCGAGGCCAGATGACTTAAGTTGGCATCACTCATATGTCTGGATGGTTTAGGAACTGCTAGAATGGAGCCCTTAGTGATAGGTTTTTATCCTCCAAGGCTAGCTAGGGCTTATTTCCACAGTTGTAGAAGAGTTTTCAGAGAGCAGCAAGAGATGGGAAAACCCAACATGTCATAGTTTCCAGGCTTTAGCTTGAAGTGACTGATGTGCTAAAACTAGTGACATGGCCAGAACCAGATTCTAGTGATAAAGAAACAGACTCCATGTCTTGATGCAAAAAGCAGCCAAATCACATTGGAAGGGCATGCATCAGAGGAATTGCAAACTAGTGATAGATGTAGGCAGCCTAACATATCTGGCCTCTAGACATGCAGTTTCCTCTGATGTAAAGGTCCTTCTGTACTTTATTCATCTAGTGAACACCTACTTATATGCTAATCCTTACCTCAAGTATCACTGCTTTGATTCCTTTCATGACCTCCCCCATTAGATCTAACTGAGCCTTCACACCTGTGTTCCCAGATCACAGCATTTCTAAGACTAGGGTTGCTATGTAGCATCACATCCAAGTCCTTTATCACTCCCATTGGACTATATCCCTAAGGTCAGGGAAGGCATTTGGTCTTCATCCTTCTCTTCCTATGGCCTAGCCCAGGATCTGGCTCACAGTAGATGCAGTAATGGTTGTCTGAATGTACGATACATAGATAAATAAGACAGATGTGATGCCATACTCAGGTAGCTTATGGTCTGTTTGGAAAGATAAACATTCACCTGCAAAACATCTGAAGAACAATACAAATTATTTGCTGTAAGAATAAAGAGGGAGGAAATATTTCCTCATTCGTTTTGTAGCATTTCATTACCTTAAACTTATTTTTTTAATATTTATTTTTTAGTTTTAGGTGGACAAAATATCTTTATGCGGTTCTGAGAATCAAACCCAGTGCCTCATGCATGCTAGATGAGCGTGCTACCACTTGAGCCACATCCCCAGCCCCAATCATCTTAAACTTATTTATACCTTAAATTCTTCTCTTTCCATCATTTCTTTTTGTCTCTCTTCACCCCAAATCTAACCTGTTGTCATTTTTCCAAACCAGTCCCTGTGGGTTTTAATCCCAGTCACTTTCTAACCTCATAAAAGTTACTTGGCCTTGAAAATCCCCATTTCCTCATCTGTTTTCTGAGGATCTATGAGGATTTAATAAATTAAGTACCTAAAACACTTGGCACAGTGCTTGACTCATATATGTTTAGTAAATGTTAGTTTTTAACTGTTGTTCATAATTTCAAGTCCACTTCTACTCCTTTGTTCCGGCTCTTGTCATTCCTTTCCTAGACCATTACAATCATATTCTTGAGATATTTTTTCCCCTAACCCATCCTGCAACTTTTACCAAATGGCCTTTTCTGAAGGAAACCTGACCATCTGTTGACATGCTTCAAAATCTCCCTTGGTTTCCCAATTGCCTGCTGAATCAAGTTCATACTCTCAGCAGTGTCACTTCTAGCAGTGTCAAACAACTTGCCCTGCTCTGAATCCACCCTGTTGGTTTAGGCACTCTTGCACAGAGATAGCTTTACCTTGATGCTGCGAGGCTTGTGCTTAGTTGGGGTCCCTTATTTGCAGGTGCTGCTTCCAAGGCTTGCCATGTTCTCAGGATTCAGGGGTGATGAGAAGCCTGAGCCAAGGAGCCCTGTTGTACCTTGAGGTGGTAGTTCCAGAGCTGCAGGCCAGGTGTGTGGGCTGCCAGTACCACCTATTATCTGCCCATACCTCAATGACAACCTGCTACTGGTAACCCCGACCTATCTTTGATCCCCCAGAAGATCTTAAGAAGAGGCTGATCGGCCTCTGTAACTGAGGCTCTAGGGCCACCTCATACCTCCGCTCCCACCCAGAATCCAGAACTCTCAGGGATTTTCCTGGGGCAAGAAGTACTGCCTGAGCAAGAAACAGAAGAGGAAGTTATAGATGAGGCATAATTAGCATCAACAATAACCTCTCACTCATGCCAGAGGCAAGACTGATTTGTCTACCCAGTCTCTCTACAGAGGATGGTATTACAGCTGGGCATAGTGGCTCATGCCTGTAATCCCAGTGACTCGGAGGGTGAGGCAGGAGGATCACAAGTTTGAGGTCAGCCTCAGCAATTTAGCAAGACCCTGTCCTGAAATAAAACAAAAAGGGCTGGGGATGTAGCTCAGTGGTAGAGTACTACTGGGTTCAATCCTCAGTACAAGAAAGAAAGAAAGAAAGAAAGAGAGAAAGAGAAGAAAGAGGGAAAATATTACAGAATTAAAGAGGAGGCCAAACTGTAGGGGGAAAATCGATCAGGGGGACAGCTAATTCATTAGTATAACAATGTGTTGCTCTTCTGGAATTTGTGATATTTATCAGCTATTGACAATTCATAGTTTTGCCTAACTTTTAATTTGTGATGTTGCATTCTTTTTAATAAAGGATCCCAGAGGAGGTTCATCCAGCCATCACATCTCAGCTGTGGTGAGACCTGCTCCTCTAGAGAGCCCACTGACAGGGGCTCACTCTGTGGCAGGCACCATACTGAGCCCTGTCCTCCTCTGCTGTCCTTTAATCCTCTCAATAACCCTGTGATGTCAATGCTCTTGTTAGACCCATTACAAATGAGGAAACTGAGGCTTACAGGGGTTAAATGTTATCCACAAAGTTAGAGCTAGGAAAGAGAAGTTCTAGGGTGTTTTAAATCCCTAAATCTGATCCAGTAGATTATATTACCTCCCTCCCTCTAACCATCCAAAACTATTTTAGGGTCTATTTATCTTAAGATGCTATTAACTACAACAACAAAAAAGCCTAAAATGCTATTTAATGCTTAAAGAAATCAGACTTTCTATCCTGGCCAAGAGGCTTCATTCATTCTTGTTACATCCTCACGTGCCAAGAAGTGCCTAGTGCGAGCCCCCGGTTGCCTATAATTTAAATCTCTGCAGAACTGCTTGTGCTCCTGTCAGGCAGAAGCCTTTACCTGGAGTTCTCTGCTTGGCTCTGAGAATGCTGGGAATACGCACCACATCTCAAGCATGCATGCAATGCTTCTCTGCAGCCAGAGCGGGCTCACCCTAACGTTGTGGTGCCTGTCTTCATTTGCCCAGTCGTGAGGCTTGCTATCCTCGCCAAAGCCACGGATGATGAGTAAAGCCCTGAGTCACATGCGAGATCGTCACTGTTTTCTCGACATCTTACAATAGAACCCACAGATGCTTACACGTTTCTCTTCTTTTAATTGTCCCTTCTTACATAAGGGATGGGAGTAAGGGTCTATGAATCACTTGGGAATGACGAACAATGGCCTCAGGCAGAGAAAGAGGTATGGCAAATGTGCAATTTTTCCAAACCTAAAATATTTGCTTTCAGTGCATTATGGGTTATAATTACAGGGTGTTAACCTCTTGGAAGTGTCATGCCTACTCAGCACTCCACTTGATGATCACTTTTAAAAGAAATAAAATATTACAGCTTTATTGTGATATAATGTGCATATTCACAAGGTTGTGCTGCTATCACCACTATCTAGTTTCAGAATATTTTCATACCCCAGTAAGGAGCTCTGTCTTCATCAGCTGTCACTTTCTATTCCCTTCCTCCTCCAGCCCCTGGAAACTACACATCTACTTTTCGTCTCTATGGATTTGCCAATTCTGTACATTTCATATGGATGGAATTATATAATGTGGTCCTTTGTGACTGAATTCCTTCACTTAACATGTGTTCAAGGTTCATCCATATTGTGGCATGCACCAGCACTGCATTGCTTTTTATTGCCAAATAATATTCCATTGTATGGACATACCATATTTGTTTTCCGTTCATCAGCTAATGGAAATGAGTTGTTTCCACTCTTTGGATGTTATGAATAATATTGCAATGAATGTTGGTTTATGAGATTTTGTGTGGATATATTTCCATCTCTTTTAGGTTTGTATTTAGGAATGGAATTACTTTATCATGTGGTAACTCTGTTTAGCTGTTTGAGAAAACTGCTAGACTATTTTTCAAAATGGCTACAGCATTTTGCCTTTCTATCAACAGGATGTGAAAGTTCCAATTTCTCCACATCCCCTCTCACACTTATTCATTTTGATTATAGTTATCAAGTGGCTATGAAGTAGCATCTTATTATAGTTTTAATTTTTTTTATCTTGTACTATGAATAAAAATTTATGCCCTCCCATCTCTTCTCCCTTCTATGTGAGGAAATTAGAAAGAGGATCCTCAGCAGAACCCAGTCATGCTCATACCCTGATCTCAGATCTTCCTGTCTCCACCATGGTGAGAAATACAGGTTGCCTGTTTTTGTTATACTATCTTTGGAATTCTTGACATAGCAGCTGGCACTAATTAAGACACCATGGAAAATATACATAACATAAAATTTATTATTTACATTTTTTAATGTTCAATTCAGTAGTATTAACTACATTCACAGTATTATACAACCATCACCATTATCTATCTAATTACTTCCATAATTCTAAACAGAAGCTTTGTACCCATTCTAACCACTCTCCTTTCTCCACTAATTGTGGTTTTTGACTTGTGTTTTGTAAATGGCTAACCATGTTGAGCATCTTTTCATGTACTTGTTGACTACTTAAATATCTTCTTTGGAGATATGTCCATTAACATTCTTTGACCATTTTAAAATTGGATCATTTATCCTTTTATTGTTGAGTTTTAAGACCTCTTTTTTTTTTTCTCAGTACCAGGAATGGATCCCAGGTGCTCTACCACTAAGCTATATCCTCAGACCTTTGTATTTCATTTTCAGACAGGTTCTATGTTGCCCAGGCTGGCCTCAAACTTGCAGTTCTCCTTGTCTCAGGCCTCCCTAAATTGCTGGGATTACAGGCATGCACCACCAAGTTTTAAGAAATACTTATATACTCTGGATCATATTTGTGATGTTTTCTCTGACTCCATGGCTTCACTTTCTTGGTGAGGAAAGCACCTGTTTATATTGATGAAGTTCCATTTACCTGTTTTTCTTTTGTTGCTTGTGCTTTTGGTGTCATATCTGAGACATCATTGCCTAATCCAAGATAAAAAAAAATTTACATCCTTCTTTTTTTGGTTGTTGTTGTTACTTATTTTTTTCTACATTTTTATTGGTGTATTATTGTTGTACATAATGATGAAATTTTTTGTTACATAATCATACATGCACACAATATAACCATATAATTTGGCCAATATCATTCCTCAGCACTTCCCTATTTCCTCCCCTCCTCTTACCCACTAGTCCCTTCCTCTACTCTTTTCCCTTTGATTTTCATGAGATCCCGGCCACCACCCCCTTCTTTTCCTTTTTCTTCACTAGCTTCTGTGTATGAGAGAAAACATATGATCCTTGACCTTTTGAGTTGGCTTATTTTGCATAACATAATGGTCTCAATTTCCATTCACTTTCTTGCAAACAACATAATTTCATTTTTCTTTATGATGAATAAAACTCCATTGTGTATATAAACACCACATTTTCTTTATCTTTTCATTCATTGATGGACACCTAGGCTGATTCCATAGTTTGGCTATTGTGAAATGTGCTGCTGTAAACAATGGTTTGCATGTATCACTGTAGCAAGATGACTTTAATTGTTCAGGATAAATACTACAAAGTATTATAGCAGGGTTATATGGTGTTTTGTATCTAGTTTTTTGAGGAACCTCCATACTGATTTCCCTAGTAGTTATACTAATTTACAATTCCAACGGTGTACAAGTGTTCCTTTTTCTCTACATCTTCTCCAGTATTTATTATTATTTGTATTCTTGATAAGTGCCATTCTGACTGATACGAGATGAGATCTCAGTGTAGTTTTGGTTTGCATTTCCCTAGTTGCTAATAATATTGTACATTTTTTTCATATATCTTTTGGCCATTTGTATTTCTTCTTTTGATAAGTGTCTGTTTAGTTCATTTATGCATTTTTAAATTGTGTTATTTGTTTTTTGGTGTTAAGTTTTTTGAGCTCTTTATATATTCTGGATATTAATCCTCTGTCAGAAGAATAGCTAACAAAGATTTTCTCCCATTCTCTGGGTTCTCTCTTCACATTCCTAATTGTTTCCTTTGCTGTGCAGAAGCTTCTTAATTTGGTGCCATCCCATTTATTGACTCTTGGCATTATGTTCTGAGCTTTAAGTGTCCTATTGAGAAAGTCATGGCCTATGCCTATATGCTAGAATATTGACCCTACATTTTCTTCTAGGATTTGTATAGTTTTTGGTCTAATTTCTAGATCCTTTATCCATTTTGAGTTGATTTTTGTACAGGGTGAGAGATAAGGATCTAGTTTCATTCTTCTGTATACGGATAACCAGTTTCCCCAGCACCCTTTATTAAAAAGAGTGTCTTTTCTCCAGTGTATGTTTTTGGTATCTTTGTCAAGGATCACATGACTGTGGATATTTGTGTCTCTGTGTCTTCTATTCTGTACCATTGTTCTATGTGTCTGTTTTTATGCCAGTATTATGCAATTTTTGTTACCATAGCTCTATAGTACAATTTGAAGTCAGATATTGTGATGCTTCCAGATTGCTCTTTTGGCTTAGGATCACTTTGGCTATTCTGGGTCTCTTGTTCTTCCAAATGAATTTTATAGTATTTTTTAGTTCTGTAAAGAATGTCAGTGATATTTTGATGGGGATTTCATTGTCCTTTTTAATCCCAAATTTTTATAATTTTAGTGCTTATATTTAGATCCACAATGTATTTTGAGTGAATTTTTGTATATGGTATTATGTTGAGATACAAATTCATTAACTCTTACATGTGACTATCCAGTTGTTTTAGCACCATTTGTTGAAAAGATTATTCTTTTCCCATTGTTTGATATCATTATTCAAATATTGACCACAACCAAACTTCCACACCTATTCCTTTGATCCATGTTAATCCTCATGCCAGTGTTACATTGTCTCAATTTACTGCAGTTTTAAAATAAGCTATAACATTGGTCAGTGTGAGTCTTCCAAATTTATTTTTGTTTTCCAACGTTGATTGACTCATTTGGGTCCCTTGCATTCACATAAGAATTTTATGATCAGCTTTTCAATTTCTGGAGGAAAAAGTCAGTTGGGATTTGGATGGGGATTACTATCCAAGTTTGGATAGTATGGCCATTGAATAATCCATGAAAATAGGCTACCTTTCTATTTATTCAGGTCTTCTTTCTCTCAATATTGTTTTATGGTTTTCAGTGTTTAAGTCTTGTACTTATTTTATTTAATTTATATTAAATATTTTATTTTTAATGCTATCATAACTGTATTTTTTTCTTAATTTTTATTTTTGGATTGTTTACTGTTAGTGTATAGAAATACAATTGACTTTTTGATATTAATCTTGTATCCTGAAACTTTACTGAACTTGTTTATTAGCTCTAATCATGTTATTGGTGGATTCTTCAGGATTTTCTGAATATAAGATTATGTCATTTGCCAATTGAGATAGTTCTTCTTTCTTTCCAGTCTGGGTTCTAGTTGATGAATATTTAAAAATCCAACTTAAGGAGAATCAAGAAAATTCAGTTTCTTTTGTCAGAAAATGGAAAGAAGTCCAAGAATGTCAAGGTAGCCAGTATGTTGCAAATAAATCTACTTGTTAATATTATTTTTTCCTCATTCCCCCATTCTCCCTTCTCTAATTCTCCCATTTGGGAAGGACTGGGTACTCCAGGAGTACATTTGTTTTTGACATATTCTTGAACTCTATTCAGTGTCCCATCAACCAGCATTCACTCAGTTGTTTTTCATCTCCAATCTTCTCTCTTATCCTAAGCCACCATACTGAATACAAAGGGCAGGAAAATATAAAATTTAAACAAAAGAGACCAATGAATTTAGTTTGCTTTTCATTTATGTACCCCAATAACAAAATTATGACTACCAGTTTTTCCTATTTACCCTGGCTTGGACTACCTGATAATTTTTCCCCCTATAACCTGATTTTATCAATATTGGGTAGTAAATGTTCCAGCTTTGGAGGGTATATTTATCATCTGGCTTTTGCTGAACATACATTGTTTAGCTTCCTCATTACCTGGCCAATGTAGAAAATTTAAAGTGTCAACATGAATCTAATTTTAATTTTCTCCCAATAAGAACTGAAAAATATGTCTGATTATAAGAATGCTGCAGTCTACAATGGTAAAATATTTAGTTCCTACTAATAACTCTGACAAGTTTGGAATCAGGTGTTACTTTTGGAATTGCTGTACTATACTTTGAGCTAGCAGGGCTGTATTTCAGGAAGCATCTGTAAAATATGGGAAGCATAGTGTGCCGTGAGTGCAGTCCTGGGTTCAGGTTCTTCTGCAGTTAGCTTGATGTGCGGCCTTGGCTAAGTTGTCACTTGAGATCTCTGGGCCTAAAATAAAGAGTCTGGACTAAAGAATATCTGGAAGCTTTGATATGCTATGATCCTGTGAATGGGAAAAGAAATATGCAAGGCAACTGCTGTGCTAGTAGTTTAAAGTGTCCATCCCTTTCAGGAAGCACACTGAAGAAGTGATGTAATCACAGCCACCAGGGCAACAGAATCTCTTGAAGGAAGATACATGTTTCAATTTTAAATTCCTACCTACCCACTGGTGTAGTCTTCCCCTTCAAAGACCACAGAGGAGCAGGGGAAAGTGGGAGAATTGTGGTATCAGAGCATGTATTTTAGATAAGGATTGGTTTTTCAAGATAATTCTTAAGAATTACATTTCATCTAAACCAAAGGCAATATAAACTTACCTCATAATCTCCTAGGGAATACATTTCTTTCAGCATGCTACAGGGACACTGCTACATCGATGTTCATAGCAGCACAATTCACAATAGCAAGACTGTGGAACCAACCTAGATGCCCTTCAATAGACGAATGGATAAAAAAAAATGTGGCATTTATACACAATGGAGTATTACTCTGCATTAAAAAATGACAAAATCATAGAATTTGCAGGGAAATGGATGGCATTAGAGCAGATTATGCTAAGTGAAGCTAGCCAGTCCCTAAAAAACAAATGCCAAATGTCTTCTTTGATATAAGGAGAGTAACTAAGATCAGAGTAGGGACGAAGAGCATGAGAAGAAGATTAACATTTAACAGGGATGAGAGGTGGGAGGGAAAGGGAGAGTGAAGGGAAATTGCATGGAAATGGAAGGAGACCCTCAGGGTTATACAGTGGAGGGGGTAGAGAGAGAGGAGGGGAGGGGAGGGTAGAGGTGGGGAGGGGGGATGGTGGAGGATGGGAAAGGCAGCGGAGCACAACAGACACTAGTATGGCAATATGTAAATCAATGCATGTGTAACTGATGTGATTCTGCAATCTGTGTATGGGGTGAAGGTGGGAGTTCATAACCCACTTGAATCAAAGTGTGGAATATGATATGTCAAGAAATTTGTAATGTTTTGAACAACCAACAATAAAAAATTTAAAAAAAAAGGAATACATTTCTTTCTTTCTTTTTCAGTGCTGGGGAGTGAACAGAGGGCCTTGGGCAGGCTTGGCAAGTACTCTACCACTGAGCTACATTCTCAACCTAGGAATTTGCTTTTTAATGCTTCTGCCTCCTTAACCTAATGGCCACCCATAGCAGGGACTGACAGGCCAGGTGAAGGCCCAGAAAGTGTCCCATAGCTATGGCTCAGAACCATTGCTTACAGTAAGGGGCATGTTCTTGTTTGCCCACGACAGTGTCTGTTTATATTTGTTATCCCAGAACAATTATTAGTAGGACCCTTTTCCTTTCTAGAATCTTCTGCAAATTATATAACCATCATAAAATCATATTTATTTCCAGATCCATTTTATCTAAGTGTTTTTTAAAGTAGTAAAATAATTTAAAATGTTCTTCAATTAAATTCCTTCACTTGTTTCATTTTCTTGCTTTAATAACAGTATCAGCTTTTACTTCTTCTGTACCTATTTGCAGCAATATCTGAGCCACAGTTTTGTATATAAAATCTTAGCACCTGGCAGGATATCATTAGCCCCCTTTACAAATAAGGAAACTGAGGCTCTGAGACTAGAAGAGAAGCAGATCCAGAACTCAAACCCAGGTCTATAGGCATCAGAAGTCTTTCATCATTATGCCTTTCCATGTTAAGAAACAAAACAAAATATTTTTAACCTTCAAGAAAGGCAGATTATCTGATTTGTATTTTAGATTGAGAATGCATATCGTAAATTTTACGAAGAAATCTTGGCATTGACACTTTTATAATGCGTGTTCTCCATTCCTCAGTCTTTTCTTGAAGAAAATGGGGCTAATGACAGTCCTATCCTTGTGAGGGTGTTGCGAAGGTTAAGAGCTAGAACCTGGTGCACTGCAGTCTCTCAGTGTGAGTGTCATGGTCATCATTATCGTCATCAACATCACACCACCATCATTTGTACTGGAAAGAAGAGTGTGCATGTCTTATGAGCAAAGCACCTGCTCTCTGCCACCCTCGACTTTCCCAGCAGCCACACCTTATCCTGCCAGCCTTTCTCCACTTACCTTGCCATCTGTCTCCGGTTATATTAATTTCTCATTAGTATTCTTTTGCTTTACAATTTTTATGAGTACAAAATATGTTAAAAATTTGTTTTTTACTATAGAAATGTGTTTTTTTCCTTCAGTCTACCACCTGATGTATCCTACTGTGAAAAAGTGAAGGGCTCTATTCTAAGGCTTGAAACACTCAAACTTGAAAATGAGAAGATACTATACAAGTTTTCCACTTTACAGTAATACATAGAATCAAGTCAACCCTCAGTCTTTCTACCTTTAAACTGGAGAGAACAACAAATAGTTTTGAGATTCTTTTGTTTTGTTTTGTTTGTTTTTATTAGTTCTAATCAGTTACACATGACAGTAGAGAGCTCTTTGATTCATTGTAGACAAATGGAGCAGAATTTTTCACTTCTCTGGTTGTACATGAAATAGAGTCATACCATTTGTGCAATCATATATGTACCTAGGGTAATGATGTCCGTCTCATTCTACCATCTTTCTTAACCCCATGCCCCTCCCCCGACTTTGCCCCATCCAAAGTTCCTCCACTCATCCCTCCCCCCATCATGGATTAACATCCACTTATCAGAGAAAACATTTGGACACTGTTTTTTGGGATTGACTTATTTTGCTTAGCGATGTTCTCCAACTCCATCCATTTACCTGCAAATGCCATAATTTTAATCTCTTTTAATGCTGAGTAATATTTCATTATGTATATGTACAACAGTTTCTTTATCCATTCATCTGTTGAAGGGCATCTAGGTTGAATCTACAATTTAGCTATTGTGAATGGTGCTGCTATAAACAAAAGTGGCTGTGTCACTGTAGTAGGCTGATTTTAAGTCCTTTGGGTATAGACTGAGGAGTGGGATAGCTGGTCAAATGGTGGTTCCATTCCAAATTTTCTAAGGAATTTCCATACTGCTTTCCAGATTGGTTGTACCAATTTGCAGTCCCAACAGCAACCCTAACCCTAACCCTAACCTTAAGCCTAACCCTAACCCTAACCCTAATCCTAACCCTTTAATATCTTTCTTCTAATTGCTTGGGCTAGAATTTCAAGGACAATGTTGAATAGAAGTGTGAAAGAGGGCATCCCTGTCTTGTTCCAATTTTTAGAGGGAATGCTTCCAATTTTTCTGCATTTAGAATGATGTTGGCCTTGGTTAAAGGTGAGGTTGGCCTTGGGTTTAGCATGACATCTTTTACAATGTTGAGATATATTCCTACTAGCTCTAGTTTTCTAGTGTTTTGAACATGAAAGGGTGTTATAATTTGTCAAATGCTTTCTCTATATCAATTGATATAATTATGTGATTGTTATCTTTAAGTCTATTGAAGTTATGTATTATGTTTATTGATTTCCATATGTTGAGCCAAACTTGCATTCCTTGAATAAATCCCACTTGATCATGGTGCACTATTTTTTATTTTATTTTATTTTATTTTTTTAAAGAGAGAGGGAGAGAGAGGGAGAGAGAGATTTTTTTTTAATATTTATTTTTTAGTTTTCAGCAGACACAACATCTCTGAGTTTTCTTCTTTTCATTAGGTAGCTAAGGGTTTGTCAAATTTATTTATTTTTTTCAAAGAACCAGATTTTTGTTTTGTCAATTTTTTGAATTGTTTCTTTTGTTTCAATTTCATTGATTTCCACCCTGATTCTAATTATTTCCTGTCTTCTACTACTTTTGGTGTTAGTTTGTTCTTCTTTTTCTAGGGTTTTGTCAGGTCACTTATTTGTTGACTTTTTCTATGTTTAATGAATGAGCTTAATGCAATGAACTTTCTTCCTAGCACTGCCTTCATAGTATCCCAGAGATTTTGATATGCTTTATCGGAGTTCTCATTTACCTCTAAGAATTTTTTTTTTATCTTCTCCCTGATGTCTTCTGTTATCTATGTGTCATTCAATAGCATATTGTTTAGTCTCCAGGTGTTGGAGTAGCTTCTATTTTTTTTATTTTATCATTGATTTCTAATTTCATTCCATTATGGTCAGATAGAATGCAGGGTAGTATCTCTATTTTTTTGTATTTGCTAAGACTTGCTCTGTGGCATAACATATGGTCTATTTTGGAGAAGGATCCATGTGCTGCTGAGAAAAAAGTGGATTTGCTCATTGATGCATGTAGTATTCTGTATATGTCTGTTAAGTATAAATTATTGATTGTTTTATTGAGTTCTATGGTTTCCTTGCTTAGTTTTTGTTTGAAAGATCTATTTAATGGTGAGAGAGGCATGTAAACATCATCCTGTATTATTGTGTTATGTTCTGTTTGATTCTTGTAGTTGAGAAGGGTTTGTTTGATATACATAGATGTCCCATTGTTTGGGGCATAGATATTTATGATTGTTGATGTATGATTCTCTTAAGCAGTATGAAATGTCCTTTTTTATCTCTTTTCACTAACTTTGGTTTGAAGTCCACTTTATCTGAAATAAGTATGGAAACCCCTGCTTGTTTACATTGTCCACGTGAGTGATAGTTTTTTTCTATTTTTTCACCTTTAGTCTGCAGATGTGAGATGGGTCTCTTGAAAGCAGCATATTGTTGGGTCTTTTTTTTTTTTTTAATCCAATCTACCAGTCTATGTCTTTTAATTAATGAGTTTAGGTCATTCACATTTAGGGTTATTATTGAAATATGTTTTGTTTTCCACATCATTTTGGTTTAATTTTGGTCTTTAACTTGACTTGGTTTCTCCTTTAGTGTAGTTCCTCCTCTTGCTGATTTTCATTGTTGTTTTTAATTTCCTCCTCATGGAATATTTTTCTGAGACTGTTCTGTAGTACAGGCTTTCTCACTGTAAATTCTTTTAACTTTTATTTATCATGGAAGGTTTTTATTTGATCATCAAATCTAAAGTTTTATTTTGCAGAATACAAGATTCTTGGTTGGCATCCATTTTCTTTCAGAGCTTGGTACATGTTGTTCCACAATCTCCTGGCTTTGAGGGTCTGGGTTGAAAAATCTGCTGAGATACAAATTGGTCTCCCCCGATATGTGATCTGATTTCTCTCTCTGTGGCCTTTAAGAGTCTGTCCTTATTCTGTATGCTAGGCATTTTTCATTATAATGTGCCTTGGTGTAGATCTGTTGTAATTTTGTATATTTGGTGTCCTGTAAACCTCTTGTATTTGATATTCCAATTAATTCTTCATTTTCGAAAATTTTCCTGATATTATTTCATTGAAGAGATTGTGTATTCCTTTGGTTTGAATCTCTGTACCTTCCTCTGTCCCAATAAATCTTAGATTTGGTCTTTTTATTTTATCCCATGATTCTTGAATATTCTGTTCATGGTTTCTTGCTATCTTCACTGTGTGTGTGTCTTTATTGTCTGAGGTTCTGTTTTCCAAGTCTGTTGTTTTCCAGGTTCTGTTTTCTAGTCTGTTGGTGATGCTGTCTATTGAGTTTTTTATTTGGTTTATTATTTGCTTCAAGGATTTCTGTTTTTTTTTCTTCAGAATCTCTATCTCTTTATTGAAGTAATCTTTTGCTACCTGTATTTTCTCTCTTATCTCTTTGTTGGAGTGATCAATTTTTGCCTGTATTTGCTCTCATATGTCATCCTTTAATTTGCAGATCATTTTAATTATGTACATCCTGAACTCCTTCTTTGACATTTCATCAACTGCACTGTCAGTTGATTCTATTATTGAAGTATCTTGGTTTGTTTGGGGTACTTTCTTCCCTTGTTTTTTCATGTTGTCTATGTGTCTTCCTTTCTTGCAGTGCAGAGCTGGGTTATTGCAGTTTCTACCCTATAATCTTGTAGTGTTCCTGCAGATTACCTATAACTCACCTTTATGGGGGAGATCTATGTTACAGCACCCAATGCAACCAATATGTAGCCATAAATCAATTAGCTCCTATTTGGACATTTACAGTTTTTCTGCTATCAACAGAAATGATGTGTTTGGTTATCATCTACCATATAGCCAGTAGGTTTGCATAGGGTTTACAGTTTCTAATGGTGGACAGAGAGAGAATGGGGTGGTGGGTAGGATGTGATGTTTATGAGGTAGGATGTGAGAATATAGAGGTATTAGATTATAGGACAAGTGAAAGGGAATCAAAAGAAGCTGGATGTTAGGAGAAAAAAGAGAAAGAGGTGACTCCATGTAAGGCTCCCTTTTGCCTCTGCAACAGGATAGTGTCTGTTAGCACACCTAGTAGGGATAGCTCTGGTGCAACTGGGCCCACAAGGACCTTGATGATGGTCTTCCAGTTCCTGGTTGTTGTCTCTAGAAAGTTTCCGCGTCCCTAGTTGGTGGCAGCAGTACCGTCAAACCTGTAGTTACCTTGATGTTGGTCTTCCGGTCCCCAGTAAGTGTCCCAAGATGGAAGCTGCCCAAACTAAAGATGGTGGAGGCAGCAGCAAAGGTAACTTGAGATGGTGGTAGAGATGTCCCAAGATGGAGGCAACTGCTTTCAGAGATGGGGCTGGAAGGATGAGCCTTGAGATGGCATTAGGTGGCCTGTTTGGTGATCCCGCACTGTGGTGTGGGGTGCTGCAATGGGCAGCT
This sequence comes from Marmota marmota marmota, assembly GCF_001458135.2. Lineage (NCBI taxonomy): Eukaryota > Metazoa > Chordata > Mammalia > Rodentia > Sciuridae > Marmota > Marmota marmota. The sequence continues at coordinate 2,764,148 of NW_025999990.1, read as the reverse complement.
GCCACCTGTTCCTATCCATTGTCTCATGGTGGAGATTACCATGTGGGGAGGGCTGTCGCAGTGGCTGCAGTGTCCCAAGATGGAGACAGTTTGGATGGAGCCACACGTTGTTCAATGGGGAATCACAGTGAAGTGATCCTCTCTGTGCAGGCATGGTGATCCTCTCTGGTTTCTGGTGGTGTGGGTGCACAGTGGGGTGGGCCCTCTCCTAGTTTTGAGATTCTATATGGAAGTTAGACTTTTTTTTTGGTACTGGGGATTGAACCCAGGAATAGTTGGACTACAGCTCCAATATTTTTATTTTTTATTTTGATATAGGATTTCTTTGAGGTGCCCAGGCTGGCCTCAAACTTATGATCCTCTTGAATTTAACATAAAGAATTGGTAGTCAATTCTTGACTTGAGTTAGGTATCACAATGATAGAAAACCTAGAAAAGCTGAGGATTATGTAGCAAATCTATTTTTATAGTTTTTGTAACATTTTTCCTATTATCCAACAGAATAATCTGCTCATTATGCATATTCTTTGTGTTTCTTATTGTATGTAGATACACATACGCACATATATGAGTTCAAAGTGGAGTATTATTTTGCAGTCTGCTTTGTACCACTTTACAAAGTACTATAACATCTTTTTATGTTCCAATAATATTTGGTTCTTTCCCAATCATTTTTGGCAATAGAACTAACTCACAGGAAAGAACAGTCTATGAACCAATGCAATTGAAACTTTTGAGGTTGGCAGAAATTTGAGAGTCAGAGTGCTATCCAGTTGGGATCCCTGTCCCTTGTGCTCATTCCCATCTTTCACATAGTGGCTCTTGAGGCTCTGCTAAAGAACTCTGTGATGGTGACAGTGTGCCATTATTCATTTAACTAATAGCTCATAGTTTAGGTTATTTCTAACATTTTCCTGTTATAATCAACACAGCAGCAAACATCCTTAGTGCTAATCTTGGTTTATCTGCATATGCACATATTTTTAAATTTCTATGGGAGATGTTCTTAGAAGGAGAATTTCCAAGCCAAACAATATACCTGTTTAAAACTTTTAAAAATGAAGATGGCAAAAAAAAGTCTTTTAGAAATTCTACATAAATTAACTTACTAATCCTATAAGATTTTATAAATAAAATCTTGGCCAAAAGTTTTAGTTAATGACAAAACAAAAAATTTTTTAAATAAACACCAGATACCATAAAATAAATTGAGACAAGACACTGCTACTCCACTACCTACTCCCTTCTCACTCCGCACTGTTTCTTCCCCTTCCCTTCCCCAAAGCATTTATTAGTTCTTTAATGCTTGCCGAGAACTTTAAATCAAAGTCTCTACCCTCAAGGAGTTTGTGTTTAAGGGAAATTATGTAATAAAATATAAAGAAAATCTTGCTCACTCTGTGCACTGCACTGGGATCAGGACAAGGTCTAACATGACAAACACTCTAGAAGTCAGAATTCATAAGAGTCAAATTGACACTAACAGTGTTTGCACTGCAGCAGAATATTAGTGGGAAACACAGATGCAACCTGACTATGTGATGGTACCCATACCTATCATGATGATCATACATCTGGACCACTGGATATGGGCCCATTGCTTTAGTGGTCCCACTTTAGCGTAAAGGGAAGTCTTTGAAAAACTTATCTAGAAAACCCTCTGTAATATCACCTCCAGCTATCCTGCTCCTGGTCATCTGCTTCACCACCAGCCCCCTAGCTCTGGAGCACTATGGTCTCCCAAAAGTCACAGCAGGCAGAAGAACAGCTGTGGATGATGTGGCAGTGAACTATCTCCTGCAAACTGGGTAGGATTTTTCCTCCCTTTTTTCTTCTGAAAAAAAAAAAAGGATTAATTTTCTTGTGTGCTTTGCATAGACTATCTTTTGAAGTCAATGCGATCTCTATAGATCTTTCTGCAGAGAGTAACTAACTTGAAGAAAGAGCTGGTAGTAGGAGTCTTGGGTACCCAGCAATTCTTCATTTTTTTATTTGCTTCTTCTCATTTTATTAAGCTCTGAGGGCTCTTTAGTCAGCTTTTTGTATGAATTTGAATGGTCTTTTAAATGAAACTTAAAGTCTTGCCATAGATGATTTCCTCAGATGTGAATCGTCCTTCTTGCTCTTATATGCCATAGGTTACTAGAGACTCCCATCTCCAATCCAAGCCTGCATCTGGGCAGAGGTACAGACTGTCTTTTTGAGAACCCAAAGCTACTTTATCAACTTGATTTCACTTTCCTAAAGGTTCTCAATGCTGGCCGCACTTCGGTGTCACTTGAACAACTTTGCAAACAGATGCCCCATCCAGCCCCAGATATTCCAAAATAGGTGACCTGGAGTGATGGACTGAACATCAGACCATTTCAAGAGCACCCGCAGGGAATTCTGATTGCAGCCTGTGTTGAAAATCATGGATTTAAGCCAGTGCTTCTCTAATTTCATGTTTTTGCTTAAGAATGGAGTTGAATATAAAGTCACTTTAAAGAAGTTAGGAGTAATAAAGAGAAAGTTTGAAATAGAATTTCTCTGTTTTAAAAATAGCTCTTTTAGTCTACTAAAATAAAGCATAAATTTTGGGACAAGATGAAGGGTTTTGCTATTAACTAACCTGGAGAGAGGTTGAACAGTGGGACAAGAATATGGGCAATGTTGGGAGAGATAGTTTAACCTAAGTAACACCCTCTACAGTGTTGGGGCAAAGCAGCAGAATAGTTAAGAGCAATGATTCCTAACTAAGTACTGGGTGCTTCACAAGAAGGCCAGCCTTTTCCCTCCAGATCAAGCGCTTAATTACTTCATTTGTCTGGGATCTCATTGTAGAACTCATTACTTAATACATCAAGACCTGGAGGGTGTCAGGATGATTTAGCAGTCTTATAAATTTCTCTATATTCTCTAGTAATTCTCATCCTATGTTAAATGCTTCACAATGACAGAAAGATGTAACTTATCAAAATGACTGGGAAATGACTTTGAAAACACCTTTTTCTTTTTCTAAGGGAAGAAAAGAGCCCTAGAAAGTGTCTTTTAAATCCACAAATTAATATTTAACTAAGTTAGTACAAAACCTGTTCTCATTCAAGCCCTTGATTGCTTTATTAGAAGTAATTGCTTATCTATATTTAAGAAAATTGGCCAAGATAGGTGACTCACTTTCATGTCTCATTCATATAAACTTTATATTAAGTATTTAAATGCATTTTAACTTTTAAGTTGTTCAGGCTAGAAGGAACCCATAGATAGAAGAGGTATGCTCTTTTAACATCACTATATTACTCCTGTTAAAAATATCATTCCCGCCAATGTCAAATGGTCTTTTGGTACCTAATGATCTTGACAAGAACAAATACAACCTTGTGGATTTGGAATCAGGAGAGAATAGGGTCATTTATCTGTGGTGCTGTGGGCGAGACATTTTCTTTTTCAATTTTCTTCCTCCATTTTCTTATTACAATTACTGTTTGGGTTCATTATGACAACTCCCATCATTATGACTTTTCCAGCTCACAAGCTGCAGGAAGATTAATGGTAGAAGAAAATACAGTCTTTGGCATTAGAGCTACATCTAGCTGTTAATATAGCAAAGTAGAATACATGAAATCCATTTATAAGATTAATGCTTGTGATGAAGAAAGCAGTACAGGGTATAAAATGTTAAGATGGAGAACCTGAAATGTTGGCAGGTAACATGTGAATTCATTCATTCATTCTTTCTTCCTACAAATCTTGGGTATTAATTAGATATGCATGTCATAGATTTGACTTGAACCAGATAAGACCTAATAATAAGACCCTGTCTGATAGGGATATGGGGTGGGAAGTATGCTCAGACTAGTTGTTAGGGATATCTATCTATTTATCTGGTTTTTCTCATTCTGAAAATTAGAATTTTGATTCTTATTTTCAGGTGGAGCCCTGTGTCTAAGTGTCTATAGTAATGGTAACTAGAGGTTTTGAACATAAAGCTTTGTTGAGAATAACCAAATCAACAAACAAGACCTATATATTTACTAATTCCTTCATAGTGTGCAAATGATAAAGGCTACACAGTGAGTCTCATATAAGCCTCTAATTTCTTCTCACCAAAGAAGTTGGTCACACACACACACACACACACACACACACACTTTTTACTTGTCAATGGATATTTATTTATTTATATGTAGGGCTAAAAATCTAACCCAGTGTCTTACACATGCTAGGTAAGTACTCTACCACTGAGCTACAACCCCAGCCTGGTAATCTTTCTTTATTATAACAAAAAGAAAAGTTCTGCTCCAGGCTGGACCAGGTCATTTTCTCCTGCTGCTGTATGCATTTATGCTGCTTCCTCCTTTCTTGTGTTTGGAGATACTGTTCTGGTTGCAGACCCCTTGTTCCCAACTCCAGAAAGTTAGACTGGATTTCTTAACCTTGGGAAGCCCTGCTCTAGGTTTTTTTTTTTTATGAGAGAGTTCTCCAAATGTTCTCTCTGTAGAATTTTCTTTCACAGCCCTATGGCTTTGGGTGGGGTGTTTAAAAAAACAGTTTGAAGCAGGATAGTCATTTCCTGCTTGGAAGTCTAAGTGTGCAGGCCTTTGTCATTGCTCAGAAATGAGGAATTCATCAGTTATGCAGCAACACTCAGAAATGGGTGAGGAGTACAGAGCTGTTGCCCTTCAATCACTTCTTGTAAAATATCAGGTAAGTTATAGTTAACACAGTACTAGGCACTGGAGATACAATAATAAAGAGCACTGTTCCAGTTCCTGAGGATCTTGTGGTCTGGTGAGGGAGTCAGGCAATTACAGAATGACACCATTATTGCTCTGATAGAGGTATGTAAGTAGGGAAGGGGTGCAGAGGGATCTCAGAGAAAGGTTACTTAGTCCAAGAAAGGTTAAAAGCACTTAAAACTTTCATAAGCATAATATTTTAGAAAGTTGGTCATATCAAATAATCTCAGAACTTTCTCTAAGATATCTTGTAGTTCTAACCTAGGATATAAACTGGCAAGTCTTGTATTATGTTTGTCAAGTTTGCATCCTGTTCTATCCAATTTCACCCTTAAAGGTGAGATATATTAGGGGGTACTTAGAAGATTTCCTACAAAGATCCTACCAGAGTTGGGGCTTAGAGAACAAATGGGAGCAAGCCAAAGAAAGCCAGGAAGGGGAGAGGAAATAGCACATGCAGAGGCAGGGAAATAAGAGGCAATGGGCAGGGAAAGTTGAGTTAGTGTTCCCACGCTGCATTGGGGAGGGAGCCTAGAACTGGGCCGGCTGAGGCTGGGAAAGGAAGCAGCAGTATGACAAGGAGAATATTATGAGCTGAATAAGGGATTTTATTCCCAAAATGGAAGAAGGTGAGATAATAAAGATCTTTGGAGAGGAGCAAGAGACGTAATTGGACTTCCAGACGTCATTGGACACACTGGAGGCAGGAAGACCAAGAGAGAGGCCCATGTGAGCAGGGAAGAGAAGCTGGTAGCCTGAATACAGTCAAGGCTGATGGAGGGTAGTGAAAAGAAACAATGGATTAGACAGATGGTTACTTAGATTGGATTTGGTGACTGGCCAATGGAGGGATGAGGAAAAGGGGAGAATCCTATTATTTATCCATGACCATCAGTCTGGCGATGCAAGATGCTTTGTAGATAGAAATGAGCTTTAAATAAATGTGTCCAACTACAAAAAAAAAATTGCTGTAGAGACAAGATATGTTTTTCCCTTCAAATATCTGCTGCATGAAACCAACTTCAAGCTTTAATGTCTTTAAAAAAAAAATGCAATTTCCATGAGGGTTACTACCCCAAGGAGGCACATGGGGTATTTGGGGGACCTTGGCATCTGTAAAGTTACCAGGTGGGGTCCCACAACGTTTCATTACAGGCAATCTTGGAGGCAGGGAGCCCTGCCTGTCCCCAGTGGAGGTCTAGAGTTAGAGCCCCTCCAGCCTGTGGTAATTCTATTTGTTCTGATATCTGACTTGTGGAAAAATTGAGAGCATGTTGAACTTCACTCACTCTGACTTGGTGCACAGTTATTGCTTGGATAATGAAAACTTTTGAGTCTTCAACAAGAAAAAAAAATAATGCTGTGGCTAAAGGGTAAGAATTGTGATTGGCTCTTGTCCAGGTCTGGCCTGTGAGGTCCTCTGCGGATCTGTGGACAGGCATCTGATGGTGGGCCTGAGATCAGAATGACAAGGAGCAAAAGTGCTGGACATGGAGTAGAGGAGAGCTGCGACCCCTAGACAACTCTCCCTCAGAATATACTGCATCTGATCACCAACACTTTCAGGAAGCAATGGCCACATTGTCACTGTGTGCCTTCTAAATCTCGCACGAGTTCCCTTTTCAGCCAGCTTTAACCTATGCAGGGAACAGACCTCTGAGACCCATACTTTCCAGCTAAACCCCCAGCACATTCCAACTTAGGATCATATGCTTTTATAGATTTTCACTGGCTTTTTTCCCTTCACATTACAGCAAGAATATTTTCCTATATCATTAGCTAGTCTTCCAAGCTGATTTAGAAGAAGTTTTGGTGAGCCACTGTTTATTTAACCCTCCTCTATTATTGGTAACTTAGGGTAGTTTCTGTTTTTCTATATCGTAAACAGTGCCGTAGTAACTCTCAATGTCTACAAATGTTTGTCAGCATCTCAGACATTTCCTGCCAATGGATTCCTAGAAAGGGGATTACTAAGTTAAGAAAGTGTCCTTCTACAGATCTTGATGAATTCTTCCAGACTGCTTTTCAGCAGTGATATATCAGTTTTTTCTTCTTATTAAAACTGGGCACTGGCCAGAATTGAACATTATGTTTTAAGTCTTTTCAAAGAGGCATTTCTTGATGATCTCTGATGCTGGTGATACTTGCTCTGGAATTGGGTGAGCTGAGTTGGCCTGCACCTCTCTTCTCTGGCTGACTGGCGGGTCTGGTGTTGCCTTCTTCCCTTGACTTCCATGGATGCCTGCATCTTTGGAAGTTGTACTCTTGGTGAAACAGGACAACCTGTTCTGATAGAGAATCCAGCATTTCTCAGTCAATACCTTGGGGAAATTTGTTGCTTGAAAATTAAATATGTTTTCAATAAATGCACAAGGAAAAATGCTCTTCCTATATCACAAATAGAGAAACCTAAAAGAGAGCACATTATCTCCAGATATAACTAACAAATCCCTAGCTGAATCATGGTTAACATTTATTTCCCTAATGTTTCAATCATGATTTAAGACATTTCAAAGCATCTGTATTGTACGGAAACTAGATTCTGCATCAAGCATAGGAAAGGCACCATCTTTGATTTATTTCTAACACACTAAAACATACGCATTGGCAAATTCCCATTGCAAATAGCTTAATTAATAAGGATCATTTTATCACAAAAAAACTTTTTGATTCTTTTTTGATTCTTAGCTTTACTGCAACAGAGATGGAAATAAAACACGATTGTGTACTGCCAAAGTGATCCAAGGAGAATACCACTCACATCAGAGAATTTTGTGCAAGGAGTAATTAAGCAGTCTATGCTGCATGTTTTCTCAAATTTATATTTCACCTGAAATGTAATGGTTAGATGGAGAAGCAGTAATTGGTACACTGAGAACAGAAATTAATACTGACTTATCTTCTCTCCAAACTGCAAAGCATATTTTTACATACAATCTCAGAATGCTAATAAAATAATCTAGTTTCCATTTATCAAAATCAAAGATGCCTGAATTTCTGATGACTAGTTTGTTTTTCGAAAACCTATGTTAGAGTATCAGACTGCTGGAAATCTTTAGGGAACTTCTGCATTAAGTGAGCCAACCTGCAAACAAACATCTATGTAACAAATTCAAAATCATAGAAGGCTGAGCAAAAGGGATGTGGCAGAGATGACCAGTGGCTTTCTGAGTGGTCCCTCCAGCCAGCTGTGTCAGCATACTTTGGAATCAATCAGAAATGCAAATTCTCACCTCAAACCTAATGAATTAGAAACTTGGAGGAGTAGAGCTGGGCAGTCTCTTTTGACAAGACCTCTGAAGAATGCTTAAGTTTACTTAAGAACTACTGATCTAGAGTAGTACAGCCCAAAGAGGTTAGGTATCACTCCCTAAAGCAGCTGAGAAGTCAATGGCATAGCAGGACAAGAACACTTTCAATTATTTTTCTGCAACAAGCACCTTCTCTGAGAAATACAGTAAGGATGACAGTGTGTTTAGCTTGCTCTGTCTTTGCAGTGAGGCCAGTTACCAGGCAAGGTATTTTAGGAGGGAAGGTTTAATGCTTCAAGTAGCAACCGATACAAAGCTCAGTTGCCAACTCTTCTGTGAACTGGATGAATGAGCTCTTATGTTCCATGTTTTCATCAGAAACATTAGGGAAAGTTTTTTGTTGAGATTACAAAGGCTCTTACAGAAGTCTGTATAATCTGTCATGTAAAAGGTAAAACTGTGGATCTCTACTCCTTTGAGAGAATTATCTTGCTCAAATGACCTTATTCTCTGCAGCAGGGAGAAAAGGGGGAAATTTCACCTAGTTGCATCTGCATAGTTTATTCTATGATCTGTAAGCAAAGGGAAATAAATTTTCTTGGTTCCAAGAGGAAACTCTTGCCATAATAATAGCAATTGGAAAAGAATTTAATGACACTTACTTTTATGGCATGCAGAGCATCTCAAGGATGATAAAGAAAAGAAAAAATCAAGTCATTTCTAACTTGTGATGACCTCATTAAACAATTAAGTTTTTCTTTATTTAATCAATTTGTATTTAACCAGATGGAAGAAAAGATAGATTTGATTGACTCTTTTTCAAAGTCAGTAAGGACACCTTAAATATCAAGGATCTGATATTTCCCTTTGGAAAGTAGTTTCTCAGTTGGGCAAGGATCAAATGATCCATGCATTGTTTTGCTAAAATATAGGTCTGTGTGTACAACATAAACATATATCAAAAATACCCAGGAAATTGACACTTTTAAACCATGGAGATGATTGTGTTTGCACCTTAAGAAATACCTGTAGCAAATTCCTACAGAATTCCCATGTAAATTCAAGTTCCTGTGCAGGAAGCCCTCATGTGTCATAGTGACATTTCTGGAAAGCCAGGATGAGACTTTGGGAAGACATTGCACAAGTTCTGGCTAAAAGAAATATAATGTGAGCTGCATATACAATATTAAAGTTCCTAGAAGCCACATTCAAAACACACAAAGAAACAGGAGAAATTAATTTGAATAATAGTTTTATTTAATCCAATATATACAAATTATTATTATTATTATTATTATATGTAACCAATATGAAAATTACTAATGGGAGTTCATATTATTTATACAAATTCCAAGTATGTATGTGTATATATATACACATACATACATATATATAATATATATATACATCTCATTTTAACAAGCCACATTTTGAGTGCTCAATTAGCCCTTGTGGCTAGTGAGTATAGCATCAGACAGCACAGCTCTGGATTCACCAGTCAATGAGATATATTTCTAAATGTTTCCTTTCACCTATCTTTACCCCAATTCTAACTTTCAAATTATCAGCCTTATCCTCTGATCTTCATTAGCAACTCTTTCAAAAATGTCTCTGATTTCCATTCTACTCTCTTTTCCTCCTTATTCTCTGCCTAGATCCTAATGCTTCAAATGCTAGTCATATACTTTTTTTTTAATTTTGAGGTGACTCAAAACAGAGTAGGAAGGAAGAGCATGAGAAGGAGATTACCACGAAATAGTCACATACTTTTGACTTTTATTTTTCTATCTCTAGCTAAGAATTTCTCCCTGAGGTTCAGACCCTCAAATATAATTATATATTTTACATTGCCTCTTGGATGTCTAATAAGTGCTAGAAATGAAGAGTGATCAAAATAGGCATTGACTCTCAACCCCCAGCATCGCCACCTGAATTTGCTCTTCCCATGGCACCACTATCTACTTGCTCATTCAGCTAAATACTTCTTCACACTCCACATCCAATTTTATCAGTCAACTCTTTTGGCTCTACCTCCATAATGTAATCCTATTCAAACTCCTCCTCCCCATAGTGATAACCCAAGTGCAAAACACCTTCATCTCTTTCCTGCATTACTTTACCTGTCTCCTAACTGGTCTCTTACCTGTCATCTGTTTGCCATTTAGAAAGAGATTGGACATAAAAGCATAAATCATATCATCTTTCCATGCTTACAACTCCTCCATTAGTAAAAAGGACATGTAAAGATGTCCAGCATCATTAATCATTAAGGAAATGCAAACTAAGTCCACAATAAGATACCAGGTACATTGCTGATCAAAATATAAAATGGTGCAGCCACTTTGGAAATATCATGATGGTTTCTGAAAATGTAAAACCTAAAAAACTTCTACATAACTCAGCAATACCACCACCAGATATCCATCAATGGGGAATGTTAGAAAACATGTCTACACAAACACTTACCTTTAACTGTTCATTGCAGCATGATTTATAATATCCCAACCTAGAAACAACCATTTATGAACAGATAAACAGACACATGATGGCCTATCCATACAGTAGAACACTACCCAGAAATAAAAAGGAACAAACTACTGATACATGACAGGAGTGAAGATGGGAAATTTCCCAACTCCGCCTGTAGAACCTCAAAAACATGCCAAGCAAAAGAAGCCAGACACCAAAGACCATTTTATATGATTTCATTTATAGAAATTTCCCAGAGAGGCAAATTTATAGAATCAGGATGAAGATTAACTATAACTAGGCATGAAGGATCTTTCTGGAAAAGTAGGAATGTTCTAAAACTGACTTGTGGGGATGGTTGCATTCCTGAAATTATAAAAAAATATTGAATTGCATACTCAAAAGAGTTGGATTTTATGATGTGTATAATATACCTCAATAAAGATATATTTTTAAAACCCCACACCTCCTAGGACATTGAGAATAACACCCAGGCTCTCCATGATGGCTCCTACCTACCTCTTGAAGACTCTCCCATTACCTTTCTCTTTGTTCACTGTGTTCCAACTACCTTGGTCCTTCTTAGTACTCATCTACATACATCTTCATTCCTGTCATGAAGACCCTGCTCCTTGGCTAGGGTTGCTTCTTCCCCAGGCCCTCACATGCCTGCCTTATTAACATTCAGGTGACAATGTGGAGAATTTCCCAACTCCGCCTGAGTTAATAGCCTGCTCCTGGTGCAGCCCAAGATGTCCTCTGCCACTTTCCTTCTTTTAGCCTTTTCTAGGTGGTTATCAGTACCTGAAGTTCTCTTACATGGTTTACACCTATCTCCCCTCTGCCTGTCCCTAAGTTTCCTGATGAGGAACTTACATGCCTTTCTAAAAGCCTGTGTTCAGAACAGGAAGTTCTGTCACACAAGAAGTACTTGCTGCATCAGACTAACTTGCTGAATGTTCCTGAATATTTTATTTAATCTGTTAAGCCTTGAATTATTTTTCTGTAAAAAGAAAACAGGTAAAAACTGTAATTCTTTCTCGCCCCATAGGACTGTTTGTGAGGCTTGAATCAGAATTATGTAAAAGCTCTTTGTACACAAAACTAGCTGTTATTATATGAGAAGATTACCTCATGATTCCTTTGGGCCATCTCCTGTTTACATATTTCAGAGTGAAGAAATTACTGCAAATGAAGCACCAAGTTGTCAATTCTCCTACGTATGGGAGTGAGGGAGGCCAAGCAGGCACCAATAACCATTCTATGTGGTTATGTGAGGAAACCAATGCTCTGCTCATGTGTAGGACAAACAATGCTCTTTCCTGTCCCCTAATTCTATAAGTGAAAGGGAACCTCTTACAGCCTCATAGGAAGCCTGGCCATTCTCTTCTGGTAACAATGAGAAATCTGTGGGGAAGTAGGTCTGCTTGTTTGCCCTTTGCCTTGCCATAGAAAAAGGGGACAAGGATGGATCCTTTGCCATACTTGCTGACAGTGTAAACCCCAAATTCCAAGTATAGGAAACTGTATTTCAAAACTGGTTCATTTCACATAAATCACTAATGAACATCAGAAGGTAACTTCTTGCTGCCACTTAACCAAGTAAGAACTTGTCCCTAATCTTTTCTCTTTATTTTTTTCTTTATTTCTCTCTCTTTTTCTTTTAAAATGCACATTTTTTTGGCAACTTTGCTAAATATTGCCTTGGGAGTTATGTCAAAAGTGACCAAAATACTTTTCTTGTCTCAAACTAAACAGTTTCCTCAACTGATTCAATACTTTAAACTTTAATTACTTTGTAAATTATTTAATGCAATAAGAGTTTCTTGCAGTTAAAATTGACCTCTGAATTGAATGTCAGTTTTTCTAGGAACAAAATACTCTTTAAGATTTTTTTCCCCCTAAACTCTTGAGGAGGTTCCCTAGTATATGTTAATATCCAGCGTTTCTGGTAAGTTTGATGTCAAATTGATTTTTATTCTTTGGTAAGTATTCTCTCTGTGTGTCTCTTTCCTTCTCTTTATTATTACTCTCTTAAATTTCATTAGGATGTGTGTATTCCAATCTCTTTAGCATTTTATGGCTACTTCTGATCTGAAAACACGCATTATTGGTCAGCTCTGGAGATTTTTTTTCTATATTTTTCCCTTGAATTTTTTGCCCCTGTCATTTTTAATGTCCCCCATTCTGGAGTTCCTTGAAGCCATTCCCTCTCCCTGCGTAATACCTCGTTACATGATCTGGGCTGATGTTTCCTCTGTGGTGTGATCACATCAGCTTTCTTCTTTTAGGGTTTATTCAAAATTTCTGATTGCTTATGACACAGCATTTCTTCTTTTTTTCAGAGCTGAGAGAGAGAGAGAGAGAGAGAGAGAGAGAGAGAGAGAGAGAGAGAGAGAAAGAGCAGGAGAGATTGAGATTTCTTGGGATTTGAGGGTGGGAGTTAGAAAATGTGAGTGACATAGTTTTCTAAGTGGTTTCTATAAGGTTGGATCCTGCCTGTCTTACATGTGGAAGTTCTCTGTTTGGGATTTTACAGTGCCCTCTTCAGATAAATTTTTGGAAGAACTATGATTTTTCTGGATGTAGAATACAAAAATCATTGCTTTGTTGTTCCAGTTCCAGGTCCATGTTCTCCAGTTTAGTCTGTGGCACTCCTTTTGGAGTTCTGCCTTCTGATAATATTTGTGACTTTGATTATCAGTCTATTTTAATTTTCTATTATTTTGCAGTTAGACTACAAATGCAGTTATCATAAGTAGTATAAAGTCCAAATTTCCAACTCATGAGTCTTAAAGAAAAAGATGGCCTTTTTATTTAGTTCAGGACTGGAGGTAGAGAGCTTTTAAAATACTTTCTTAGCTCTGGAGAGTTTTAGCCTCCTGTCAGCAACACCTTCGTATCTTCTAAATGTTTTAAAGGAAAAAGAGATCATGAAAGAAAGAAAGTGGTCATGCTCCTTAACTCCACAGTCCTGGGAACCAGTCAAAGGAATAATAATGTTCTAGCCAGAGTAATCAGAGCAGATATGGCTAATAGATTTCAACTTGAGTTGAAATAAATGATTGATAGGGGTTGCCTGGAACAGCTGTGTTGGAAAGGGTTTTGAGGCCACATCTGGGTTCACAGGACAAAGTGTGATTAATGATGTCTGCCATGGTTGTGAGAGGAGGTAGTGGTGATAGCCATGCCATGTATTTTAAACCCCTGAATAAGAATCTTCTGATGAATAGAACTATTCATCCATGAGGTTGCCAGATTGCAGCCGGAAGATTACAGCATAGTCCAGCAGCATGAAGATAAGATGCTAATGCTATTTGGACTGATTTTATTCAACTTATGGCCAGAATGATTTTCTGACTTGCCAGAGCTAGAAAGTTGGAAAATACAGTATGTCATATCCGTGCTTCCACTGCTTGGTTCAAACTTAAACACAAGGCTGTAATACATCCCAGTGCAGATGCAAATAAGATATCACACAGAAAATGGAATGTTCAGCTGTTCAAATTATCATTGTATTAAAAAAAATCTTCTTGTATCCTAGAAGGTAAGGATGGATTCTTCTTGCTTTATTTTATGTTTTGTTGAGTCAGCATAGAGATATATATATAAAAGAGAGTGATATTTGCCCATAATACCTCTGCCACAGATAAATATTGCAGAGGGGAGCCTTCTAGAGTCTTTTCTATGTAAATGTTTAAACGTAATGGGATCATATCACAATCCTGTTTTTAGCCAAAATTTTTAATTTAACAAAATTTAGATTTCTTTCTAATATATATGACTAAATTCTAATATTTAATGGATCAATAATATTCCATTATGTACATGTACCCTTGTTCATTTAATCAAGCTTCTTAAGTTGTTCACACTTTGGTATAATAAACAACATTTGATGAATATATTTTTGTGTCAATATTTGTACACTGAGAAGTCAGGAAAAAATAAAAATTTCTTCATTTTCTAAAAAAAAAGATTTGCTGGGTTAAATTCATAATTTTGTTTTGATTGTAAGGGATTTGCTTCTCTGAGTGAAGCTCCTGAACTACCTATCCACCCTCCATCCACCTGTCTGCAGTCTTTCTCTCCTTTATGACACTGTAGAGACCGTTGTAATTCAAAGTTCAAAAGCAGGCATGTGCACTTGGGGCCTGTGGAGTGGAGCTAGAGATCATCAAGGGGCTTCTTTGATTCTATAAACCAAGCACTAGTCCCGCTGTCCCAAGACTGCCGAGCTCTCAGAGGGACCAAGCATTCTGCTTTATACTTCCTAGCATGTGTGGGGCTCATGTTGACGATTCTTCAGTTCCTTTTGCTGATTAATCTCTGAGATTACCTACAGGTCTGTGGATTTTGCAGGTTGGGCATAAATCCAGGGCTGGAGAATTTTGGAAGAAGACTGGGCTGCTGCAATTGCTCGAGTGAGGCGGAAGGCAGAGCGTGGCCCCTCAGAGAAATGTTGTAAGGAGGTTTGAGTTAGGACCTCCTTTGGGTAAAACTCAAAACTCTCCATGTGTCGGGATGGTGTTATTTGTCGAAATGCCTTTCCTCTATTCCTTCTGAGGTATCTATCTCTTTATGCCATCCAATCATCTTTTCCCTTGGCCTTCGACCTTCAAAAAGTCTCCTGTGTCATTTATGGTACTTGTGCAAATGTTCAGGTTTGACTGAAAACTATCAAAATAAATGACTCACAAATCATAGTTAATAGTATCTGTAAAAAGTAGGAAATTAAGCCTCACCCTATACCTACATATTGTCTCGGTTTCATTTTCAAATCACAGCATAATATTTAGTAGTTCCTCCCTCAAAGGTTTCATTCTCCCCATAAATTGTTGTGTTGGTGCCTCATTAAATCTAGTAACCAGAGCAACTGGGGCAACTACGTTTGTACATTGGAATGAAGACTGAGCTAGAAGGCAAGATGGAAGACTGTTGGCTCCCACAATTTGTCAGGTGAGTTTCTGAACACATCTGAGTTGGTAGTGGGTGGTCATTATTAGTAATAACTAAGTTTAGTTTCACACCTACAAAATCCTATGTGATGTGCACCCACATCACTTAGGAGACTCGAAAAAGAAATATCTTTAAAAATTCACTGTTTTCTAAAAACATAAATAGTAGGATTTTTTTCTAAAAATGATATGAGTTCAAAAATAGGAAAAAAGAATCTAACATGATTGGGAAAATTAGAACAATACTGAAATTTATTTCTGGAAATCTTCCACCTGTAGTTTTATGCATGCGTGTGAGTGGTTTGCTCTCCAGATGTACCACATTACTCGAATCATGTGTTCTTTGTAACATATCTTGCTGTGAATGGGAATAGAAAGTTCTTTAATCAGCACATGCACTAAGAATGCTGGGGTAACAGTAAGCAGCCAGGCTATGATCTGGCTTTAGATTCTGCTGTTCCAAGTGAACAGTCATGGGAAATCAACTGAAAAAAAAAATGTCAAGGCTCCCAGGCTGACAGGTAGAGACTTCACCTGTATGGTCCCATGTATGTCTATTCCCATTTTAACAACACAGCCAGGGACAGGATATTACCATCTGAAGTGTCTCCCATTTCTGAATATAGATGAAATGTGAGTGCTAAGCAACAGGTCTGGTCTGTGGGTCTGTCCTGACAATCTGGAAGGCAGCAGATTGTCTCCTGTGGGAGGAGCAGTTGAGGAGCTCTAGGATGAATAGGGTACTTAAGAGTTGCTCATCAAAATAGCATAAGCCAAGAAACATCAGCCTAGGACCAAGGGTTAGGGACAGGGACCAAGAAGGTCACACTGGGAGTTCTTATCTACCAGAGTGACAAGAAGGATTTGCTTCAAAGTCTGGATCAGAGAGCCTAATTTTTTTGGCCTTGGATCATTTAGAAAAGAACTTAGAAATCAGTAGTAGTGCTGTTTTCATCTGTGATTTAATCCTAACCTGATAGATCCAACCCAGATAATTACCTGCTACTTCCATTATTGTCCCTATACTTGAAAAATTTAAATTCCTTATTACCAAGCTAAATAAATAGATTTCAGTCTCTTTTCAATAAAAGTGGGCTGTGCTATACAAAGTTTGGAATTGTGGCATAGTACCTGACACATCATTTTACAATGTTTTCCAGTTTAATAAAACATTTTTTAAAAATACAAGTTTTAATGACTATGGTTTTTCACTAAAAAGATATTGCACATTAATTGGAGCAATTTCTAAATTATGCCTTATTTTTTATTATAATAAACTCTACAAGGAGCATCTCTAGTCATAAATATTTCTGATTTTTTTTTTAAGGATTAACGTTAAAATCAGGCCAGCCTGTGGAATTTTTATTTCAAAGATTTACATTTTAATTTATTTTTGATTTTGTTATTTGTAGTGCTGGGAGATAGAACCCAGTACTTTATGCTTACTAGGCAAATGTTCTACCATTGAGTCACATTCCTAGTCCTTAGTTTATTTTTAAAAATTGATATTATGCTGTACGTATGAATTGCCACCCAGACTTTTCATTTAGCAAATTGTGAGCATTATTTCAGGTCATTAAATATCAACTGAAAACACATTGTGTGTGTGTATGTGTGTGGCCACATGATAACTTGCCTTCTGGATATGCTATTATCCCCTTATTTGGCCATTCTCCTATTATTGAATAATTCATTCATTTATACATTTTTGGTATTAAACATATTGCTACTATAAATATCCTCATACAGATATTTCATTTAATTAAGAAAAAAAAAGAATTGAATAGTGAACTTTTGCATCCGTCACTCTGCCCCAACAATTATCAGCAACTATCAGCAGGTGGCCAATCTTGTTTTGCCTATAACCTTCAAATTTCCACTCCCCAGTGGATTACTGTGAAGCAAACAGCACTGGATGTTTTTGTTTCTTAAGGAACAATAGGAAAGTGATCATCTGAGGCAGATAACAACATTACAGTCTCTTTTTGTTGGCCATAACTGACGTTTCTAACTAATAATTACTAGAACAGTGTAAGAGGTTTCACCAAAAGTAGAAAACAACATTCTCAGAAAGTGTGGTTTTTCAAAGTAAACACATTATTCTTAATTCCATTTTAGTAAATTTTAGGTTGTGCTTGATTATCTGAGAGGAAAGAAGTCATCATGGGATAGTCTACCCAGACTGTTTGAAATGAAGGAAGAAATTGCTGCTGTTTCTAGATGAACTAATGTCACCTCATGAATCTTCATAAGTGGTAAAAAGAAGTAGAGTTAAAAATAACTAGAAGACATATTTACTTTACACATTCCATAAAATTTCCTGTAACTCCATTTTATGCTTTTAGTGCTGGAAATAGAAGGAGAGTGAAATATGGTTCAGACAAGGAGAGAAATTGTCCAATGTGATCTTGCAGAAATTAGTGACAGGTTTTAGAGTGTGGTGTGCCACGAACCCACCCACTCTGAGGCATGTGAGGAAGACAAAAGCTAAAAACATACCCCTAAGATATTTAAGCACATCATAGATCAGGTGTAAGTATAGTCACTTCTCTTTCATATAATCCCACCAAATTATCTTTGTACATAAAATTGTCAGCTCTTCTTCAACCCCATGGTCCAACTTCCTCATAGTAGCTCTGTCTCTAGCTCTCCTTCATCAACGAATATGCACTGTTTCCTCAAGGAGGCTCCAAGAAGGTATTGAACCATTGTTTTTTAATCTTCCATTCACCGTAATAAATCAAAATTAATTTTCCAACCATAGAATCAATATTTCTTTAGTTCTGTGTTTTTGTTTTCCTTACAGTACTAGAGATTGAACCCAGGGCCTTTGCATGCTAGGCAAATTCTTACCATTGAGCTACACCCCAGCATTAGTTCTGTTTTTTAATCCATTCATATAATTCCTCTTTTCTTCCCTTATCATATAAGCACTTTGGCCTCTCTTTGAAGCAGATGCAGTTTTCTGTTCTTTTCATGTTTTCTTTGGTAGCTTTTTGTTTTTTAAATTTATTTCTCCCACCAATGTTATTTTCCTGACTTTGTTGAATCTTCAGACGGGTGTCTAAGATTTGATTGCTCTTACTTACCAACTTCTCTACCTTCCCTTCCTCTTACAAACAAAATGAGAACACCACTGTCAAGGCAGTGTATTCATGCCTAAAATGATTGCCTTCCTTTTCTGCCAATGGAAATTAGCCCAATTAAGTTGGTACTATATCTTCTTTAAAAAAAAAAAATCATAAGCTCTAAGTAGAGAAGAAAACGTTTTTTGTTGTTTTTTTGTTTTGGTACTGGGGATTGAACCCAGGGGTACTCAACCACTGAGCCACATCCCCAACCCTATCTTGTATTTTATTTAGAGACAGGGTCTCAACTGAGTTGCTTAGCACCTCCTCCTTGCTGAGGCTGGTTTTGAACTTATGGTCCTTTTGATAAACTTTGTTTTGTTGCCTCCTCTACTTGGAAGGCAATTTTTCATGTGAAATTATGGTACAGGATTATTGCTAGAAGATGGGGAGGCCAGTAAGGTTTACTGGAAAGAGAGAGGTGGAGAGATGGTCAGACAGAGAAGAACTATCTATTCTCTAGTTTGGGGAAGAGAGTGCCCTGGGCATTCAGGCTGTAATTGCAAAGACACTGTGTGTCTACATTTTTCTCTCAATTTCCACTAAGATTTCTGGGGAGATAAAAGAGGAATACAGATGAGTTCTTAAAAAACAAGAACTAGAACTTGTCGAGAACTGCTTGAGTGGTAGGCGGGACAAATAAGCAATTATAGGAATATTCCTTAATGAGAAACAGGTAAAGTTCTGTCAAGGTGAGAGTGGTCCAGAAACTTGAGGTTTAATTTTTGGGAAGATAAAGGGTAAATTCATTCTGTATAAACTCAGAATAAACCCAGAATTAAATTAAGTGGTGCTTAATCACAAAGGTTATGAGAAAGGAGAACATAAATGTATTAAGTGGCTGACATTTTTTTAGTCATATCTAATTTATATGTCCTATTTAAATAGAGCAATTAGTAATACTAATAAATATTTGTACTTGTCTCTTTTAATAAAGAGTTTCACTTTCATGTAAAGAAGCATAATTATAGGTAGAAACATACTAATCTGTATGTCTCATTTAATAATGCCTATGGGCCATCATTTTGGGGGGCAGAAAAGTTAAAACTACCAACAAAATAGCTCATGCTATTTGTAATTTAAATGTCCGTAGTTTAAGACCAAGTAATGGACTAAAGAGTCCATTACTTTAAAACCCAAAGTTACTAAATTATAGCAAATGCCCAGCCAACTAAAAGGTATTTTTCTAACTTGACATTCTCTTAACAATCATCAGTGAATATTTTAAATTATATGATTTGATCACTTACACTGTACACAACCAGTATAAGCACATAAGAACTTTTGTAATACTATCCAATGTATGTTTATGTTTGTGAAAAGTCTTTGTTTTCCTGTTTCCTCTCCATTTTATCAATGGCATTTATGAGTAAAGAAGTAGTGAGTACAGTATCAAATAAAGCAATGTTCACATTCAGCAAAGTTTTCAAAGTCCAGAGCAGAGTGACTACTCTTGAACACCAAAACATTTTTCTTTTTTATTTTTAAGAGCCAGGCTCTTAAGAGAGAATAGGTTTGGGGAGAGTTCTTCAAAATCTGGCTTCATCTATCAAGTTCTATGACCTGAATTGATATGAATTTAAAGAATTTATAGTATGAACTCTAAAGAAGGCCCTTGTCTAATAGGGCCCCAGGATAGCAGAGTAGCGATGACCAACGGAAGTGTCTACTGTCCTTAGAATTCTGCCCACCATGATGGAGGTCATGGTAAGCAGCTAAGAAGAGAGTAAAAGAGGGATGACTATCAGACATGAGAGAAAAGAACAGAGGGATTCTGTTTGCATGGATCAACAACGGTGGGCATGATGGGACCTCAGATGTTAGCAATGGGTATAGCAAAGACAAAAGCTGGCATTCAAGAACTGGATGGATGATCTACATCTGAGCAGAGTCCAGAGGGAACAGCAGACACTGTGAGAAACATCCATGCCAGGACCATGCATAAGCACCCCTTCCAAAGAAGGGAAGACAAAGTTGAATGAGTAGATCCTGGATTTGAGCATGTATTGTTTTGAAATGTGTTTTAAAACAAAGGAACTGAATTACATGCAAGGTGACAAGATTTGTTCTATTAGAAGAAAAGAGATGCAAATAATTAGTATCAGATAGCAAGAAATAATTTTAGCTTTCCACATCTGAGTTTTGTAACTACTAGGAATTCAAATTTGCAACATCAACAACCCCTTACCACAAAGAACTCATAACTTTAGTGAGAACTTAATGTTAACAGCGCAAAGTTCTTTTACTCAATTCAGGATAGAAATCACACAACTCTTTTTGATGTTACCAATTGGTGTTACCAGCTCATCGGAAGATTCTTTTGCTTTGATTTGAGATAGAAATTACAAAGAGGCAAGCAATACTATCCAAACGAGGCTTCATTTAGGATTATTCTCAAGCAAAAGGGAGTCAGTGTATGGGGAAAGGTTTCCGGGGCTGCTTGCTGAGTACTTGAGGGGCAAACTTTATATAGACGTGAAGGGTGGGCCCTTGAAGGCTTACAGTCAGCTGTTGTACGTTATCTTAGAATTTCTGCACGTCTTGTCAGAACTTTGCTTTCGGCACGGGGGGTTGTACTTGACATAGCAATCTTCCCACTTGGCTTGTAAAAAATTGTGGCAGTTCTCACTACCCCCACCCAAAGAAGGTCATCAATCCATGGTATACAGGCATATCCCACAGGTGGGAATTGCTGGAAAGCTGTGGGGAGGAGTCAGCAGCTCCTGCACCTGGTCATTGATGGCAACAGTTCTTCAAAAGAAGCTTGTCCTCTGATAGGAAACCAGAGATGGGGGACTCAGGACCATCCGAACTCTGTCTCATTAATACCTAACAGTGTTTCAAAATAAATGCCCCTTACTGCAATAAACGGATGACAGAAACAAGTCTAAATGAAAATTATGCTTTCCAGTCCTGACTGTATATGGTCTTCATAGCATTTGGCAGAATTGATTCCTCTCTGCTCCTTGAAACACTAATTACCTTGATTTTGGTGACTCAGAAACTTTGGTGTTACTTATTTTTCTCTGATTTCGCTATTTGTAGGAAATTCTTCCTTTACCTTGCAAATGTGTGTGCCTAGTTCATCCTAGTCTCTCCACCTTGGAGGTGTTTGAGTCATGGGAGCAGAACCCTCATGAATGGCTAATGCTTTTATTGTGGGAATGGGCTGTATATTGCAGGAATTAAGGTCTCCTTTTATCTCTTCCACAGGTGCTTTCTTGTCCTTTTCCCTTTCTTTTTTTTTTTTAACAAGGAGTTGATACAGCACAAGGCCCTCACCAGATGTGGCTGTGCAGTCTTGACACAAGATAAACCTATTTTACTTATAAATCACTCAATTGTGAGTATTCTGTTATAACAACAGAAAATGTACTAAGACATGGGGTTAGTGTCTTTCTCAAAGCCTGTTGCTTTCCCAATATCCAGCACAATATTTGCTTCAGTTAAAGTTTTTTTTTTTTTTTTTTTTTTAATGAATAAGAACAAAGACTAATTGCTTTGGAATTTAGAGCAGTGAGTGATAACCTGGGATTGGATAGTAAAGAAGAGAATTGATGGAATATCCTAATTACTATTGTTGCATAACATATTACCCCCAAATTTAGTAATTTAAAACAATCATTTATTTTGCTTGTGATTTGGGAGTCAGGAACTTGGGAAGTGTTTGACAAATTGACCCTGTGATGGTGACTGAGGCTGCAGTCACCTTCAGGCTTGACTGGTGTCAGGCTGACTCCCTCCTAGACTGGCCATGATGTAGGAGTTCAGCTGGCCTCTCCACCAGACTGTACCTGTGGTCTCTCCAACACATTTGGACTTCTGTGGTGCCTGACTTCCTCCAGAGCAAGCATTCCAAGAAAAGCAGACAGAAGCTACATGGCCATTTGTGGTAGCACCTTGGATCTTACATGGAATCCTTCTGATGCATTCTGTTGGTTAAAAGCAAATGCCTAAGGTCCACCCAGGCTTCAGAGGGGACCTAAACCCCACCGATCAGTGGGAGGAGTGTTAAAGAATTGGAGGACATGTTTTAAAACTGCTAACCAGAGGAACAGGTTTTGGTTAAGTTCTGTTAGATACATGGACTTTGAGTAGTTGTCAGAAATTTTAATTTGTGGAAAGAGAGATTCTGAAGAGAATTGTAGGTGTACAAACACTTATGGGACAGGGGCTAGAGCAGAGTATGAGTCACAATGAATAATCCAGTTTGGCTAGAGCATAAGTTTTGGGGGTGGGGGGGGACGGGCAGCTCTGGGAAGTGATCCTGGAAAGATAGTGGGCCTTACATGCTTGTCTAGGAATCTTGTTCTTTCTTATTAGCATGAGGTAGCCCTCAAGAGGCAGGAGAACCGCCTGTTCAAAGCAGTATTTCTGGAAGATTACTCTGGCCCAGGAGTTCTTGAGAAACTGGAAGGGCTGGACTAGAAGAAGCAGGAATTCATTAAGAAGGCATAGTACAGTAATCTCAGAGGTGATGGGCCCCTGCCTAAGTCTGAAAAGTGGAATTTAACATGGAAAAGAGGAACACAGAGGGGAGTTATGTAAAGGAAAAGTCAAGTCTGGAGGACCAGCAGGTATGGAGGGAATCACCTGCTTCCTATGGAAGCAACACAGTGGAGCTCGGGTGTCCTGTGCAGCTCTGAGGAGCTTTTCAACTGGGAGCTCCTGCTCCTACATCAGGTATCAGATTGAAAAAGTAAAGTTAATCTTCATCCAAGCAATATAATATATGATTATGGTTTGAAATTAAGAACTGCAATAGTGGGAAGATGATATCAAGGGGAAGCAGTTTTCAAAATTTCTCCCTTGTCTCTCCTCCCTGTCACCCACTTAATAAGTATCATATGTTAAATCTGTACATTTGATGCCACCATAACCATATGTTTATGTTTGCTTTATAAAAACCACTTAAGCTGGGCATGGTGGCACACGCCTGTAATCCCAGCATCTCAAGAGGTTGAGGCAAGCTGATCACAAGTTCAAAGCCAGCCTCAGCAAAAGTGAGGCACAAAGCAACTCAGTGAGACCCTGTCTCTAAATAAAATGCAAAATAGGGCTGGGAATGAGGCTCAGTGGTCAAGTGCCCCTAAGTTCAATCCATAGTACCAAAACAAAACAAAACAAAACATTCAAGAAAACAAAACATAAGGGTAACATGAAGAACAACAAGAAGCAATGATTGAATTCCATACTCTGGCATTTTACCTTATCCAGGACACACTCTCAGTTTCCCGTCTTGATGATCCATATTTCCTTTGGTACAAATGGGCTGAGCCATGGCAATCACTCACTGTTGTTATTTATGGTCCATTCCATGGCTTTGAAATTAAGTTGACATCCAGTGTTAGTAGATATTCATTACCTTTCTAAAATGCCATTTAGAAAACTGATTGCTTGGGGACTCGACAGCAAAAAAGGGGACATTTCATACTCCGATGGTTGACCCTGTTCATAAAATGCTACTCTTAGAAGTTCTCCCATTCAGGCGTTTATGGTATATACTACTACTTCTACAAGTAGGCTGGGCTGACTCTCCTGGGCTCCTTTGCATCTTTCTATTTTAAAACAATCTTTTTCTTCTTTCTAGAGAAAAGCTTTTGTGTTCTGTAAAATATTATGCATGTTGACAGCAAGACATAAATAATGAACCATCTAAAGCAACATTCCAGCTAGCTAACACAATGTGAGGGGTTTATTTATATTGGATTAAAAAAAACTAACAACAACAGATGAAAAGAGAAGAAGAAACAACCCAGTAGAAATAAAAGAATAAGAAATAAACAAGTCTTTCTTCATAAAGAATATCCCATGTATGGATGCCTGTGAGGCTCAGAAATCACTCAGTCCTAGAAGTTGTGAGCCAAGTCTTCTCTAATGTGCTTTTCTTTCCCCCAAAGAAGTCATAACAGGAATATATATAGATCTATAATGCCTTTCTGTTGGGGAAATGAAAGTACTTTCAAAACAATCTCATAACATTGTGATGGGGGAAATGATGGCAGGTTTTATATTACCTCTAGCATACAGGTGATGGAGGCCCTGATAAATGGAGTCGGTGGCAAAGTCACAAATAGATGCTAGGCCTTCTGATGTACAGTTAGGACTTCGGTAGTTAAATGAAAAATATGTTTCTGGTTTGCTCAGCCTTTTCTCATCTTTCAGAGAGAACCTTTCTGATCAGGTTTAACCCTTGCTCTTCCTGCACATACATGTCCCCCTACACACAAGAGATAAGGCTCAGATCTTAAATTTTATATTGCAAAATTAAATCACAAACAACAAGTGATAAGATAAAAAAAATTTAAAAATTTAGCTGGAGACCAATAGAGTAGAGGAAGGGGATTGACAGGGAGGGAAGGGAACATGGGGAATGAAATCTATCAAATTATCCTATGTCCATGTGCAATAGTACTACAATAAATGTCACTTCTATATATACTTATAATGTACTAATTAAAATAACAATAGAAAGGATATCAGTAGAGTAGAGCAGGCAGATCAGGAGGGGGTGAAAGGAGATACACTGGGGGATGTGATTGATCAATTTATGTGCATAGACAAATATAACATCATGAATTCCACTATTATGTATGATTATAAAACATACATAAAATTAAAAATAAAATTAAGTTGGAAGTCAAACTTATAGAAGTTGAAGGTAAAATGTTGGTTTCTAGGGGCCGGGGGCAGGGAAATGGGGCACTGCTGTCTAAAGTATGTAAAGTTTCAGTTCGGTAAAATGAAAAAGTTTAAGAACTTCTGTAAAACGTTGTATTTATACGTAATGTACCATACACTTAATATTTTTTAAGAGGGTAGATTTCATTTAGTTATTTTCTTCAGCCCAATAAAAATATTTAGTTGGTGTGTACTGTCCTCTAATAAATAGCTTTATGGTAAGAAACGGATCTACTACAACTTGGCGGGTACAGTGTTTATTACTGTCTAGGGGTCACATACCTGTTTGAAATCTGATGAAAGCTATTGATGATTGTTCCACAAAGATGCACATGCACATTTTTATGGTCCCTGAAACCAGTGTCACCTTCAGTGGTTCCATGATTGCCTTAGTTAAAAACCCAATATGGTAGAAAAAACATGGTCTTTAGTCAGACCTTGCATTAATTCCTAGTCCCATTTTGTGACTTTGAGAAAAACAACTTAATTTCTCAGCACTGATTTCCTTATCTGTAAAATGAGTATTATATCCTTCAATTGGGGTTTTTGAGGAGATTAAATACATAATGCATATAAAGCATTTAGCTCAGTGTCTGCTGTAGAGTGTGTTCAGTACATGATCATTCTTTTCCCTTGTGAGATATTTAGAGGGGCAATGACTCTGCTGTTGGAGAAGCCATCTGAAGGCGCCCATCTACCTGACATCTGAAGGTATTATGCCAGGGGGCAGGCTGGCACAATTAATCAAAGGCTGGAGCCTTTTAAAGTCTAAATTATGCTGGTTTACCCTGTTAGCCAAATCTTTTGACACTCCTTCTGCATTATAATGGTTCTCCATGGTGTGAATCCCATCTTCCCAAGATAGAATGCAAAACTCCCACATTTCTCAGTTTCCTTGCCTCCAGGGTGAAGTCACGTGACTTAGTTCTGCTAATCAGATGCACATACAGAGATGTAGATACAAAAGTGATTTATATGAAGGAGCAGGTGGGGTGCAGGGCATCAATTTCACAGGCACAGATGGTGGGAGAGGCAGCGTGGTTCTGGAATCATCAGGAGCAGCAATTCCCTTTCCTGCCAGTTCTACATTGAGGTTCTGGGGGTTGTTCCTGCAAGCTCACTCCAGAGCCTGTTTTTCAGTTCTTCAAAAGACTCAGACAGTTCTAATACTTTTAATAAATCATTTCCCACTTAAACCACATAGAATAGATTCAATGGTTTGGCAACTAAGAACCCTTTCACAATGCCAAGATATCCCACCATTTCATTTCATCTCTCTGCCTACCACAATGATGCTCTTCCGTTAATTTTGCAATGTGATGAAGTATAACACAGGGTCTAATATTCTTTCATGTGGATGGAGTCGACAGACGACAGACGAATGGGCCTTTTTATAAATGAGAGCACCACTATTCCTATCCTGACTAGGATCTTGAATGCTGTTTCTTGGGCTGCCTGCAGGGAGATTCTTGTAGCTGTAGTCCAAAAGGCTTCTATAGTTTTCCTTCTACCAGATTCACACTGCAAACAGGGTTTAATTTGGCTGTTTAAGGAAGTGGGAGGAAACGTCTACAAGTAAGACAAAATAATAATGGTTTGAACTGAAGTTTTTATGCAATTATTATTTTATTAAAAGGAGAGACTCTTCAGGAAAGAAGCTATTTTACTTTATAAGCATATTTTTTTTTACACTCCAAAAGTATTTAACCTTCTTTTCATCTAACTATGCAAGTTTTAGATTGAGTTTACTTTCCCCCCTCCCAACAAACAGACATTTAGTAAAGCTAGTTAGAATTCACATTGTGGCAATAGTCACAAATTTATTCCGTAGGTGTTTATCATGAACTATTGTATTGAACACACATTGTGCTGGGGTAGCACGTAGGATATGCTATATATATAAGAGATGGTATGCTCTTGCCCTCTAGATTCTGTAACCTAGTTAGAAGACATAATTCCAACATAGTGCAGTGATAGGATCTGTTCTTGCCAGAACTGGAAAAAAAATCTGCTTTCTGCCAGTGTACTCTTTCTTTCTTTTTTTAAAAAGTATTTTAACCTTCAGTAAGAGAGATTTATATTCTTATACTTGTAATGTTAATGGTTTCCTAACATTTGGAGGAATGAAGATCCTTATTACATCTTTTAGTATCACTAATAGCTTTTGGATTGCATTCAGACATCTTACTCCCACCTGGACTGGTGACCAGAGGATTCAGGTCAGCACTCCTGTATTTCTAGGGTTCCTCGCTAACAAGAAACAGCTGACTTTAGTTAACTCAATCAGAAGGAAGTTTCTTTGGTGTCTCAGAGAATCAAAGGAAGAGTTAGAGAAAAGGACTTGAGAAAAGTACTGGAACCACAGCCAACTCTGGATGTCGTTAATAGGAGTTAATTGATT
This sequence comes from Marmota marmota marmota, assembly GCF_001458135.2. Taxonomy (NCBI): domain Eukaryota; kingdom Metazoa; phylum Chordata; class Mammalia; order Rodentia; family Sciuridae; genus Marmota; species Marmota marmota. The sequence goes on along the minus strand of NW_025999990.1, from coordinate 2,736,545 downwards.
GTCTTGTTCAGACATTTCAACCAGGTTATTCTTCTCTAGATTTAAAGTCCAAGGATAGCTCATCTGGAATTGACAAGGCTATGACTATTCAAAGGAAACAGGCGATTCCTTAAGAATAAATTGGGATGCTCTTACCAAAAGGAGGCAGCCCAGTTTCAAAGATGTCTACCATTATGTGGATGCTCCAAGTATGTGGCTCCTATAGTACAACCGTGGACATTTTCCTGGGTAGATGTTGGGCAGTATCATTGATGTTGCTACTTATAGTGGGATTCCTGCTCCAAGATGGGCCATTTGATGAGGATAAGATAAGAAAGCAATATTTTCCTTGAATAAAGAGAAAGGAGGAAGGAAAGAGTTTGATCATTGAGGGCTGGAGTGGTAGTTCTCAACCTTAGCTACCACTAGAACCATCTTGGAACCTATGCTTTTTAATTATGCATTTTGAACTAATTTTAGACTTATAGAAAAGTTGTTAAAATGGTACAAAGAGTTTCCTAATATCCCTTACAGTTTCCCCTAATGATAACATAATTATAACCATAATTATCAAGAATATGCAACTGACATTGGTACAATAAACTAAATTGTAGATTTGATTCCAATTTCACTATATTTTCCATAAAATATATTTTAACTTTTATTTATTTTTTTTCCAAGATTCTGTCCAAGATCCCACCCTGTAGTTAGTTGTTGCTTCTTAATCTCTGTAGTGGTTCCTCACACTTTATCTTTTATGACCTTGATACTTAGAATAGTATCGATCATCCATTCTGTATAATGCCCCTCCATTTGGTTAGCTGTGTTCTCTCATAATTGGAGTGAGATTATGTATTTTTAAAAGAACACCAGAAAAATGAGGTTGTTTGCCCTAGTGAGGGGTAAGGATGTTGTCATGTCTTATTATTGGTAAGGTTGATATGGTTAAGTTGGTGTCTGCTGGGTTTCTCCATTGTGAAGTCTCTCTTTGCCTTGTATTGGTGAGTGTCTTGGGGAAGTACTTTGAATCTATGCAAATCCTTTTCAAATTCTGCCTGATGATTTTAGTACATATTTTTTTATCTTGTCAACCCAAAACATTTATGGCTGTGTTGTTTCCCTAATGGTGATTTTCTTATCACTCTTTGCCCTACCTTTATCAATAGGAATTCTATTGTGAGGCAGAGCTGTTTCTGCTTCCCCAGTTACTCTTTATTTCATCATTTATTTATAAGTCTGAACTCACAGGTATATATAAACTCTGATTTAAAATCCAACACCATCATCATCCGTTGCTCAAATTGTTCCAGCATAGCCACCGAGAGTGCCTTTAGGTTGGCACCTGTGTTCTTCTTCTGATGAAGTTCCATCTTTCTTTGAGTATTTCTTCAACTTGTGATGCCAGAATTTTTTTTAGGCTCATCTTGTATCTTCCCTGTCTCAGGCCTAAAATCAACCACTTCTCAGGTAGGGAACTTGTTAAATCATGGTGTCAAACCCCAACCCAAACCAAGCAAGTATGAGGATGTTGGAGGTGGGACCCAAGCATCAGTATTTTGCAAAGCTCCCTGGGTAATGCCAATGTACCCCTGAGTTTGAGAACCAGTCAACTAGAGCAGTGTTTTCTTACTTTCTTGTGCCTATGAAGCCAATGGGGATCTTGTTAAGGTTCTGTTTGAATAGGTCTAGGGCAAGGACCCAGATTCTGCATTTCTAACAGGCTTCCATGTAACTTATTGGCAGACCACTAAGAGGAAAGGGGCTAGAAGGAAATATTTCCTGAAGTACAAAAAGTTCTTAAAAACTACCCTTGGGTAGCAAGGGCTGGGGAAAGAGTCTGTATTTGCTAGGGTGTTGTTTGTATTCTAATTGTTGGGGTTAGTGGTGGAAGAAACTATTTGCCATGCAGTGTAGACAAAATTAAGAAGATTGCTTTAAGAATTGAAAATGGAATATGGAGGTATTTGAAAGTAAATCTCTATAATGAATAAAAACAAGTAAATGTGTTTACTTGTCTTCTATTTCCTCAATAGGCAGAGTGCTGAATAAGTCTTTTTGAAAAATGAAGAGTGATAATAAAAGAACATTTCATGCCAAAAGCATAACAAAAAATCCCAGATGTGAATATCCATCTTGGAAAGACAAATGAAAACACTGGTATCTTCTGTGGGAAGTAGGTCACCATTTTGAATTTTGTTTGAACAGAATCCTCAGGGAAACAGTGTCGTGTCGTGTGTGTGTGTGTGTGTGTGTGTGTGTTTTCCAGCTGTTTTTAGAGCATTCCTTCCATCAGCTGCTAAGCTACTTTTGCCTCCTTAAGATGACTGATCTCCAATGGAATAAAAAGATGTCCAAGTAGACAAACTGAGGTTGGTCAAGTTCATTCTAGCCACATTTACAGAGGTGTGTGCATTTACCTTGTAAAATCATGTGCATTTACCTTGATTTCAAATCATCTTCAGCATCTTCAAGCCTTAGGTTACTTTATATTTATGGGGATGACCCTGAAAAAATACAGATTCTAAGAACTTTGGGTAAGGCCATAGGACCAGTATCCAGATTACCTTCGTGATCTGATATAAGTGCTCCACATATGACATCCTAAATGTTGAGAAATATTGATCCAAGAGATCAGATCAGCATACACAGTATACATCCTCTTTGGACCATCAAAGGCCTGTGGCTTTTTTTTTAATGCTTTCGGCATGAAATGTTCTTTTATTATCACTCTTCATTTTTTAGTTATTTTTTTTAATCCAGGGGCACTTAACCACTGAGCCACATCCCCAGCCCTTTTTATTTTTTATTTTGAGACAGAGCCTTGCTAAGTTATTGAGGCTGGCCTTGAACTTGAGATCTGCCTCCCTTAGCCTCCCAGGTTGCTGTGATTATATGCATGTGCCACCTGGCCTAGCTAAAGAGTGTTTTAATTTGCTAACAAAACTTTGTTTCCCATGTGTCTCAGCCTCTAGATTAGAGAATTGGACCACTGCAATTTATGTTATTATCCTTCCTCCACTATTCTTTTCCACCATCATTTAAACTTCTTCTACTTATCTTCCGGAAGGGTGCTATAACCCACTCTTCCCTAGAGTCTCAGACACAAACAAAAGCTTCAGAAACCATCATAGTGTTTATCATGCTGCATTCTCAGGTGTAAGTCAGAAAATCCAGTCCAGGCTATCTTTTGCTAGAGGTTTATTCTGTCTCAAAATTGCACTTTTGTAGACTCAAGGACAGTAGACAAGTCCATCATTAATAACAATAGTAAAAATAATTCGCCAAAGATGTATAATATCATCATCTTAATAATCCAAAGATAATCTGACATTTTGCATTTTCAGTGCATTAGTCAGAAACATATTAACTTGTGATTTTGCAAAAAATGTTCATTCTGAGTTCATGATATTCTAATTTTATGTATATAAGAAAGAATAATCAATAGTTTCTGTTTTTTTAAATCCTAAATGTAAGCTTGTTAGAAAGTTTATGACACTGGGAATAGATGAAGGGTGTGATGACTTGTGCTGGAACATCTTCCATCTGACAAAGTTGACATTCACTTGGCCCCATCCACACAGCAGAGACTGGCAGAGGACACAGAGATTCCCAGAGGTGATGTCTCCTATCTCTTCAGAGACCAATACAGAAACCAAGGCTGGAGTTCAATGAGAAAACACAATGAACACTTACTTGGTGTATAGGGGTGCTCTTCTCTGAACCAAACTCTTGGGAGCACATCCAAAAGGATGTAGAGAGGCTGATTGTGTTGTAGTAGGCTGACCTCATCCCTCCTAGTCTCTAGGGCTGAATGATTCTATCATTATGTGAATCTATTTGCTTCCCAGGAGTTACTATGTCTTTAAAAAAATTTTTTTTTGGCTTTGGCCTACAGTGACATTACAGAAAAAAAAATTTAAAAAGAGCCATGTTTTTGCACTCTTTTCTGGCCCTAAAGATGCCAACATTAGAGGCATCTATGATGAGTCCTCTTAGAAGGGGATATTTTTTGGATGCTGAGGAAAATGGTTATAATTTAACTAATAAGAAAGGAAAGTTGAACTGTAGGATTTAGATGAATCTAAAGTGATTTTGGCCCAGTGGTTTGGCCATACCCCAGGATCTGTCCATGGGTCTAATTGGGATAATTTTAGGGAACTATCCTGACCTCTGATCATCTTCCATTTATAGAATTCTCCTTTGCGTTCGCCCAGTTCTGGATTGGAAACTCTTAGCCTGAACTACAGTCACTAACAGATGTAGAGATGATCAGGTATACTTTGAAACTCTAGGTGTTAAAGTATGAAAAACATTTAGTGCCTCACATCTTGCATCCTTATTTTAAATAAAATGTAATAAGAATTTCTGACTGCATTACTTATAGGAAGGGCAAATATTGTTTTGTGAAATTTTATTTGTGTACGTATGTATGTATGTATGTATGTACGAGTGCCACGAGTTACAAAGTAAAATATATCTAATTGGGATTAAGGTTTTAAAAATTCAAGAACTACTATTTCATACTTGACTTTGATCTTCAAAGGTTCAGAGCATGCATGCTGTTTAAGTCTGGATCCTGGTTCCAACTCTTGGTAGCTGTGTGATCGTGGGCAATTATTTAACTTCTCTGTGCCATAATTTTCGCATATCTCAAATATGTGATATGAGAATAATAAGAGTAGCTATCTCACTGGGTTGATATGTGGATTCAGCAGAGTAACATCTGTAAAGTGCTTAAAACCTTGCCTGACATGAAGTAACTTGTGTCTTTGGAAAAAATTGATCTGTGCTCAAGTTTATTTTATTTTCACATTTTCAATCAAGACAACAAAGCCATATGGATATTTATTATCTATATATCATTAGATACTTGGAAAAGTGACTGTTCTGAGTGGGTATTATTTTGGAATGCTTAAGAGTGCTTTGGAACCATATTGCTGGGTTCAAACCACAGCTGCACCACTAGCTTGCTGTGTGACCTCTGGCAAATTATTTGATTTTGTATGTCCTCAGTTTCTTTATCTGTAAAGTGGGCTTAGTAAAATATATCTCATAGGGTTGTTGCCAGGATTAAGTGAGACCATCCATAGAAGATGCTTAGGGCTCGAGTAGTAACTATTATCATTTTCACTGTTAGTAATTCAGACCATGTCCTTGCTGCATCCTTCCCAGTGTACTGAAAGGCAATCCCTCCTCTTCTTCCATGTGAATGGCTTGCTTAAATCATCATTTCAGTTCAGCTGTGCTGAATCAACCACATAGGGGCTTAGATAAAGACCAATACTCCTGATGAGGAAAGTCATTGTGAGGCCCAGGGGTGGATTCAGACTGCCCCACTGAGCTCCCTCTTCAGCCTCACTCTCACAACTTAGCCAAGTCACTAGAATCGTCCTTTTGCCTCAGCAGGTCCTCACATCCCTGTGGATAATTCTGAAGTGTCACAATGCAAGCCTGACAGCCAGAATCCATTTTGCAGTACAGTTGTGTATGGTAAGAGAGAACATCATATTGCCTTCCCCTTCATGTAGCGGGAGGAAACTGATAGGGACAAAGTTGCTGTCCAATATGATGAAGCGCTTTGTCTGATGTATCACTTGTAAAAACTGCAGAAGCATAAAATGGCTCATTAACTGAAGGAGCTTGCAACTTGAGTTCTTCAGTTCTTAAGGACCTTCAGCAAAGCTGTTCTGACAAAGAATAATCTAAGATTCTGGAGGACTCTTGGGCTCGAAGACCTGCTTGTGTATTTCTGTAATTCTCCCCTCTTCTCTCATGGCAATGTGTCTTTAAAAATAAATAATGGAGCAATATCATGTAATATCAATTTCTTGCCTTGACCATAAGATCCTTAAGGGTAGGAGACCTGCCTTATTCATCTTTGTATCCCCTGCAAGCACCTGGCACACATCTCAATCAACATCTGTGGAGCTCAAGTGGCTGAATTTGTACCTCAGATCAAGGAGATCATAATTGGACTAGAGCTGAAGGCAAGCCAGGAAACATTTCCTTCCTGCTGAATGGAGAGCTGGCTTTCAAGGAGATTCAAGTAGCCCCCGAAGGCTCCATCCTCCAGCCCCCAGGGAAGGTCTAAAGGTGATTCTATTGGTGCCTTTGGTGAAAGTTCTTTCTCTTAGTTCTTACGGAATAGGAAAATAAAGCACCCTCTTCTGCATCTTGGTGGTTTGCGATCCAGGGTTCAGAGACAGTAAATTGGAAATGTGAACTTTTTTCATCCTCTGCCTAGCTGAGGATGTAGACAGATGGCTAGGAACACAGAGCCTGTTCTAATTCAACTTGGTCCTAATTAAATACAGGGGTATATTTGTTATTTTCCTTCCTTCCAAAAGGTGTAAGTCTTTGACTTAACTTTTTTAGTTTATAAGCAGAAACACAGACAAAATGAGCTTTTGGAACTCTCCATATCTATTTACATCTCTCTCTCTCTCTCTCTCTCTCTCTCTCTCTCTCTCTCTATATATATATATATATATATATATATATATATATATA
>NW_025999990.1:2650285-2730031 GCF_001458135.2 Marmota marmota marmota | reverse complement strand
TACATTGCCGCTGCCACTCGGAGGAGCCGCGCCACCCGCGCCCGGGGGCAGCAGCGCGTCCCAGGAGGAGCAGGACGAGGAGGTGGGCCCCGCTTTTTCCCAACTCGCCACCTCAGGGTCCCGACAGCGGGTCAATCGCCGCTCCGGGTCCTATGCACATGCGGTGGACAGTGGAGCCCAGTGGCATGGAGAGGGGAGGCATACCTAGTTGACCCAGTGTAATTGACAGTTAGGAGCCTTTCGGGAGGGTCATTGACTTCCCTGTGGCTGTTACCTCAGTGTGTGTGTGTGTGTGTGTGTGTGTGTGTGTGTGTGTTGTCTGTCTGTCTACCATTGCTGCCTGATGGCGTGCTTTTAAAATGTCAAAGTTGCAAACTCCTTAATGTCTGTGTGTGTTTGGGTCAGTCAACGAAGGGATGCTATCTGGACGTCTGACTTGTACCCACAACTGAGATCTGATTCTTCAGAGTCGGGGTTGCTAAGCACTGACTTGGGTGCGCTTGGGTGGAGAGGGGGAGATGGTGCTTGCGGCAGGGAGGGCGCTTAGCTGCGAAGTTGCAAGGTGAGGTCTCACTGTCATCAGCCCCAGAGATCGCCAATGGGTGGTTTTGGCGGGTCGCTGCAGCATGCATCCTCTGGGATAGGAGAATTTACAGTGCTCTTCCAGCAGTACCTCAGTTCTGATTCGGACTTGTTTCCAGGGTGTTCAGAGGAGTGCAATCACTGAAGCTAGTAGGAAACTCCCACCTTGTTCCGAGGACTTGGTCCTAGTTTCATGGAAGAATGTCCATTTAGAACTTGTGGGTCCCTTCTTGACTGAGCTTCGGAGTTCACCTAGCTCCTAACGCTGCTTTGTTTCTGCTTTGAAGGACAGTGAATGAAGTATAAGGTTCTTTGTGACTCTAAGATTGTTTGCTTTGGACGTTCCTTGTGGGGAAGTCATTCTGATTAGGCAGTGCCATAAATAAAACATTACCCTAACATAGCCTCCTTGTGAAATTAATTCCTTAGTGCCAGAGTGGTTAGCTTGTAAGTAATTGTCTTTGTCCCGAGAAGAATCAAACTGAGGCCAATGCCCTGTTGGTAGCTTTCTGGTTCTCCCTCTTGGAAGCAAAGACTGAATCTGGCATCAGGGGTGTGAAGCAAGTCCTAGCCTGGCTGAGATGGAATGAACTGTAGTTGGTGGTTGGTCAAGCCTCGGGCAGTAACCATGACCCATTCCCCAGTGCCTCTGGGAATTGCAAGGATCCCAGTCTGGTGCCTGGAGATTGGCTTTCTAGAACTGCTTCTGTTGAGTGTGAGACCCTGGGCCCGATTCATTCTGCAGGTTCCATTCTCTAATCTGTATAATGAGAAACTTCAAGGTAAAGCTCATTTCCACACTACTACTACTTTTACTGATCAGGAATTTTGGATGGATCCAAAGTGCCAGAATGATCCTAGTGGCAGTATGCCGGAAGTTTGTTGAGTGCCACACTTACACAATGATTTGTCATGGCAGAGAGATGACCAAATCCTGTACTGTAACAGCATTCCTCATTGGTATTCATCTTGTAACTTCTGACCCAACTTGTAGAGATGATCACACTGTCACTGGGAAGCTGGGACTATAACTTAAAGATTTACCACTAGATCCTAAGCTAGTGTTTTCAGGGTAGAAAAGATGGTAGAATTAATTGTCCTGTGTTTTCTGTTTAGCTAGGAGGATATGCCACAGTAAATAGCAAGGTCTGGCAGATGGAGGGGAAGGGGAGTTGGGAACTTCTCACTTTTGATCCCAATTCTGTAGTTGATTTATTATCTGGCCTCAGGGTGACAATATTTTACTTTCTGGGAAGTGGATATAATAATAGCTTATTTCCCAGGCAATGCAGTGAAGATTGTTTGATTGAAACACATTTGGAGAGTGGAATGACTAAATAACATCGGCCACTGTTTGTGAAATCTCAGAATTGGATGTAAACGGATACAGTATTGCAATTTATTATGTAACTTAACCTGTGTCAGGGGATGCTGGAAATTGTCAAGGAGTGAAATCTTGACTTGCCTTGAGAAGTTTGAAGCAAAACTAAAGCCAGGTAGTTTATACTCCCTCACCCCCACCCGGAACAATGTAGAAATGATAATTTGGTGAGAAGTGTAGAAGTCCAGTATATAATTTTTGGTTCTTACACTGGTGACAGGATAGTGAGATGGGTCTTAATCTTTTGTGGAACTGTGGTCCTCTTTGAGAAGTTTATGAAAACTATCTTCTACCTCTTCTTATAAAATACACACAGTTACAATTTCCATTCCAGAGGGTTCAGGAATGCCAGGTTATAAACACTGTAACAAATCCTGGGTTTGATTTCTAGCTTGATCACCTTGACTAGGTGTGTTATCATGGTTCACTGTACTTCTGATAAGCCTCAGTTTTCTCACCTCTTAATGGGAATACTAGTAATAGAGTTGTTACAGACATTTTATACATGCCATCAAGTTTAATCATAGCACAGTAGCTAATATACAGTATTGAGTGCTGTGTTAGCTTTTTGTTGCTGTGACAGAATACCTGAGGAGGGGAAAATGTAAAGGAAGAGAGATTTATTTGGGCTTACAGTTCAGAGGTTTCAGTCCATTGTTGGCTGACTCTGTTGTTTGGGGCCTGAGGTTAGGCAGAAATATCATAGTGGAAAGGTGAGGTGCAGGAAAGCTGCTCACCAGTGACAGCCAGGAAGGAGAGAGAGTGAGAAAGGGGGGGAGGGGAGACAGGAACAAGATACACCCTTCCAGAGCACACCACCAGTGACCTACTTCTTCCAACTAGACCCTGCCTGCTAAAGTTTCTGCCACTTCCCAATAATGCCATCAACTCTGAACCCATCAGCGGATTAATCCATTGATAAGGTCAGTGGCTTATTTATGATCCAGTCATTTCCCAAGAGTCCCACTTCTGAACATTGCTGCATTGGGGACCAAGCCTTCACATTGGGAGACATTCTAGATCCAAACCATAACCAGTGTCACGTACATATTATTAATTTTTTAAAGTTCATTTGTGATAAAATTTTGTGAAGTTGAAGTGCAATGTTGAGCTGGCCTGTTGTTTTATTAACATATAATTTATATGCAATCTACCTTCAGAGAATCTGAGATTGTCTACTCAGTTTAGTCTCATTTTATTAGTATAAGCTGGGAAAGGGGTTTTATTTGTCTCTGTTTGCACTGTGAGTTTGTATTACAGAGCTGAGTGTAGGCTTACACTGTGAGTTGGGTGTCTGATTGTAGGGTTGCATTGAGCGTGGTGTTACATTTTAGCAAGTTCCCAGTATAAAGCACTGAAGGCTTAAGTGCAGCTTATAAAATGGAAAGAAACTCATCTTAATTTAAAAATTGTTATATCTGGCTTAGGAGATTCATTATTTTCCAGTGGGTATTTTTTTTTAACAGCAACTTATTGCATCAATTTTTAAAAAACAGCAAAATTCAGGTTTCTATTGTATTATTGCAGTGCTGATTTTTTGACAACCTTGTTATAACTATTTTGAATATATCTAGTAATGTCACAGTGTTTGATCTACTTCACATTTTATCTTCTGTCAATATTTGTAAAAATGTACAAAGTTTCATACACTTAAGTCAATCCCATAAGTTATTGGTGTCTTAAAAATAATAGTTAGATGTGGCAGTGATGATAATTTAAACATATTTTGTTTTATTTTGCGGGGCAGAGGTGCTAGGGACTGAACCCAGGACCCCCTGCATATTAGGCAAGCATTCTACCACTGAGCTAAAGTCCCTTAATACATTTAATAAAAATGTGTTTACTACATTTTTGTACTGAATAGCAAACACAAGAGAGAGGGCAGGTGACTTTTTGCTTAAAAGAACTGCATCTGCCTTGTCTGTCTGTGTCGGTTGCTGAGTATCCTGCCTTTCGTAGTTAAGATGATCTAGATTGGAGTACTGTTCCCCTGACAACGTTGCTGATATTTGCCTCAGGCATTCTGCCTTGTCCTTTTCCCCAAAGCACCTTGAATAACTCCAGTAAAGTGCTCTGTGGCTTTTGGTAACTCTTGATTGGTAAACTGGATGAGAGCAGGGATTGTGTCTCTAGCCCAACACGATGTCTCTAATGTATTAGCAGGGACTTAGTAAACATGTTGGATGGATCAGAAAATAATGACATCTCTGAAAATAGTTGCACATTTGATTGAAGGGTGACTGTGTGTATTCACTTTGTTTTGTCTTTTGTGAATTGTGATGCTCATATCTCTGGACCCTCATCCAGAAAAACCAAGTGGATCAGAGCAGAAAATGTCATGAATGGGTTTTTGAGGTAAATTTGAATAAAGTCACATCCCTGAGGGTCCACTTAGAATACCTTTGAAGGAACTGGGGTATTAATTGTCAGTACTGCCTTTTACTGTATATTTTAGAACTGGAAACTTTCAGAGATTCTTAGAATGGCAGAAAAGGACACGATTGTTAAGAATTTCCAACTCTGTGTATACACCCCATTTAAACTCTACTGCATTAAGGGACTTATTTTCTTGGCAACAGTTGGGAAACAGTTTTCCTTAATAACAATAGACACAATTATGGGATGTCTTCAAACTATTTCATTAAATGGTATATGAGTGGAATTCATTTGGGGTTTGTGTTTGTGGGTTCCCCACATGGTGATAATGCAGTGGATGGTTTCTGGTTTTCATTGGTGAAGAGACTAAATAGCAAAAAACAACCATGAATTCAATCAACTTTTTCATTCAATTTATATTGTATTAATCGTAGCCACTGAACCATTTGAAAGAGAAGTGTGTAAATCCTGACATATTTATTTAGTTTACTTTTTGATTCACTACTTCAGTAAGAGTCATGAGGTCAGAAAAGCTGCCAGTCTACCAATGTGTATTGAGTATCAACTCCCAGGCATCATCCTGAGAGCAGAGATGGTTTTGTCCTCAGGGAGCTTCTCGACTAGAGGGGGAGCTAATAACTAAACACATGATTATTAATTAATTGGTTTCAAAGGTGACAGCTAGGAAAACATGCTGTGAGAGAGTGCTTGATTGCACTGCATAAGTTGGTGAGGAGTGTGCAGGTTAAGGACAGCCTCAGCTGGGGAAGTGATATTTGAGCTGAAGACCTAAGGGATGAACAGGAGTTAAATGAGCAAGGGAGTGAGGAGGTTCAGAAGGTCCTGAAGTCAGAGAGCACAGAGTGGGGCTGTACTTTAAGAGGAAGCTGGCTAGCTTGGCAGGGAGGATGGGGGCCAGGGCATTGGAAGATGTTCTAGAGAGAAGCTGCAGCTGGGGAGGCCAAGCAGCATGAGGCCCACCTGTTGGGGACCACTGAGATAGCCTGTTTAAAAGTTACAGAGTTGCAATTGGTAACCTGAGAAGATGCCCTCTTAGTGAATAGTAAGTAGATGAGATAGGGGAGGATCATTCCTGGTATGTTAGGCACTCTAGGCAAATACATAAGAATTATAATAGGAAAGGAATTTAGATCTATTCCAGGAAACATCTTAGTGTGAATAAGTGCCACTTCCCAGTATGATATCATCTTAAGCCTAGTATTTTCTCGAAGGAGAAAGTTTATTGACATGAGCAGAGAGTGAGAAGGGGGTCTTACAGGTGCTCATTTCCATAGTAAGTTGTGGGGACACATTTATCTCAGTTGAGCAAAAGGGGACATGGCCTGAGTGTTGTGCCCATGTTGACAGGAAGTGTGGTGTTCCTGGGCTAATAGGCACTACCAGAGCCTGGATTTTCCTCAAAAGGAAAGGGCAGCTTTTATCCCTTCCACCTCTGATCTGAGGCATTCCAGGAAATGCCAAATAGCAGGCGACAAAGGCCATCCATCTACTCAGACTTAGTGTACACAGTGTGTGAATTCAGTTTTTTGTTTTCAGTTTGACCCCCATGAGGAAGGGTACACAGATGATAAACTGCTGAAAGAATGCTTCTAGAACTGGCCTCACACAGAGAAGGGTCCACAAGCTTGTGGACTGACTTTGGAGAATGCTGAGTGGGGTGGGGTATGTGCATGCTTGCACACAATTTAGAAGAGATGTTTTTGGACAGTCATCTCTTAGATGAAGGATGCCCTGTTTATGGTGCTGCCCAGAAACTGCTGATGTTTCTTCCTTCATCCCTTCAGGGCTAGCAGGCACTGGCTCCTAGCTTGGAATCAGTCTCTGTAGTACCTAAGCTTGTGGACTTCTGACCCTGATTCAGATATTCATAGGCTAAATGACTTGGGCCAGGTTATTAATCCTGAGACTGTTTCCTCATCTGTAAAATGGGCATGCCAGTATTTATTGCAGAGGGTCATTACAAGAATTAAAGAGATGTATTTGTGGAGTCCCTGGAACAGTGCCTGTGTATGGTAAGCATTCCATAGTGAGGTTTGCTATTATTACTGACTATGGAAAGCTGATGTATGCAGAATGTCACTACTATAGCCAGGAATAAGCAGAGGCCTAGAAGTCCCTGCCCCAACGGATTGTGCTATGGCTGGTTTTGTTGCTAGTCCCGAGAGACCCTTTCATTCATGAGTAGGTAGATATGTAACATAGTTATCACTTTTAATTTCATGGACAGAGCATTTTTATGAGGTACTGACAGCAAAGCTTTATGGTGTATGATTCATTAGACCTTCCCATTTGCTTCAGGAACTGCTCTTGGTGATCAGTTATTAAATAATGTCCTAAAGAACTCTGTGGGCATGAGAATTCCCAGGGATTTAGGGGGAAGGCAGCTTGTCTTCCGCATGTGAAGCTGGTAAGATGACCTTGTACTTTAGTAAGCTTCCTAGGTAAAGGTTTGAGAGCTAAGAAGGGAAAAGAAGGCTATAAGGTGGTTATCTGGAAGTGAACTTCAGTTCATGTAAGCACTGGGATGGGAGGCCAGACAGGTGGTCCAGGGGCCACCCAGTTTTCTCAAAGGGGCAATCTGTAGAAATTCAGCGGAACTTTGAAAATTCAGGAATGCATATATGCAAAATACCCAATAAAAATTTTGTTTTGTCTGTTTTGGGATAGTGTAAACACTTCATTTGTATAATAACTTAGGAGCCTTTTTAATACAACTCAAATGCTGGTGCAGCAACTGCACTTTGCTTCTCTTCCTAATAACTCGGGTTCTGACCTTGCACTTGTTCAGGTTGACATGTATACAACTTCACGTCATTTAGTTCAAAGCTCCTTGCTCTCCTTCATGTGCCCCATATTTTGTCTGTGATTTCCTATCTGCTAATGTTATTTTAAGCTAAAGCATAACATAAAATACAAGGTTAAGCAGAAGACTGTTGCTCCAACAGCTTTGGGCACTTGTTTCTCTCATTCAATCTGCACACTCTCAGCATTCTAGAATTTCTGGGAAGGTCAGGACAATAGTCACTTGTGTCTCCAGGGTTAGGAGACAAAATCACACCCTAAAAAGAAAAATGTAGGTTCAGGACTGTGGTCAGCAGTATGTACATAAACATGAAGTCATGTTTGAGTGTGTAGAACTTGTGTGAAATTTCCGGTGTGAAAATTCCCCAACTTTTCCTAATGCAAAGCATTTCCTGATTATTTAATGATTTGAATTCATAACCAGACAAGCTGTCTGCAAGACAGCTTATGTATTTGTATCCTAGGCCTGTGCTCTTTTGCTACCCCATCAATTCCCCTCTCAGACACAGTCGATATAATTTTGATTACGGTGCTTACTTCCACTGAACCTTTCAGCCCAAATGCCTTGTGATGCTATTAGGGATTGGGCAGAAGTGGGTAGGTGGGAGGGAATACATAAATGCTCACAAATTTGGCTTCTTAACTAATTTCATAAGCTATCATGTGGAAGATGAAATTTTAGTTTTAATGTTCTTGACTTTGTAATTTAGTGGTGTTTCCAATGCTTCCAAGTGCACCCAATTTCATTTGGTATATGACTGTACACTAACACACTCACATAAGATGTGGGTCTTTGGGCCTCTGCCTCAGCACTTGGTCAGTTCCTTTTCTGATCAGCTGAGAAGTTACATGGGTCATTCCTTACAGGCTGATGATTTTGTACCTTCTGTGTTTGTCTAAAAAAAATACCACTATATATCAGATGGACTTCTGCTCCTAATAGTTGTCTTGTCAAGCATTTCTTTATGCAGAGGTAGATGCAACTTCTGCAACACAGGAAGGGCCCCAGCGCCTCATCAGTGGTAGGGAAAGAAAATGAAATTGGGGTGGACTTGGAGTATAAAATCATATGTAGTTGTACACTGTTGTGGAGACTTAGATTCACAAAAGCCACAGATTTAAAATTATGTCTTAGGGCAATCCTAGCCAGCTAAACTACATTAAGCTATTGAAATGGAATGCAGTTGTGATGAAATCCATTGTGTGTGTAAAGGCTAAATGGTTAATTTCACAACTGGGTTCTTTATGGATAGGTTGGTTCCACGGAAGCATTTCTAGCTCCAACACATATAACACAAACACACAAAATTTGTTTTTGCATTCCCAGAGTGTTAGCTGGAGTGGTTTAATTGAAATAATGCTAGCCTGCACCCAGATTTCTTGTTTTAAGAGAGTACTCTGAGGATTCTCAGATGCAGCCAAGAAGAGAAGGGAAGAACCACTCCAGAGGAAAGGTCAGCCCAGCTACTGGGTTCTTGAGCAAGAAGTGCTGAAAGTCTTATTTTTTGAGGAGAACTTCGCACACCTGAAATGAATTGAGTACAGAACAGGAGAACTCAAGGAGAGGCCAACCTTCCTGTCCTTGTGGCCCTTCTCAGACTAGTAAGTGGAGGTGCCTTGTTGAAGCAAAGCAAGCTTAGTTTAAAAGCTGAGTATGAGAGCAAATGAGAGGAAAATTACTTGTCAAGAAGACTGCCTTCTCTCTGTCTACATTATGGTACTTTGAATTATTTATCTACAGTTTGAAAAATTACCATAGTAAACTTCATTTTATGTACTCATCTTATTTCCTTGGAAAACCTATGTTATTTGCCCAGCAGGTACTGACCAAGTTATCCTAATAAGATGCCTGCTCCCTTTGGTACAGAGAGGGACAGTCCTCAAGTGCTGTAAGACCTTTGAGGACTAGCTCTAATCCTCAGTGATGGGTGGGTTCCAGCCATGATACAGATTCTCTATTTAGAGGACAAGAGATAAAATGGAAATTACGTCTTTGAACACTCTTGATTTTCTTCATAAAAATATTCATGTCCGTTTCCTCAAGATTTCTACTTTTGAACTTTAGACTACTTCTACCTGGAGAAACTTGACTCATAGGTGTGAGCAGCTAAAGGCAAGAGTTTTGAAATTACGGAATAAGACTAGTTGTGAAGATGGTAACATGGCAGTTTTAAAACCTGCTAAAATCATAGTTTAATATTCTTTTAAAATTATTTCTGAATCATCCTCTTCTGTGTATTAGGTTCCTTGTTCCTCCTTGTTCTAATTCTTCCTCGTTTCTTTTTCCTCCTTCCTATCTATAGCTAGGTCATCAGAATTTTAAAAAGAAATTCCCCACCTTCCCCCCGCCCCCCCAAAAAAAGACCATTTTAGCTAGAACATTATAGTAAAACCTGTGTACAACAGAATGTTGGGGAGAATATCCTTTTTTGGGCTACTGAATTTTATGGTTCATTAAAGATTAACTTGAAAACTCTTTTTGTTTTCCCTTTGTTCACTTTTTTCCTAACATGTCATGTTGTGTTTTCCTGCCTTATTATTCTGTGCTGAACAAGCTTTTTTTTTTTTTTTTTTTTTTAAATGATTGGAGAGCTTGTAGTGCTTAAAGGCTCTCACCTGGGCATCAATCATCTTTGAGAACTATTGAAGACATGAAAGTGTGTGAGAAGAGGTAGAAAGTGAGTGTAAAAATTGTGTGTGCTGTTAATAAAAATAGATATCTTGATTCCTTTCTTGTTAACTTTGAAAGTTGAAAATAGCAGAATCAGTTGTTTTCGGAGGGTTGTACTACATTATCTTCCTGTGTTATGCTAGGTCTTGTATTTATTAATATTTGTAGTGTTTGCACAGCCCTTTCTCATATTTCAATTATTTTCTCATTTCTATTTTTACACTTTTTTTTTTCTGCTCAGAATAGGAACAATGTCACATCAATTCAAACCCCTTCAATAAGGAGAGTGGCGTATAATGGATAATGATAATAATAGTTGGCACAAAATTGCAGTTGAGGCATAATGTGTGTCAAGATGCCGTTCTGAATGTTTTACAGGCATTTACTCATTTAATTTTCCCCCCAAGTCTTTTTGAAATTAAATTGGTAGTTAAATTAGTTCATACTACCATGCTGTAGCTAAATGACCTGATGAATATCATACATGGGAAGAGGAGAATAGTGGGAAGAAGGTGGAGAGGAGCAGGTTTGAGGACACCTTTTAAGGAACTGCATTCCCTGAGGTCCCAGCCTCCTAGTTGTCTCTGTGTCCCAGAGCCCAGCAGAGCCTCGTGTGATTGGCACACAATAAATGACTGCTGAATGAATGCTGGTGCCAATGAAATGGCCCCTGTGCACCTGAGGTAAGAGTTTAGATTGATTGTCTGTTTCAAGGATTTTTTTTAAAAGTTGGTGCTAAGATTTAAAGCTGTATTTCTGGGTTTAGGTCAACTGTTAATGAGATGAGAAAGTTTCTACAGATGAAGGAATTTAGCTATAAACCAATTCTCATTTCTTGTTGGCTTTGGGAAGCTGTATTCTACTAGGATATTTTTGGTTATTCATTAAAATTTGTAGTAGTAATGCATTTGGGGCCACGTGTTCAAAGGAATCATTTTAATTTCTACTGAAATAATGACAATTCGCTTTACAGTTTTAAGAGTGATCCTAGGCTGCTCACTAGTTTGCAGGATAATGCCACGGTAAGTGGAAGGGTTCAACAAGAATCCTGATTGTTTTCTGAGGAATGCCTTGACTCCTAGGGAGGTGATTAGCCTCTCTGATCCTCATTTGTGATAAAATCAGAGTCCATTTAAATTACATCTCCCGTTTTTTTTTTTTAAACTTTAAAAATGATTTAAATTGTAAAGTTTTCATCAGTGTATAATTTGTTGCTGAATTGTTCAATGACATTTTCTTGTTGACAGACTTGATTGTGTTTTCTGATTTGTGAACAGGCACATGTGCTCTTCCCTCCCTCTGCTTTATATAACTGTGAAATAACACTTATATATATTTACAGTACCCAACATGATGTTCTGATAAGTGTATACATGATGGTGACATGATTAACTCAATCTAATCAGGTATCCATCACCTCATGTACTTATTTATTTATTTATTGTGGGAGATAATTAAGATCTGAATACTTATTCTTTTCTTTTTGGTACTAGGGATTGAACCCAGGGGTGCTTAACCTCTGAGCCACATCCCCAGCCCTTCTTATTTTTATTTTGAGACACGGTCTTGCTAAGTTAGCTAGGAACTTGCTAAATTGCTGGGCTAGCTTTGAACTTGCAATCCTTCTGCCTCAGCCTCCTGAGTCCCTGGGATTACAGGTGTGTACCACTGCACCCAGCTTCAATACTTATTCTTGATGTGGATTCTTGTAAGGACATGTACTCATAGAATCTTCCTTTCAGGCAATGCCGATTTACACATCCAGAAAAAAATAGGGTTACTTTCTTCCACTCTTATTCAACTTTTAAAATTTTTTGGTGTGTTTCTGTCAGTTCTCCCTAATAAATCGGAGCATTCTATCTCTTGCCTTCCAATCCCTGCACAGGATTTTGAGTCCAAAGAGGAAGCTGAGTTCTGTCTATTGAAGCTGGGCTTCCTGTTGTGTGTCTCACCCTGTGAGTCCTCAGGCTTCTGTGTGCTTGTGGAAACACTGAGTTTCTTCCAATTGTCCCTCAGAGGCTGAAGCTTCAGTTTTAGAATAAGTCTTGTCATAGAGACAGTTTGGCCAGCAGGGGAGTGTGGGTATAGAACCTGGGCTTCCTTTACAATGCAGGGCAACTTTAGGACCTTAACTTACTAGGGATGTCCCTTAGACAATGTCATGGTGTGGCTGTCTGTTGAGTCATCTTTAAAATAGAGTACTACATTTTAACCCTAGAAGTTGTTATTCCAGATGGAATTTCAAAGGATGGTTTTTGGTGCTAGTTCATGAGGCTCTATTGGCCTCAAAATTGTATCTTTCTCTCTTAAATTTTCTCTGGAGATCTCTGGATCTGTGGTGAGATTCCAAGTCTCCAGGCAGAAATTCCTCTTGTATGGAATTACTGCCTGTAATTCTCCTTGGGCTGCCTGTCACAAGCTTGTCACTCCTGTGTCGTAGGCCGACAGCTTCTGATTGGAGAAAAGACCATTCTTTTATTTAAAATATTTGTATGATCTCTCCCCTTCCAGGCAGCCAGAGCCCCTCATATATTGTTCTGGAACTTAGCTGACCAACTCTTGAAGTAAACTAAAGTTTGTTTGCAAAGTTAAATCAGAATCTGTCAGACATTGCCTTTTACCATGTGCTGCCTTAAAAACAACAAAAAAATAGAGGCTGGCAGCTCTGGTCTCAGCTATCAGTGGGTTGTTGTATAAGTTTATATGAAAGTCAGCTGTTTGGAACTTGAGGCACGCAGTCCTACAGACATGGCATTTAAATGGTGATTTGACTTCCAGATCAGCCTACAAAAACCTAATTTAACTCCAAGAATGGGATAATAAGGTCCTAGACATGGGATAACATTAGTGCTGGAAATGGTGAAGACAGTAGAATTCTGGATCTGGAAGGTCAGAGGCTGCTTTGTATCTTGCTTTCCCCAGAGAGGTCAAGTGAATAACTGGGCCTGTGGAGCCCAGGCCCTCTGACTCTGCCTGCTGCTCATGCCACTTGGTGCAGTGTTGCCATGGCTTTCATTTCTAATATGAGTTCCATGTGGGGCACTGAGGGCAGGTTTGACTGCTCTGTACTGTTGGGGGATATACAGCAGCACCTGGGGGTGGATGACAGTGGCACTGGTAATTCTCAGCATCTGCACACCTAGATGAGCACCCTGTCCTCCCAGGTGTTGTGAGTTAGGGATCAGGTGCACTGGGAAAAGGAACCCTCTCTCAGCCTCCACTCCCAGCCATGTGGTGACTCTGGGGAGCCTCCTGGAGATGAGCAATGACCTCTGTTTGTCTTTTGGTCATCTTCACGAATGCCAAGGCTTTGCCCCATGAATAATTTTAATCCAAAATAAAATCTCTTGCCACTTTTTGGGTCACTCCTAAAGGGGGAGGCCAGTGAAGGTTCCAAATTGGAGGGAGAAGGTGGTCATTTCAGAAAACTCATCAGAATGCCTTTTTAAATAAACCCAGTTCCATTATTAGGAATAGTTAAGGGCCCTTTGTCTCAACATTTTTTCTTTGTGTAAAAATTTCATTATACAATAAACGTCCCAATTTATATGGCCTGTCGCCTGCCCCCACTGATGCACTTTAAATTCTCCCATGATTTTTCTTCTGGTTGACTCATGATGGGATTGATAGCTCCTGTAGACAAGACTTTAAGAAATAGCTATATGCTCTTTTCAGGTGGGGATCTTGAACTTCAGTGTGTGTTTTTTGTGCTTGGAACCCAAACCCACAGAGTTTGCAAAGAATAATTGAATCCTTCCAACCAGAGGATGCTTATATATATATTCTGTTGCAAGCTGCTGATTTCCTCTCTTCACTCTCTTTCTGTCTCTGTTGTTCTCTTTTGAGAGAGTTAAAATTGAGTTGTAGAATTAATGAAATTTGTTCTTTCAAAGTGATGGCAAAGACCCCATGAAAATAGTTTATAGCTGAGTTTTAGGAATGGGGATGATTTCCATCAGAGCCTCTCCCAGTGTCTGTTTAGTGATCCTCTATGATACTGAAGAGGAAAGTGAAACACAGACCTTTTAAAATGATCAAAACAGGTTTACCAAGTGACATCATAGTGATGTGCATAAGTCCTGCTGAGAATCATTGGGTGCTCACTTGGTGTTCCTGAAAACCTGTATCAGATAGGCACTTCTGTGAATGGCTAAGATGATACCCATAGTTTTTAGAAATTTATTTTGACACTTAAGGACATCTAGGGATGCAAATTCAATCACTGCTACTTTCTTTGTAGGCTTGGATGCAAAGTGGCAGCCTATATAACAAAATTGCCATGAAGATTAAGTTCTTGTTAAAACTTTGAACTCCCCTCGAAACTTAAGTTTGTCTCTAAGCTTGTAATATGGGTTAATGACTCTTAAAGCATGATCCACAGGTGTTGGGCAATCAGGATAATTTGAATTTTGAGAGGTAGCTGTAAGTTTAGAATGGTTTAAAACAGCTGCTTGTTTAGAATAGCCTAGAAAATGAGGACTTGATTCAAGTGGGATTCTTCTGTGTGTGTGGCTCTTTTTAAACCAAACTTGCAGGCGGCACATCTTTGGTGTTATTTTTACTGGAGTGGTTGGTGGGCTAGGGCCAATCAACTTCCTGGGTTCAGGTTTCTTTTTAGCAGGGGTCTTTTTTCTTCCCCTTGCCAGTTGGCTTGTACTTTTGAGGGCAGAAAGGAAGAAATGCTAGAGTCCTAGATGGCTGCCTAGAGGGTCCTGGAGAGTAGGGTGTTCCTGTCACTGTGTTTCACCTAACAGGCGCTGGGGAACACCTCCTAACCCCAGGTGAGCTGTCTGCAACCTTCTTGCAGTGGGCCTAGAACCACTTATGTGGCTTTTTCTTTGTCACTGTCAACTCGGGAAGTATTTACTGAATCTTACTGTTTGCTCACCGCTAGAGGAGTTAGTTGGTGGAGATGGGGGTTAGGGGAGATGTGTTTGGTGCCTAAAGCAACCTACAGGTGGGTTAGCAGGCAGTGTACCTGGAGTGACTCAACCCTAATATGCACTGTGCACTGTCAACAAAAGAATCATGATACAAACGAGGTGGGCATGGGGAGGCAACAACTACAGAAAAATCAGCCTGACGGGATTGACTTGGAAGCCAACTCTGCGATGCCTTGAAGATGGTAAGCATAGGAAAAAAGAGGAGGCTGTACTATTAAATTATTCAGCCTGCCATATATGTTTGCTACAAATGCAGTCTTAGGGAAGTCTTCTGTTGTTCTCTATAAAAGTAATATTTAGAAGGAATAGTCACGGACAAGTTGGTTTTTGCCATATGTTTATGGGTAACTCCTTGTGCCTGTGTAATTTAAAACTACTGGTATAAAATATGCTAAGGGGGTTGTAGTGTTTTCTGTAATACCAGTTTATTTATGGCTTCATAACTTTCTAATCAAGAGTATTTTTTAAAGATTTATATTTCCCTAGGTAATTAAGCAATATTTAAAGCTAATGCTTTTTCAGTCATTGTCCTAAGGAACTGTTTGGTTTGGTTTTGTTGTGGGGCCTGAGTTTAGGGAGAACATTTGTTATTAAGAATTTACCAGGTAATCCTTTTTTGGAAACACCTCTTTAGGATTGTATTTTCTTGCTTTGCAAAGATATTTTGGTTACTCAGTACTTGAAATTTGCCAAGTTTCAAGGAATGATGTTTTTGGCCCAGTTGGAATTTCAAACACCATCTCATTTATTATTTTATTTTTTGCCTTGCTTCTCAAAGTGTACTTGGAAAAATTTCTTCCAGGAGAAATGCTCACCCTTTGAATCTTTTGTAGGGATCATGGTCCCCATTACAGTGGACCCATACTTGGGTGAGGTCTTGATGTCCCTGTGGCCATGGCAGCCCCTGATTCCAGAGTTTCCTGAGACTCTGTGCTATGGGGACTTGCTTGAAGTTCCCAGGCCCACAGACTTCCTGTGATTTTTTCCTAAGGCAGTTTCTCCAGGCCTCAGACCTGTCAGGGTAGCTAGTTCACCCTGTTTGTAGGTGGGGAGGGAAGCAAGCCTTCTGAGGATAAATCTAATCTCTTAAAAGAACTCTTTTGACGTCATCAGACTCCTTCAGTGTTCTGCCGGCTTGGGTGGGGGAGGGGAGGGATTCCTTCCTCAGAATGAACAAATGCACTTGTGGTTTACTGGTGTGGGGTTGGGGGGGGGGTCGCGACAGGCTGGTTGCTTCCCAAAGCCACACAGTCACAGTGCAAGGTAGCCAAGCCATCTGGTGAGAATGAGTGTGTAATGTGAGGGGGCACTCAGTGATGTTCTATGCACATGTGAAAGCCCAGGTGGAACAGGTGGGGCTATCCCACTTTGAGAATCAAATTTGCTTTTCACCTTTGTGGGCTTCCCTGACCCCGCACATCATCATATCCTTCACCATTCCCTGAGGATAAATCACTCAGAAAGCAGACTGTGAGGCCAGGTGAGGGGCTGGCCAGTTTTGCTACTTTCTCAAAGAGTCTCTGTCCCAGTTAGTTTTATTATGACCACAGTGTGTACTCTGGACTTTTGCAATTTGTAGCTACAACCATGTTATTGATCTTAATTTTGAAAACCAAAGAGTCTCCCTCTCCACATAGAGCTTTCAGGCAAACTTCTAAAAATGAAATGATAGAAGATTTTAGTCTTCTGGTATGTGATGTCAAGGAGTTTATTGGCCCTTATTAAAAGGGGCATTTGTGGTCTCTAGAATTCTTTGGCTCTTGATGAGGGTAGTGAGACTCCAATCTTGGATTTAAGTTTTGAAAGAAAATCTTGTTGCAGGTTTTCTGTGTTGCACAACAAGACCCCCAGTTCAAGGGATCCCAAATTTTCCCATTCTTTAGAGAGTAGGTTTCTTTCCATTGTTTGAGCTAGAAGATTTTTTTGTGCCCAAAAAAAAAAAAAAAAAAAAAAAAGCCTGGTGCTTGCTATACTTTCAGCATGAAAAGGCTGCTAGGACAGAGGTCTGGGGGAGCAGGGACCTCAAGGCACATACCAGAGGCCACTTGTGTTGATTATTGGTGGGGTACTTCTCCTGGAGATGTGTTTATCTGCAGCGAAAGATGAGGCATCCTTTTCAAGGCTTTGTTTGGGGGACACAGTGGCAGCCTAATCTTCTCTGAGCTATTAAATGTATGACTTGCCCTTCGCCTTTTCTCTGGTATTTCAACAGGAAATGGAACCTTTTAACTCCTTGCCTTGGGGATGTTTACATGGCAGAAAACTGACGCAGTTTGAAGTTGAGCCTTTACTTAGTCTCTTCATCTAAAGCTACAGGAGAGGAAAAGCTGGGCATCCTGGGGTGGAAGGTGGTGCCTTTTGAGAGCACAGAGAGACAGAAAGCAGATTCCTCTGGACCAGGGAAGGGTTTCATGGGTGCAGGGGTTGGAACCTCTTGAACCTCTTAGTGGCAGCACAAGGGAAGGGAGGTGGACAAAAACCCCTTGGTGGGCCTAGGAAGGCTGGACTTTAGTCCTCTGGGTTTCTTGCTGCAGCAGAGATTCTGGTGCTTTGCACAGGTGTAGAAGCACAGAGACCTGCTGTACTGCAGGCATCATCCATGGATACACTAAAGCACTTACCTCACCAGGTTGTGATGTCTTTTCCCCTCGGCAGACATTGAGCTATGTGAAAGCAGAGCCCTTCTCTTATTCATCTCCATAGCCACAGCAGTTGCCTCCCAGTATGCAATAAATCTCTATTAAATAAGTAAGTGCACAGAGGAAACTTGGCAGCCCAAGGAAAGTGGTGGGTCTGAAATGAATGCTGGCTGTAGAGACACTAATGCAAGATGGCCAGGATGGAGACCTTCTCACTGTATCTCTTGGATCGTGGACAGGTGGTGTGCAAGAATTTTTCACATTCAGTCCCTGTCCCCATGTTAAAATGAACAATGGACAAGCAAAGGAGAGATGATTAAATTGTTTAAAAACTTTGTAGGTATTAATGTTTAAGTTACATGTCGGATTCAGTTTCTGAAGATCTAGCACTCTGGCTGGTCGGGGGTTACCCATTAGGAAGGACTGTCTAGAATAAGGCCAGTTCATGCTGGTTGTATGTCTAGGGCAGGCAGATGTCTCAGGGCCTTTGACTCTCTTCCTATGTTGCCTCCTGAGAGTGCAGATGGAGAGGGTGAAGCCCAAGCCTGGGACCCGTTGAAGGTGAAGAACTTTTCTTTTGGGTTCTGTAAGGCCCCACAGGAAGCCAGAGTCTTACCTTCTCCAATTTCCCCATGAGCTGGGGCCCCTATATGAAGGGCAGCTTGGAAGTGGGTGTAGGCATGGCGTGTGTACTCCATCCTCTGAACACACACACATTTAAAATTGTTTGCAAAAGCAAATTCTGGATAAGAAGACTAAAACTTCCTTGTGTAAATGGTTGATAAATGCTGCCCCTTCTTTCCCTTTACTAATTAATTTCCTTGACAGCAGTGCTTGCTGGCAGCTTTTCTCCATAGTTGGTTGCTGAATTGTAGTGCTCAATTATCTGTGTAATAATATGCTATAAAAACACATAAAGCCAGGAAAAAAAGGTTTTAGCCAACTTTTTTGTTGGTTAACAAAAGTTGGCTCAGTCCTGAAAATAGACACCTTGAACATTCACATCTGGACTGAATGGAGAACATTGACTGTGCCATGAATAACTTAATTGACTAGATTTTTTTTCCCCTAAAAGTCACAGGAAAACATCAAAGTTGATTATGAGGCACTCATATTGTGTTCAGATACCAACAGGAGTAGCATCTCATTGAAATATTTGGTTTTTCTGGTATTGTTATTTAGAAGTGGATCT
The DNA here is from genome assembly GCF_001458135.2 of Marmota marmota marmota. Lineage (NCBI taxonomy): Eukaryota > Metazoa > Chordata > Mammalia > Rodentia > Sciuridae > Marmota > Marmota marmota. The sequence continues at coordinate 2,711,424 of NW_025999990.1, read as the reverse complement.
CTGGCTACTTTGCTTCTGAAAGTGTTGATCATACATCTCAGCACAGGCCTTTTTCGGGTCCTATTTTAAGCTAGGCACAGCATACCTACTTGTCATACATTCTAGCATTTGTGTCTATCCTTAATCTTGCAAGAAAGGTGGGGGTTATCTGTTTTCCTGCTTAGAAAAAGTTATCTGGAATGTCTCCCAAAGGCTCTTGTGTTGAAGGCTTGGTCTCCAGTGAAGTGATGCCCAGAGGTGGGGCTTTGGAGACTTGATTGGATCATGAGATTCTGGCCTCATCCATGGGTTAATCCATTTATGGGTTCATAATTGCACAGACTACTGGGAGGTGGTATAAACTGTAGAGGGTAAGGCGTGAGTGGAGGAAGGATATCACTGGGGGCCTTCTCTGAAAGCCCCCCACACTTACCTAGCTTTCTTTAGGTGAGCAAGCTCCTCCATCACACTCTCTGCCACCATGATGATCTGCCTCACCTTTGGCCCAAAGCAATAGAACCAGCTGACCATGGGCTGACTGAAGCCATGAGCTAAAATAAATCTTTCCTCCTTTAAGTGGTTTTTCTCAGGTATTTTGTCACAGTGCTAGAAAACTTGATTAACTCAGAAAGTAAAGTTCACCGAGACTACATAACTTGCTCATGGTTTGCATGATTTCAAAATCAGTGCTTTTTATTATGGTGTCTCAGTAAAAGTAGAGAAGGGCTAATGTTCTTTTTTTATTTTTTAAAGTTGTTCATGAATGGTAAATCTGTTGATGTTGTAAAGTGTTAAAAAAACAAAAACTATGTAGAATACAATTGCTGAACCTTGCCTGAATTCCTGACTCATAAAATTGTGACATAAGATAAAGCAGTGGTTGCTTTAAGCCCGAAAGCTTAGGACTAGTCTGACGCACACCAGGATAGCCAGCTTAAATAGCTTTGGTTCTTTCTGTTTCTCCTGTGTGCCTGTTTACCCTCGTGCCCCAATCTTGCCCTCCCCACGGTACTGTCTGGAAGGAGCCAAAGACTCCTCCAACTGCTGTGGAAAGGCCAAAGACCATTTATGAAATAAAACACCAAAGCAAATAGAGATAGAAGATGTTTAGGAGAGCCAGGATCACAGTAAGCCAGATATTTAGCCTGTGTTCTTGGCAACTGGAGTCAAATAGTGAACTAGGTGCTGTGGCAGTGTTTTTGGTGTCCTTATTGATTATATTTGCATCACCTATGGCCCTTGGATGGCAAATACCACTCGCGTTTGACTGGGAGACCCTGTTGCACGTCTGCATTTAAAGTGTTGCCAGAAGGCTCGTGAGGTTCCAGGGTTGCAGAAGCATTGGTTTCCCTCCCACTGGCTTGTGGAGAAAGATCATGTTCACTGCCCAGTGCCATTTTTGAGCACCTGTTATGAGTAGGTGCTGTGTTGGGTGTTCACACATGTCCTCCTTCTGATCCTCAAGGCAGGTCTGCGAGGTCGAGGGAAAAGCTGCATTTCCCATGGAGTCTCTGAGGAAGCAGAGATTCCAGAGAACTCAAGTCCTTGTACTGGATCTTTCTTTCAGTTGGTGTCAGGGGTGGGATTTGAACCCATTTGTTTGCCTTTCCATTGTCACACTCAGATTTTCCCTGATCTTCAACTTGGACCTTCAGGCAATGGTGTGTGACTTCTCCCCTGAGTGCAGCAAAGAATTTCAGATGCTTGACTCTGTGTTGTTCATGAGTCTTTCTTTAGTTTTGCATGTGTGTGTTTGGAAGCATAGTTTCTTATGAGTTTGTGTCCCTACCCCAACCTAAATTTGGAGGAGTGTTAATGTCCCATTACAGAACTGAACAATTCTCCCTGTGTTGAGGGGCAATAGACATGCTGCTTTCAAGGGCCTTAGATTAGCAAGGTGTAACTTTTGATGTTTAGCTTACCCTGATCATTTTTGAGTGGATCCTCCAATAGAAAGGCAGCTATTAACAGGTGTCATTCTCACTAGGAGTACTGTGCATATCATTTCCTTTAGGAGTCTGAGAATAGCCAGTGCACATTTTATAAAAAGAGGAATGTTTACAACTTAATTTTGCTGAATTGGTGGGTATTTGGTGATGCAAGGAGAAAGGAAACCAGTAGCAAGACTACCTCTCCCCCTTTCCAGGGCATCGGCATCTTTCTGTGGTCTTCACATCAGCAAAAGGATGTTTTCCTACAGAAGCGCCATTTATAAATACAGTTTTCTTTTCATAGCAGTGTTTTAAATACTGGCCTGGCAACCCCAAGGCAGGCCTTCACCCCTTATGGAGGATGATGGGGTTAGTAGAATTCGTGGCAAGAAGTTGGCAGGTGAGGAGAAGAACACATTCCTTCATATGTTTGGTGATCATTTGTTAGTGTGTTGATCCTCATGTGAAAGTACAGCTCACAGGGAAGAGTGGCTTTTCTGGTAGTATCTGCAGTAGAGAGTTTTGCCTCTGAGATTTGACTGGGTTCCTGTTCCTGAGTCTTCCAGCCCAAAACAGAGCAGGGGCTTGTTGGGTTCTGAATTATGCCTGTGCCACCCTCAAAGCAGGCACACTGTGAGTGCCAGCTCCAGGGTGTATGTATTCCACTTATTCAGAGCTGTCGGGTCTTATCACCCTTGCGTTAGGAATATTTTTCCTACCTGAAAACTCATAAAAATTCATGTAGTAATATCAGTGCCTGCAGGATCCTGTAGAATTTTGTTGAGCTGCTTATACCCTTTTCTCCTAATGGATATATCATTCTCCTCATACACACGGATCCAGATGCGCGCTTGTGAATCTATACAGGAGGCTCATGTATATGCCAAAGTAGGTTTGCCGAGGGGAATGAAATAAACTAATTTTCCCCCCAGTGGTTCAGTGTGACTAAGATATTTCTATGCATACTCTCAGAAGACTCTATTCTGGGGAATATTTTAAATTTCATTAACCTTGTATATGTTTTACTAGACAGCTATTCAGCATACCTGTCTATTTTATTAGCATGATGATGTTGTACTTACTTGTATGTCTGGAAAGAAAAAATTATTTAGTGGATCTATATTTTTTTCCACAATAAATATTTTTTAGCAAGGTCACCTTTTGTTGGAAACCACAGATTCATAAATTCTTACCCACATGGTACAAATCCTTGTGCCCTGAAAAGAAAAAAAAGTATGAGATTTCCTTTTTCTATTATACCAGATTTTAGTATTTCAAATATAGGTCTTAAATTGAGTGAAAGAGTTAGGTTTTTTTTCTTTTTTCTTTTTTCTTTTCCCCCCTCCTTCCATTAGAGTGAGCAAGGGGGACAGTATTTAAAAATGATTATTACCCTGTAATTGTGGTGAACCACTACCAAACTATTCTATAGGTCACATCATATCTCATTATGCTTGATTATGCTTGTAAGGTGAAACCTTAATATAATAGAAGGTGGATGCCTGTTCTTTTTAGCACTTTTATAACAAAGCAATTATATATTATTGTGAATATATATTTGTGAGTAGGGAAAAATGTGAAACTCTGCAGTGCTACTTTCCTTCCACATTAGAACCATATGGAATTAGGCCTATAAATTAATACATTGTAAAAGTCCAGTACCATGTTGGATTCTGAACAAAGTTATATAGCACTTACCTTTTATTATTGTGAATAAAGAAGTTATCATTGTGTGAATTTAGAATGGGCAGATCATCTGTAATAGCGCTGTTATGGCAATCAACCCTGACTGATGGCCTTTAAAAAACAACAAAGCATGGCCTTTTGCATAGCATTTCTAATAGTAGAAAAGGATGTGTCTCTGTGAGCACTGGTCTCCTGCATGGAGCGTTAATTTTCTGTGAATTGCAACTTAATCTTTCTATACATTTTATACGAAAATATTTGCTACTACTTGTTTCTTACATCTTTTATTCCTGCCCCTGTGCTCTTTCCTCCACCCTCATGTGAAGGGGAATTCTGTTTTTACTGGTCCTAATTTTTTTTTCCTTGGGTCTCACTAGGCATGATAACTCATTTTGTTGGAGCGGTAGTGATCTCAGAAGTGGAAGATTATGACTTCCGTGGGGCTTAATCCGCCTGAGCAGGTGCATTCTAAGTAAGAGAGATTCTGTTTTAATGCAAATGTCTCCCCTAATTCAGAGGAAGGGAGACATATATGGGAAATGACACAGCAGTTAAGTCAGAATTGTTTCTAAATAGATTGTTGTTTTCCCCCCCCTGAATTCTCTGGGTACCAGCAGCAGTGTCTTGTTAATAAATTGAAGAGAGAGATAAAGGAGGAGTTGAGGGTGACTGTCTTAATTTTTTGCTCTTAGGATTCAGAAGTGCTAAAGAAAAATGAAGTCAGAGATCAGTGTGGACTGTCAGTAATACAGTGTTCACTTTTGGGGGGAATTCGATTCTGAGGACCTGAAATAAAAGGGAATGTTTATACTAATATGTCCAGTGCAGAACTGTAAGGCAACTTAATTTAAATGGCATGTGCCTCAACATGATGGCTTTATGGTGATGTTCCAGACTTTTCCCTGTTCTTCTTTGTCTTAAAGTGTGCTATTGTATGAGGAGTAAGAAAATGACTGAGCTGTATGTCTAGGAACCAGGGCATGAAAGAAAACCAGAGCTCTTCTGTAGGTGAGTACAATATTTCTACAAAGTGTATAATTCAGTAGCGTGTCCTAGACCTTCCTGTTCAACAATACCAATTTGCTTTTCATTCATTCCTCCAACTACTCTACAGATATTTATTGAGCACCTAGTGTGTAACAGACACTGGGAATACAGCAGTGAAAAAAAGGAAACAAACAAACAATAAAAGTCCCTGATCCTTTGCGGCTTGTATTGAATGTAGAGAAGACAGATACTATGTTAGACAATGAGGCGGTGTATTAGTTGACAGACTTTTTCTATAAAGGATCAGCTAGAAATTTCCTTGTTTTTCTTTCATTTTAAATTGAATTTATGGACCAGATGGTCTTTGTTGCAACTACTCAAGTCTGCCATTTTGGTGTAAAAGCAGCCCTAGACCGTATATCCATGAATAGGTGTAGCTGTGTTCCAACAAAACTTTATTTGTAGGATCAAGTGCTGGGCTAGATTTAGACCACAGTCTGCAGTTGGCAGACCCTGGGGTTAGATAGTAGTATATTCATCCTAAGGAGAAAGGAGAATTGAAGGGAATATGGGGTGCTGGGTGTAGGGAAAGGGATGCCGCCGTTTTGGATTGCATGGTGAGTGAGGACCTTGCCAAGAATTTGGATTATGAAAGTATCTGAACCAGATGATTTGTTTGGTTGTATGTATGTCTGGGGGTGAGGTGGAGAGAATGATCTAGAGAGAGGGAAGAACAAGTCCAAAGGCCCTGAGGTGGATCATAGCTGGAGAATTTAAGGCATGGCTAGAAGGTCAGGGTGTTTGAGCAGAGGGGGCATGGGGGAGAGTGGTAGATGATGAGATTGGAGGCAAAGGCTAAAGATCAGGGGGAAGGTTTCATTATGTCACATTGTAGGTCCTTCTGAGCCTCTTCTCTGCACCTTAAAAAAAAAGTATATCAGTAATTAAGTTGGGTAGTTTCTGGAAGTTTTGAGTAGAATAATGTGATCTAATTTTTAACAGGATCACTAGCTTCTATATGGGTAATAGACCTGATGAGGTGCGGAGGAGACCTAAGTAGGAAGTGATTGCAGTGATCAGGTGAGAGTGCTTGGACCAGGTTAATAGGTGGTGGAAGAACCAAGTTCCCGATGTGTATTGAGCATAAACAAAACAAGATTTGTTTACCAAGTAGAAATGGCATATTAGAGCTGGAGGAGTCCAAGATGACTCCAAAAAAGGCTTTGACAAGTTAACCTGGAAGGGTGGAGGACTCTTTACTAAGTGGGTAGACGGAGGAGGTCAGCCAGCCAAACAGCCAGCAAGCAATCTCATTGCATCAGATCCCAGGCCCAGTGAAGTACACAGGTACCAGGCGAAGCAAGGTATGTCATCCCCCAGATCTGTGTGTGCCTTGGTGGCTGTAAGTGTCCACTTGATAAAGCTGCAGAGCATGACTGTCCATGCTGGGGTTTGCTCATAGTGTTCAGTCTGCTGCTAAGTTGTGGGCCTTGTACCACTGTTGAGTCCCTGAGAGTCCTGAACTCTTATGGGGCAGGTGAAGATGCCATGTACAAATTCTTCGAGTGAATACTTCTGGATACATAAGGTTATCAAGAGAAATTCTGATATCCAATGATTACCAAACATGCCTTTCAACCTGGGGAGGTGTGCAGGCTGATACCTGGCACCTACGTACTAGTCATAACCTTAAAAGAGTTATGGATTTGAAGAACTAATACCAGCTCTTCCTCTTCCTTCTCTTCTTCCTCCTCCTCCTTCTTTTCATCTTCCTCCTCCTACTCCTCTTCCTCCTCATACAAAAGTTTATTTAGGAAGTAGATACACATTCAAGGGAGAATGTGGGCTGTCTTGAGAATGAGAAGCCCCTCTTTGGGTGGGGGCTCCAATATTTACAGAGGGGCAGTAGTTAGGGCTGGACTGGTGGTGGAGCCAGGGCGATCCTAACGTGGCTCCTTCCCTTCATGTATGTAGGTGTCTTATCTCCTCAGCAAAATCACATGTTGAATTATGAAATTTAGATTGAGACAAGTATAAAGGCAACTAACCTATACAATGTGGAAAATCCAATGAAATCACCTCTCTTTCCTTCTAGGGTATCAAGTGTTTGTCTGTGACGGTGAAGTCAGAAAAAGGATGTTTTCAAACAAAAGTGCCATTTATGAATACAGCATTATTTTCCTAGCAACACTCTGAATGCTGGCTTGTCGCTCCCAAGGCAAGGCTGTAACCCTTGTAGAGAACAAGATAGATAGTCAAAATATTTGCAAACTGTATGTCTGATAAAATATTAACATCTGAAATATACAAGGAACAAATATAATTCAATACCCAAAATACTGATAACCCTATCAAAAGATGGGCAAAGGACCTGATTCAAATGGCTAACAGGTAATATATATGAAAAGGTGCTCAGCATCTCTAATTGTCAGGAAAATTTAAATCAAAACTACGAAATGATGAAAGAGAAGTGTTGGCAAAGATATGGAGAAAAGGGTGGTGGGAATGTGAGTTAGTACAGTCATTATGGAAAACAGGATGGCTGTTACGAGCATTAAAAGACGTACCCAATGGCCCAGCCATCCTGTTTATGTGTGTATGTACAAGTTTATCTCCAGAGGAGCTGAAATCAGTTGTGAAGAGATGCTCCCGTGTTCATTGCAGCATTAGTCACAGTAGCCAAGATATGGAAGCAATCTTAAGTGTCTCAACAGATGAATGGATAAAGAAACTGTATGTACACAGGTGGTGGAATATTACTGTATTTGGCCTTCAAGAAGGAAGTTCTGCTATTTGTGACAACATGGATGGATGGGGCTGAAGGACATTTTGCTAAGAAAGAAAACAACTGTGATTCCATGTGTAATGGAATCTAAAATTGTCCTCCTTAGAAGCAGAGAGTAGAATGGGGTTATAGGGAAACGGGGGTTGAAGGCAATTGGTCAGAGGGTGCAGTTTCGTGTATGCCTAGTGGAATGTCCTTACATCATTGAGGACATGCCCTCAAAGAGGATAATGGGGCTCAAGCCTCTTCCTGCCTCTTTTGCTTTCTGATCTTGAGGTGAGTGATTTTGCTCAGTCACATAATCCTACCATGTGTGCTGCTTGTCCTGGGTCTAAAATGGTAAGGCCACTGGATCTTGGACTGGAAACTCTAGAACCATAAGAGAAGCCTGTTCTTTATAAAATAATTGCCTCGGGTATTTAATTATAACAACATGAAGCTGAGTAATACACCCAGGCTAGACAGACACACGTGGGGAATCTGTAGGTGGGTAAAGTCATGGGACCAAGAATAGTTTCACATAGACAAAAGAGAAGTGCCACCTGGGGCACTTTAGAGTTTACAAGTCAGGGACATAGGGAGTAACTTGCAAAGACTAGATTAAATGGCCAAAGGCAGGGGATTGAGGAGGAAAATTGGTGATGTCCCTGTAGCCAAGTAAAAATGGTATTTTGAGGAGGAATGGTGGGTTTCAAACCATGGGCAGTGCTGCCAACAGTCCAGGAAGCTGAAGCTGAGATCTGTGTCCTCGCCAGGATAGCTGTCATCTGTGACTTGGGTTAGAGTATTGTAGATGGAGAGGTGTGTTCACAAGAGAGAATTTTTAGATCAATGGCTGCAAATAATTAAACTCAGTCTATACAATTTGGCATCTGTGAGCTGTATTAATGATGGTCATTTATTTTCTCTCCTAACCATTTATCATCATCACTATTATTGTTTTAGTATAATTAAAGAAAAAAATCACTTTCTATAGCAAAGTTCAGAACTTAAGCTATTTAAAAATCTGAAATAGGAAGAGATAAACTTGATTGGTTTTTCCCACTTACACTATGTAACTCTGGGGTCTTGCTTATTGTCCCCACCATGTCAGCGCTCTTTCAGATTTGCTGGAAGTTTGGACAGATTTATGAACTATGCTTCATTTCCTTTGGGCACCCTGCCATCTCTCCTTTTAAGTTGGCTGTAAGGCTATGAAATGAAGAGGGTCCTCGTCAATAGATCCGAAGTGTAGGAGGAAGTTGTTGCCCATCTCTTCAGCCAATATCACAAATCGATCGTGTACAAAAATTTCATCTAACATGGTCAGGTTGGATTCCATCCTATGGGTTATAGGGGACATATCTAATTGTGCTCAGAGGATAAAATTAATAGATCAGGTAATTGGAGCAAAGGGAAGATTATAGGTTGAGGAGAAAAGAAAAATCACAGTGAGGTTAGTGTACAAGAATCTTGGCGAGCTGTTCCTAGATGGTTGCTGGCCAAGAGCCAAAACTGGATTGTAAATTTCAGAGCGTTCTAGCAGCCTAGGCAAAGGAGAAAAGATGACTTTTATGTGATCGAATGTTCTAAAGACAGAAACAAACCAGCTACACAGGAGAAGCAGATCTTGTTATCGAGACTGAGAAGTTTCCCCACACCATTGGAAATGATGAGTGGTGAATGTCCAGTGTCCTCAATGATGTGCCTACAATAGACCTTCCAGAGTTGCCTAGATTTGCACCTTATATTGAAGGATCCTTCTTGGTGCGATTGTGTTAGGGACCCAAATCATGCTATCATTTTTGGGAGGGAGCCTGCATGACAGATACTGGACACTGTTCATATAAGGTCATCTCCAGTGTTCTGATGCTTGAATGGGAAGACAGGCTAAGACCTTCTTGTGGAAACTAAGCCTAGTGGGGTTTTATGCCTGCATGGACGATCACCAGCACCAGGGAGGGGAGAAAAAGGGAGGGTTGGGTTCATTCTTACTGGAATTCCTTTAGATAAAGGAAAATACTTGGCTTCTAAAAACATGTTTTCCTTGTGCCCATATTCTTGGAGAAGGCCTGTTGGCACTGATGGCTTTACTGAAAATTAGAAAAGGTGAAAGTTGACCTATCAGCAGGATCCGGCTCTGATCCCTGTGCTGTGTCGCTCTGTGCTGACCTGGGAGGGCTCTCACTTGCACACCAACCTGAGGGTCAGCCTTGCCCTGTGTAAAAGCTTTTTTATTTCCAATCTCAGCTGCCTAACTCTGTTCCAGTTTTAGCAAATTACTTAGAACTTTTCATGCTTTGTATTATGAACTATTTTCTTACGAGTCCATGCATATCTCCCTGAAAGAATATCATGAAAAGCTTCAGAGTGTTTTACCGTGTACACAGTAGCTGTTGTCTGTCCCTCATTTGTTGCCTTTGGTATAACTCTGTACACAGTGGAATGCTTTGAGATAGTATCGGACCACGGAGAATTATCTGCTGTTGCCTTTGGCTGCTGGGAACTGGCACAAGAATGAGAAAGTGTGAACTAGTATTAAAAACAACTTACTAAACATGTAGTGTTTAATCAGCTGTAAAGACTGGCTAGGAATAGTTAATATTCACACTGGAGTAGGAATGTGTCTTTATTTTGAAATTTCAAAATATTTGAGTTAATTGTTTATTAACTTATAAGTAACAAGATGGAGTGGTGGGTTTTTAAGAATAGGGTAGAGGGTTTAACACCCATTTAAAATACATTAGGTCTGAGCTCTATCGTTAAGAAAGGACTGTATTAATGCATTGGTTCTCAACTGTGGTTACATATTAAAATCATTTTAGAATCACAGGGGAAAATTCTATGGTTTCACTCTAGACCAATTAAATCTGACTTCTTAAATGGGGCCTGTGTACAGTTTTAAGTTCCCTAAGTGGTTCTCATGTGTAGCTGGGGCTCAGAACTGCTACTGCAGGATGCTGAAACTCTGGCTGTCATAATGTAGTGATATCAGACTGTAACTCTTGGGTCGTGACGAGTTGATGAGATCTCTAGTACTGACTTTTGCTGTCCAACATTATCATGGTAAATCTGTGTTCTGTCTCCATCATGCATGTGCTAAGGAAAAGGATAATGACTTACAGACTTACAGATGCAGTGGGCAATAGTAGTGATTTGGATTTTATTATTGGGAGTCAGTTTGAGTGGCATCTAGACTAAGGTTTATTCCTGTTCTTGTTTCCAAAAGAGACTTTGTTACAATACAAGCAGCATAAAGCTAAGTTGTAAGGGGAGTCTAGTAAAGGTGATAAAACAAATTTGTAAGCACTTGGAGTACATATTTAAATTTAAACTATTTGTGTATTAACTATATGCCACTTTCTTCAAAGGTTCTGATAAGATTCTACCTGGTAAATGTTATCAACTAGTTTTTAATTGCAATTTGTGTAGTTGAACTTGGACTGTCTGGAGCTGTTTGAGAAAAGATTAGTGTCTTAATTTTCTCATATAATGCAGAGCTTATCCCAGTAGAGAACCTCAAAACTTAAAAAAAAAAAAAAAAAGTGGTTCCATAGAGCAGTTTCTCAGAATCTCTGCTGCCTATAGATTTCTAGATGATTAAACTGTTGCGAACTGAGAGCTGGTGTTACAGAGGAGAGGGTCAGGCCACAAAGGTGCTACACGCTAGAGCAACTAGGAAGGCTGCTGCTGATTTTTTTCTTGATGCCATCAGACATCCATGCTTTGGATTCTGTCATATGCTTCTAGTTTTTCTATAGTAGTAAACCCTGTCTCTTAATTTGTTGCTCTGATCTTTCAAGGACCTGAAAGTAGGTGATCACATTAGTTAGAATTATGGGTCAAATAAGTATAAGTTTGTTGTTCATAAGGGCCTAAGGACTTTGTCTATACATAGAATTTGGAATTTGGAGTTTCCACAATCTATGTCTGTGAATTGTAACAACTAGGCCTAATTGTTGTTTGCTTGTTCACTCCGATCATTATCTTTGTTCTAGAAAGGTAAACTTCATGGTAATTTCTAAATAGGAGTAAGGAGTAAGCACTGTATGTGCAGCAGTGAGGCGGGGCCTTAAGACATTCTGGAATTTGGAGTTCCCTTAATCTATGTACAGTTTTGCCTCTAATCTGAATCTCCCATATTTTGATATTCAGTCTTCCCGAGGCTGTAAGACACATACACGAACATAAGAGAGGAGCCACAATAGGCTTATGTGTCACCATGAGCTGTGAACATGGAGAGTGCAGATGGAGATTATTTAAAGCCCTCCATGTGCTGTGAATTGCAAAAAGTGTACTTAATTGTTGTTTGTTCACCCTGGTCCATTGTCTATGTTCTAGAAAGGCAAACTTGATGGTAATTTCTAAATAGGGGTAAGGAGTTACTGTATGTGCAGCACTCAGGCAGGGCCTTAAGACATTCTGGAATTTGGAGTTTCCACAATCTATGTACACTTTTGCCTCTAAATCTGAATCTCCCATATTTTGATATTCATTCTTGCTGACAATGTAAGACACATACACAAACACAAGAGAGGAGCCACAGTAGGTTGATGTGTCACCATGAGCTGTGAACATGGAGAGTGCAGATGGAGATATTCCATGCCCTTCATGTGCTAGGTAGTGCTCTAAGTCTTTGCATGTACAGTAACCTCCCCAGTAACACACCCCAAGTCATGCAAGTTTAGTTATAAAGTTATTGATGCTTGTTGGGCATTATGGATCCAGGCTAGTGGCAAAAGCTTGCACTATATATAACTTCACAATATAAAATTTTGTACTTCATATGATTTGATATTTTGGACACTTCATCTAGTGTTGTGATGAGATTTGATTTTATTCATTTAACCCTTGCGGGGAAGAACCCCTATGAGATAGGGATTGTTGCCTCCCTATTTTATAGATAAGGAAACTGAACCAAAGAGAATTTAAGTAACCCGTTAAGAGTCACTTAGTTAATAATTGGCAGAGCCAAGATCAAAACTGAACCTGGGTAGTATGACTTGAGGTCTCAGGTTCTTAGAAGCTATGTTCCACTGTCCTGGAAGATGCTCGAGCCTTGTCTGTTTGTCACTTGATTCTGAGTTGTCATTACAAATAGTGACTTACTAAACCTTTCCCCATAGAAAATTTTCTTCTTTGGATTATTTCCCTGGAAAAAAGTTAGTAAGCAGAATTTAGACATCATGGGTTAGATTGTAACTGCCCGAACTATTTTGAAGTGTTCATCCTGGTATCTGAGAACATAACCTTATTTGATCACAGAGGCATTGCTGATATAATTAGATAAGGTGAGATCCTTCTGAAGTACAGTGGGTCTCGGATCCAGTATGACTGTTACCCTGTTAAAAAGGGGAAAATTGGAGGCAGACATATCCCAAGGAACTCATGTGAAGACTGAAGTTACTGCACAAGCCAGAGATTTGCTTGATACCAGGAGAGGCCTAGAAGAAATTCTTCCCTAGTGCCTTTGGGGGAGGGTGGCCCTGTCTACACCTCCATCTCTGACCTCTAACTTCCAGAATAGAGACAGTAAATTCTGTTACTTTTTTCTGGTGCTTTGTTGTGTCAGCCCTTGGAAACTAATAGATTCCTGGAAAAAATTCTCATGCAGAATCCTAGTCAACAAGTAATCTTAAACTTACTGCTTTTCCATATCAATTGGAAGCCCTGATTGAGAGACTATAGCAGAGATGCCTATAATTTCCACTTAGCCCACATCCCTTTCCTAGGTGTTCCTTCCTATTGTCTTGCAAGGGATAGGTAGCTACCCCCCACCCAACCAGCCCAGACCTTGCCCCACAGCCAGTTGGAGCCAGCTGGGCACCTGGAAGGACCATCACAGTGGTTTTCCAGAGTGCCGATGCTCCTCCTAGGTTGAAAATAGTGGAGGTTGAAAACTCATCTACTACACCTGACCTGTGGAACACCAGGCAGCACAGAATACCAGAGAGCAGTTGTTTCCCCTCCGGACCTCGTGGCTGACTGGGAGCTATTGTGTCCTGTCAAGAGGAACGATCACACCATAGAGCACTATCCTGAAGGAAGATTCAAATTAAAAATCCAAGTATGGTTTCTCCTGAAGGCATATTATTTTTTCGTTTCAAAAGTCGAAAAATGTTAAGTTGAAGACTGTTTGCATTTGGAATTGAGATGTGGAGAATTGCTAGAGAGCTGAGTTGAGAGGTCATCATCTGGGGACAGCCTTAGATGGTCACTGGCAAGTAGATGAAGAACAGATATAAAGAAAGCAAAAATGGGGCAAAGACAGGGATTGGCTCCAGAGTGTGCAAGAGAAAGAGCTGATGCCTTGATTCTTTTTTTAAAAAAATTATTCTTTTTAGTTATACATGACAGTAGAATGTATTTTGGCAAGTTATACATATATAAAGTATAACTTCTTCTATTTATGAACCTATTCTTCTGGTTGTACATGAGGTGGAGTTACCTGGTTGTGTATCATATATTCATATATATCTTTCCTGTGCTCCGCCTCTCTCCCTTCCCTTTGTTTCTCTTTGTCTAATCCTATGAACTTCTATTTTTCCCCTCTCCACCCTCCCTTGTTTTGGGTTAGCATCCATATCAGAAAGAACATTCTGCCTTTGGTTTTTGGGGATTGGCTTATTTCACTTAGCATAATATTCTCCAGTTCCATCCATTTACTGGCAAATGCCATAATTTCATAATTCTTTAAGGCTGAATAATATTCCATTGTGTAATATATACCACATTTTCTTTATCCATTCATCTATTGAAGGGCATCTAGGTTGGTTTTATAGTTTAGCTGTTGTGAGTTGAGCTGCTGTAAACATTGATGTGGCTATGTCACTGTAGTATGCTGATTTTAAGTCTTTTAGTATAGACCGAGGAGTGAGATAACTGGGTCAAATGGTGGTTCCATTACAAGTTTTCTAAGGAATTTCCATACTGCTTTATGTAGTGGGTTGTACCAATTTGGAGTCCCGTCAACAATGATATACCTTGATTCTTGATGGTATACAATTTGTGTTTTAAATTCTTCCTGATGCCCAATCATCCTTAATGTGTTTGGACTTGGACTTGGGGAGAAGCCTCTAATACACACACACACACACACACACACCTCTAATACACACACACACACACACCTCTAATACACACACACACACCTCTAATACACACACACACACACACCTCTAATACACACACACACACACCTCTAATACACACACACACACACATATACATGTATATATTTTAATATATGGCATGAAATGTATATGTGAAGATATATATTATATACATTTCAATGTCATGTGTATTTTTCATCTCATATACATGGCAATATATATTGAATACCTACATTTCTTAGTACAGCCATTTTGCTTATTTTTCTATTTGCTAACTTGTAATTTATATTAATATCCTTTGTAGCCCACTAACCATTTATCTTATAATTGTTTGGTATTTATCTTACAAAATTGTGGGGTTGACTTAGGAGATCCACAGAATACTTTCCCCTAAAGCTGTAATTATCACTTTTATCTAAAGAATAGCATAAATCTTGGTTATCTTTTATGAAGAATTGCATATTTTCAGAACCTCTGGTCTCTCTTACCATGGTGTTAGGGCTGGGAGCTGCCTGGGTCAGAGCTTTTCATAAATCAGGAAAGAGTAGGAAGGAGTATATACCTAGCTTGGGGTGTTCACAGAAGCCTGGCCTTGGGAGCAACATGGTGGCTCTGAGTGTCCCAGTGGACTAATCATGTTTGAAAACTGGTGCACACCTGGAGAGCATTTTCAAAGTAGACATCCTCTGTAACTCTCCTCCTACTCCCTCTTCAGAATCTGGCTCTAGGGGTGTGGGAGGGGCAGCTGTGGTTTCTGTGATGGTTGTATTCCCTCAGGAGAGGTATTTGTGCTTTGTTTGATTGGATTGATCTTACAGAATGATTTTTTAAATTTTTATTCTGCCTTCCACACACAGAACCAACATAGTCAAAATGACAGCAGAGGCCCCCACTTCCTCCACCCCTGGAAATGAACTGTTCTGTTCCCTGCTGCTAGAATTCTCTTCCTTTACCGCTGGCTGTGTGTGACAGCTGCCTTGTTCTTAAGTTGTGAACTTGGGCTAGGTTCATGTTGTGGAGGAGCCAGGTTTGAGACACAGCATTCCCTCTATTGATCCATCTTGTCGCTTTCTGAAGAAAGTGCTGAAAATAACATAGCATTATTTTCTTAGTGTTTTCTCCTTATTTTTATTTTATTTTATTTTTTATTTTTTGTTAAATAGCTCTACTGGAGTGGTAGAGATCATGGGAGTCTGTTTAAAATACATTACTGGGGGACAACATAGTGGTTGAGCAGGGGCTTTGGAGTATGCTGATTGGGGCTAAAATCCCCACTGTAATACGGGTTATGTAGCATCTGTCTCCCATGGGGTTTGTTCAGCAGGTGAGGTTTTTAGCTGTTTACTCCTCCATGTTTACGTGGCTGATACCTAGCACCCCTGTGCACACTGTAGCCTAACTTTCCAAACAATTTATCTAGGCAGTTCATTGAAAAGTTTTAGTTCTTTAACTTCTTTTGGGGTGTGTGTGTATGTGTGTGTGTGTGTGTGTTTTATGGCTGACCTAGTTGCTTGATAATATATAGTATAAAATATTTTCCAAGCCCCCAATTTTTCTGGCCTTGATATATAGAAGGATTTTCCATGGAATTCAGGTACTTTTGTATACAATGAAGTTTTCTTATAAAATATATTTACACACATACACACATATATGTATACATAAATATAAACACATCTATAAATTTCTTTTAGTACAAATGAGTTTTATTTTTTTTTCTGTTAATGAACCAATCATTTATGCTCCATTCCTTTTAGTCTACTCAGATAGCTTGAATTTATGTACTCACCATTTTAAAATGATGCCCTAGAAAGATGTGCCATCATTATTCTGTGGCTTTATAGGTACATATTGCCAATCACTGCCCCTTGGGATATGAGTCCCTGGGTTTGTGAAGCCTGATTCTAGGTTCCTGGTTGCCTGTTATCCATGTGTCAGAAATGACCTCCAAGTTATTTACTAGTACAAAGGTCTACATAAATATCCTCAAATCTATTATGTACATATACCACAAATGTGTATATATGCCACATTTTCTTTATCTGTTCATCTGTTGATGAACACCTAGGCTGGTTCCATACTTGGTGATTGTGAACTGTGCTGTTGCACATATGGAATACCTTCCACTTCTTTTCAAAATTCTCACATTGATTGCTGGATCACTTTAGCCCACCTGACAGCTGAGTTCCCAACAAGCTGGTGTTAGCCCTTCAGACTTGGTTCTTCTGAATGGTGCTTTGGTGCAGGGTAAAGCCAGCAGCATACAGGAGGCACACTCCTGAGAAAAACCTCAGTTAAATCCTTATTTTCATGAGTATCACAGTCTACTCATTATGAGGACACAGGGGAGCATTTTTTCCCTGGAGTCCTCTTATTTTAGAGTTACCTGTTCGTTGTTTCTTAGGAACCTCATTTATCATGGAAATGATTCTTTTTCTTCTTCTTGATGCCTGACCATGCTAAAAACCTAATCTGTGGCCTAGCCTGTAGTGCCTGGAACCTCAAGCCACATGTTTATTTATTTATTTATTTTTTAAATAAATTAAACTCAGTCTTGGCCTTATTATTTTAAATTTTTAACAATCCTCACTCACCCCTCCCACCATTTCTTCTCTTATAGAAAAATACCCACATTTTTTTGTGAACTGCCTTTTGTAACACCCCAGAGGTAAAAATAATCTCAGTTGGCACTTAGCACCTGTTGAAGCAAATGTGGTGTAGTCTTCTCAGCAGTAGACAATGAAAGATACTTGCCCTCTGCTGTCACCCCACACACTAGGGGTGGTGTGAGCACCTCCTGAAGGTTCTGAGTGGTGGAATCTCTCTACCCTATGTAGCCCACCAAGCCCAATTAATGAAACCCAGTGTTTCCCCTTGTAGGATGGTGCTCCTTGTCAGCAGGACTTGGGTGTTCCTGCCCAGTTTGTGTTCCAGAAGTTAACAGACATGCTGAAAATCCCAGCCTTGCTCTGTCCTGTAGCACCTCCAGGATATAGCCCCTGTCATCCTAGTACAGGCTGAACATTCTCAATTCAAAATGCAAAATGCTCTGAAATCTGAAACTTTTGAGTACTGACATGATGTCCAAAACTTTATGGATTTTAGGGCATTTGGATTTCGAATTAGGGATGTTCAGCTGGTAGAAAAGTCTACACAACTATTCCAAAATCCAAAAGTCCCTGAAATACGCAACACTTTTGATACAAAGAATTTGGGTTAGAGGATACTCAACCTGTATTGTCTTTGAAAAGCTGAGAGACTGCTTTCACAAGTTACAGAGGTTTATAGCGTCTATTTTTTGTATCTCAGGTGCATCTGTGCAGGAAGGCTAGGCTGAACTGCAGACACAGACACCATTTGTGTTTCAAGCATTCCTGGCTTGAAGCAGCAGCATGTGCCTATCCCTCACAGATCTGCAGGGATCCAGACCCCTTGAATGGCTGCCATATGCAACCTTGCTGGTAACTGGGCCAGAGGAAAAGCAATCTGGGAGGTTTCCATCAGCACTTAAACGTGGTGGCCTGGAAATGGCATTTCTGCTTGCAATACATTTGCTAGAACTTTGTACTACCTCTGGGCCATTCTGCTCTGTAGCTGGAAAAGGAGCAAACAAGAAATACTTGTTCAGTCACACTGACTAGCATACTTAGTTTTGGAATTGACATTATGTTTTGTTTTATTATTTTTAGTCATCTTCCTATCTTTGTTGCAAAAAAAAGAAAAAAAATAAGTTTCCAGAATATGTGAATATGTTTTGTTCCAGCAAAACAATAAATAAAAAGTTTTGGGCAGCTGGGCACAGTGGTGCAATCCTTGAATCCCAGGGGATTGAGAGACAGAGACAGGAGAATTACAAGTTCAGGCCAGCCTCAGCAACTTAGCCAGGCCCTAAGCAACTTGGTGAGACCCTGCCTCAAAATAAAAACAAAAAGGGCTGGGGATGTAGCCCAGAGGTTCAATCCCTAGTAACAAAACAAAACAAAACAAAAAACAAACAAACAAAAAGAAAGAAAGAAAGAAAATGTTTGGGACAGAAGTATTAATACAGAGATGTTACCCGGAATCAGATATGCAACTATTGTACCATGATTATCAAAATGACCTTTGTATTTTTGAAAGTAGACATTAAATTGGAAGCCAAACTTTCTAGCAGTGCATGTGAAAAGGAAACTTATGAGAAGGAAACATGACCTGAGAGATTGTAATTCTTAACCTGGAAATGGGAAATCTCTCTGAAGTCCTTGAAATTGTGTGCAATGTCTATCAGGTTTGTGTGGAAGGAGTCCTACTTTTCATTCATGAAATTCTTAAGGCATGTATCTCTATATGTCTGCCCAAGGTTGAAAACCACTGGGTAAGATAAATATAGACCTTTTATTCAGAAGAAGCACCTTCTACTTCTGATGCTAAGCCCAAGCAGGAATTCATTTGGGGTAAAGCAAAAGTAATTTTAGGTAACTTAATTCTTTGCTCTTATGGAAGACACAGTGATGAATTTCATAGGTACGTTTATTACAGTCCTCGAGAATATAGACTGATGGGATTCCAGGAAAGCTAAATGAATAGAAGTGGGTCCAGGGGACTTGGAGTGGTAAGATTGTGATGGTGGTTGGAACCCAAACTACTCTTCTGCTGATGTGGCCTAATCTCAATGTAGAACAGAGAAGAAAAGATAGATTGCATATCCTGCAGGCTATGATCCCTAAACTCAGTTTCCGTATGTCTTTGGTGGTAATGACACCAAAGTTGTAATTACTGACAGTACTCAGACTGTAGCTTTCCTGTGCTGTATATTTACTACAACACTGTGGCCAGGATGTCTATGAAAAAAAGTCATGCCACTTTCACTTGGAGATAAGCTGAAGGGGTGCCCAGGGTATGTACCAAGGTTGCCTTAGGCACTCTTGCTTAAGAGGATTGTTAGATTCTGTCTTTTCTGTTCTAGAATATTTTAAAATGTGGAATGATACTTTTAAAAAAGGTAAATACTTATTATAAAGACAATATGTCATCACTGCTAATATTCCAGAATATTAAATTTAAAAATAAAAATATATTCATAACCTAGAGGTAACACCATTGTGGAATGTTCTTGGTAGCCTTCTGGACTTTGTGTATTGGCATGTACTTTTTATAAAACTAAGATGTTGTTCTTAAGACATGATTTAACAATCTAGTTTTGTCCCCTACTTTCATATATCCTATTTTTTCATATGAGAAAAAGTAGATTTTTAAAAGTGATTCCATATTGTATGAATTTACCAAAATTGAGCAAATTTCCCATGGAACATAGAATTATTCCCATTCATTTTTTTAGGTTGTAATTTAAAGCATGCTTTGAATATACTTTTATGTTGGTCCTTTCTTACTTGTTTGATCTTCCTCTTGGGATAAATTCCTAGAAGTTGAATTGCTGGAACAGAGATAGATACTCTTTTTTTCATGCTGAGAATTGAACCCAAGGCCTCATGCCTACTAGTAAGTACTCCACCTCTGAGTATGCCCCCATCCAATAGTAGATACTTTTTTTTTTTAAATGCTGGATATGTATTGTAATTAATGTTCTTCAATAAAAACGATGGTAAAATATGTAATTATTTTTCTCATTTTTTATTAAGTGGTATTATCCTTTCTTAAAACTTATTAATCTGATACATGACTGAATGACTAAAATGAAAATATTTAATAATTTATGATTAGTGACGAAATATTATTTAAGTTTGTAGTTCTTTGATTACTAGTAAAGTTGAAAATCATATTTGTGGGCAATTTATTTTCTGTAACTTTTTTGTGTCCTTGTACATTTTTTCTGTTAGGTAATCAATCTATTCCTTATTGATTTGTAAGAGCTCTGTGTATATTTTTTTAATATATATATATATTTTAGTTTTAGGTGGCCACAATAACTTTATTTTATTTTTATGTGGTGCTGAGGATTGAACTCGGTGCTTCCTGCATGCCAGGTGAGCACTCTACCACTGAGTCACAGCCCCAGTCCCAAGAGCTCCATATAATTTTTAAGGCAGTGATCCTTTTCATCAGAGTTAGTAACTGATGATTATGTAGAAAATATTTCATTTTATGGTAGCTTTAAAATTTTATTTTTGATACTGGAGATTGAACCCAGTGTTTTGTGCATGCTAGGGAAGCAATCTACCACTGAATTACCTCAGTTCTTTCTGTTTGCTATTGAGGCAGGGTCTTGCTTAATTGCCTAGCCTGAACTTGAACATGGATCTTCCTGCCTCAGCTTTCTGAGTAGCTACATTACAAACTTGCACCACTATACCCAGCTTACAACTTCATATATATATATATATATATATATATATTTTCTATGCAATTTTCCTTTTTATTTTATTTTTTAATTTATATATGATAGCAGAATGCATTACCATTCTTATTACACATATATTATCCAAAGCACATGTATGAAGACATGAATTGGTGTGAATATACTTTGCATACAACCAGAGATATGAAAAATTGTGCTCTATATGTGTAAAACCTTGTTTTTTTGATACATCATCTTAATTGTAGTTTATTCCTTTGTTTCTCTGTTTTCTTGATTAAGTCTTCATGATTTTTTTTTGTATCAAAAACACATAGTCAAAATTAGCTGTTAGGAATCTTCAAATGCTCTTCGTTCTTCTACTCTAGAAGCTCCTACTCAGAGCTTCCTTATTTTCTTTGTGTCAGGATCTCCAATATCCTTGGCAGTCTGGGATGCCTGTGCTATGGTGATTCCAGGAATGAGCAAGGAGAGCATCTTCTGCTGGGTACAGGCATGATGGGGGTGGATGACATGAGAGTAGAAGGCCAATACTGAAACTGACAAGTTGACTGTTTTTTCAGCACCCCCATGTGATGGAGATTCTAAGCAAGCCAATGATACAATTCTTCTCCCCACTATGGTTCACTTCCATTTCTCAGCCCCTCTTTTTACCACTAGTACATGGACCCATGCAAAATTTGAAATGCCAAAAAATGAAACACAAGTATTATGAAGGAAACCAATTGTATTAAAATACATTTATCTACATAAAAGCAATGTTTTCACTGCAGAATTCCACCAAACATTTTTTATATGTAGTTTTAGTTGTTGATGGGCTTTATTTTATTCATTTATTTATGTGTGGTGCTGAGAATCAAATCCAGTGCCTCACACATGCTTGGGAAAGTGCTTTAACACTGAGCCATAACCCCAGCCCTACTGAACATTTTTTAAAAGTTCTGAAATCAGTCCTTCTCAAACTCTTCCAAAAAATTAATGAATAGGAAAGCTTCCAAATGCATTTTGTGAAATAGTTATAAAAATATTAAAATTTTGTGATGTAGAAAAATATTCACTTCTTTATTAAAGTATCAACTGATAAGATCTAACAGTGGGCCTAATAATGACTGTAATTTCTTAGTAGTAATGAGGACAAATGATATTTCAAGATATCTAAATTATAATGTGATATGAAAACATCAAATCATAGGTATTGCTTTGATAGCCTATTCTTATAATAAGTGGAAATGCTGAATTTACAAGGTTGATGAAAGTAAGATATACTTCTTTTCTTGGTCTAGTTCATGATCTCCTAGAAGTCTGTGCATTAAAGAACCCTTTTAAAAATATAAGCTTTTGACATGAATGGGTGTGAACATACTTTATATACAAAGATATGAAAAATTGTGCTCTATATGTGTAATAAGAATTGTAATACATTCTGCTGTCGTGTATTTAAAAATATAAAATCAATTAAAAAATATAAGCTTTTGTAGCCTTCATTTAGGGATTTTTTTTACCAAATACTCCAGTGAAGTAAAATTAGGAGTTAAACTGGATGTTTTCAGAAGAAGTAGAAGTACCTACAGGTATCTAAATACTTGGAGAAACTGGGATTAATTTCTGCAGTCCCAGTAAGCAGTGCATGGTATACAGTGCATCTTTCTGGCCAATGTGGGGAGTAGGTCACAGGACGTCTCTCCAAGAGAAGTCAGTAGAAGTGAAAACTCAGTAGAAGTGATGGAGGTAGACCGAGTTAGGTAGGGTTTTCCTATCTAAACTACAAGGCTGAGGAGAGGCAGGCATGTAAAGATGGGAGAAGATGCAGTGTGAGTTCACAGGCCAAGGAAACCTGTGTACTGAGGTTTGGAGGCAGAGGGAGGAGTTTGGCACATTTGAGGACTGAGAGGCAGTCACTGTTGAGTGACTAGTACCATTTCTTTGGGATTATGTGTGCATATGGGATAAAGCAAATTTTTGGTGTCATTCAGAACTGGGATTTTGGGTGTGTTTATGAAAGGAGATACAGGTGTAAGATTGATAAATGTGATAGAAGTTAGTAGGAACACAGTTGAATTTAAATTACTATTATCAGTATGGTTTATCATGATTTAGAATATTTTATATATTCAAGGTGTACAACATGATGTTTTGATACACACAGTGAAATGATCATTACAGTGAACTCCATTAACATCTGCATCATCTCACATACTTTTCTTTCTTTTGTCCACAGAACACGTAAAATCTACTCTCAGCAAGTTTTCAGCAGGCCATATTATTAACTTTGGTCCTTATCTGTACTTGGACTATCTGGACTTATTCATCCTCCACCACTGCAATTTTGTACTCTCCGACCTACATCTTCACAGCTCCCCTACCCCAGTTCTAATTTCTTTTTCTTCGTACTTGGCTTCTTTTTGGATTTCACATGTAAATCATGAAGTATTTTCATTCTGTGTCTGGTTTGTTTCACTTAGCATATTTCATCCATATTTTTAAAAATGATAGTATCTCCTTTTTTTTTTTTTTAAGAGAGAGAGAATTTTTTTAATGTTTATTTTTTAGTTTTCGGTGGACACAACATCTTTGTTTGTATGTGGTGCTGAGGATTGAACCCAGGCCGCACGCATGCCAGGTGAGCGCGCTACCGCTTGAGCCACATCCCCAGCCCGATAGTATCTCCGTTTTAAAAGCTAAATAGTATCCCACTATTTCGCCCCTGCCCCTTTTCCCTCTCTTTCTCACTCTGAATATTATGGTGTATATTCATGTATTTTTAAAAAATATTTTTATATATGGGTATTTGTGTGTGTGTGTGTGTGTTTGTAACATCTCATCCATGATTTCTTAACCCATTCATCCACTGATGGACAGCTGGGTTGTTTCCATTTCTTGGCTATTGTGAGTAATACTGTAGTGAACATGGGGGTGCAGATATCTCCATGGGGTATTGATTTTATTTCCTATGGGTTATGTACCTGGTAGTAGGATTGCTGGATCCCCTGGTAGTTCTATTTGTTTTTAAAGGAACTGCCACACTGTTTTCCATAATGGCTGTACTAATTTACATTCCCACCATCCCTGTGTGAGAGTTCCCTATTCTCTACTTCCTTACCAACATTTAGCTTTTGTTGTTTTGTTAAAACCTTCCTAACAGACGTGAGATGATAGCTCCTTGTGGTTTTGCTTTGCATTTCCCTAGTGATTAGAAATGTTGAACACCTGTTTTACTACCTGTTTGCCATTTGAATTTCTTCCTTTGAAAAGTGTCTCCTTTGTTCATTCTTAAAATTGTGCTAATAATTTTTTAGTATTGAGTTTTTTGATGTTCTTATATTAGCCCCTTATCAAACATATGGTTTGCTTATGATTTATTTTTAAAATATATTTGCTCACTAAAATGTATTGTAGCCACTTGCTAAAATGGCTAGAAATAATAATAACCCAGTGGCACTGAGCATCTCTAGTGCCCAGATTGTGGTCTCTAAATACTACCTCCCTCCTGGAAGACATGACAGATTCCAGGTCTGGGGTGGAAAATGGAAATCACGAATTGGAAACAGCTTGTCCTACTGGAAACCTGGGAGGCTATCAAAGACCAGGAAAGGCTGTATTAAAAGGACTCAGGAGTCACTGCTATGGATGTTCCAGTTTGAGGATGGGTAAGAATAACAACTACAGTGAGTTGAGTCACATCAAATATATTTAAATTAATGATTTCATAATCTTACAAAACAACTCAGTCACCTTCGAAGGATGCTAGGAAATTAACTTGTTACTTTGAAAGTGATAAATAGAAAAAGGAATTGTTTATACTGCCTTTCCAATTGAAATTGTACCTTAGTATGATGAAATAATTGATAAGTTTCTCATTATAGGAGTATTCGAAACACTAATTGAAGAAATGATAGATTTAAAATATTACCATTTTGTAAAGCCTAATAAAAATGGATGAAGGAAATGAGCATCATTAATAGCTACTATTATCACAAAGAGACTACTAGACATTCAGACATTATATACTTCTTGATAGAAGTAGGTAACACCAGCTAGAATGTTTTCTCACCAAAAAAAAAAAAAAAGACATGTCTCTGTAAAAGTCTCTGGATCGAACTGCTAATGTGACCATGGAGATGCAATCAGTAAAATCTGAATCAGGGGAAACTATGTGGAAGACAAACCATATGGTTTCTTCAACAGTAAATTGCAAGAAATGAGAACATGGAAAGGAATCTCAAAAGAAGACTTAAAATGTGTCAAATCAATTGCAGTGTACGAATATTATTTTTATCTTGGCTCAATCAGACTAAAAACATTTCGAGACCATAGGGGAAATCAAACAATGACTGAATATTTGGTATAAGGAATTATTGATTTTTTTAGACGTGTTGATATTATATTTAAAAGAACTCATCTTTTAAAGTTATATACAGAAACTTATCAATGTGATGAAGTGATGTCTGGAAAGTAGAAGTGGGCGGGGCTGGGGGGGGAATAAGAATGACCACAAGTTTCTCTACTTTGTCTAGATATAAAACTTTCCATTTCTTTTAAAAAGGACTCTTATTCTTATGCTCATCAAGAATCATTAGATATAATTATGGTGTTATTACTCATAATTATACATTCTGAGAATTCTCAGGCCTGGGAATATTAAACAAAATCAATGGCTGAGTACTCTGTCAAATATTGGTTCCATTTGTATTACATTGTTTCTTATAATACCTGGTATTTTTTTTCAGGGAGTTTAGGATGGGCATGCCATTGACAATAACTTTTTGCTCTGGTTTCCATATTGTTACTGCTCAGGAAGCTGGAAAATGGGGAAAAAGAAGCACCATGTCCTTGCTCTAGATTGAACCCATAGCACTTGAACATAGACTCTCATGTAAATGTGAACTTCAGAACATGTGTCATTTAGTTTCTCTTTCAATGGACTGAATGATTTGAATAATTGTGTGTATATATACACACAGACACACACACAATTTGAATATACAATTATTCAATATGTCATATATATGACATATGCTCAGATCTGTATTCTAAGATAGAAGTGGTTTTGGGTAAGTAATTTATCTGACATTATACAATTATATATAAGAAGAACTTGCAGAATAGACTTAGAAAATATCCACTTGGTATGTTTTTGTTTGCTCCCCATAAGTATTGAGAGAGGCCTATTTTCTCAGAAGGGACCTTTGGATGTGCAGGAATGCTGACTTCCTTGTCAGTGGGGAACTTGCCTTGTTGTTGAGGCATTGTCTGCTGAAGCTATTGTTCTGCCTCTGTGTTCTGTGACATTGTGGGTTAGATTATGATGCCCTCATAGGTCTTTTATTTTAAAGAATTGTGTTTGAACATTACAGTCACATGTTAGGTTCAGGGTAGCAAGATTAACTAGAAGGGGTTGGGGTTGGGGTTCAGTGGTAGAGTGCTTGCCTTGCACGTGCGAGACTCTGGGTTCAATGCACAGCACCACATAAAAATAAATAAATAAAGATACTGTGTCCAACTACAACTAAAAAGAATATTTTAAAAAAATGAACTAAAAGAAGTGAGAATCCAAACTGAAACTAAACCAAGTGGGCACTTGAGAGTCTTTGATGAGGGGTAGTCTTCAGTAATCAGCTTATTGTGTAGAGTATGGTACAGTCTTTGTTCTGTTAGCTTCAGACCAGGCCCTCTTTGACTTCATCTGCTTTTTATTTTTGCTAGGTTTTTCCTTTTGACTTGCTTTTAGTTTTCTAGTTAAAATAATTTTTTTTTCCTTTTTAAAAACAACATAGTTCCTTTGGTTTCAATGTACCTCAGAAAAATTAAGCTGTATTCCTTCTGTTTAAGTCCTGATTAAGTTTAAATGCAAATGGAAAATCCATTTGTTTTCCTAAATTGCTGTTGATGTCTCTGATTTTAAGGGATTTCTTTGGAAATAAAGAAGAGTATGGCTTGATTGTTATCACATTCAATTGACCCAAATAGCTTTCAGAAGTAGAAAATGAATTTTGACTGAGTGTTGTAGTATCTTTTATGGGTTGTATGTGTTACTATGTTCCCTTCATGTACATAAGTGTTCATTTACAAGGTTTTTTCAAATTAATATTTCAGTATTTTAGGAAAAAGTTCAGTTTGACTTAGTTTTTCCTCTTCAGATTAAAAGGTAAATTAAGAATCTATTGTATTAAAGACATCAATAGTCTGTCAAATCTTACATTCTTGGAATAATAGCAAACAGCTTTATGTAGTAGAGATTACTGATCGGGTTATCATTTCTCTGGAGGTTATTTTTGAGGAGGATCTAAGAGGTTATGGCTTTTGGGACAGATTGCATTAGGCAGAGGAAAGGATAAATATACTTGTCAAGAAAAATGCGTACTGTGCCAAAGTGTATACTCTGGGTCGTCTTTGTTCACATGCGATCTTACTCTAGGTGCTTTGTTTCTTAATTCAAATTACTGAGAGAGAAATCTCATTGATTTAGTTTATTTATTGCAACTCCCTGAGAGGTACCTACACCTTGTTGAATGATTAGTATTCCAGAATGGGGGCATTCATCTGGAAGTTCTGCTTCTAGGGGCTGTAGGTAATAATGGGGTTAAGTGACAGGAAGTTGGGATCTAAACCAACAAACCATTTCCCAAACTGGATTCTAGAATAGCTGACCCCGAGGGGACAGTTTTGATGAGTTTGGTTTTTTTGTTTTGGAGAGCTACATTCAAAGGACTTGATTTTTAAAAAATTGAAATTAGATAAGACATCAGGTTTAAGATATTCTTGGTTCTCTGAAATCTCTGAAATGAGCCAGTCTCTGACAGTGGTGGACAATTTCAGGAGGTAACTTATGAAGGTGTAGCACCTTGGTGACAGTATCAGAGGATTAGAATTAGGTGAGACCTTAGAAATCTTCTAATACAGGCTTGGAGGTAGGACTGATGGATGAGCTTCAGGGAGCTGGGTGGTGATCCCTGGAATCACAGACTTTGTTGGATGTGTTTATTGTGTGAGGCTGTGTTGGGGCAGGCATCTTAAGGCCTTCATCCAAGTGTCACAGGGGGCTGTGACCAGGAAAGACAGAATCACTATAAACCCAACTCTCATTTCACAGATTAGAAACTAAGGCTCGGAGAGATGAAAAGCTACACTTCAAGTCTTTTTTTCTGACTCCTCAGAAGAATTTGGATTAGGATTCAAAAAATCAAGCTGTATTCTTTGTTTCTATTATCCTTTGTCCATCATGTTTATAGTGCACTGATTTTACAATTATCTAAAATATGGCTTCCCAATGTAGTTCTTGCAGACTGTGAAGTGGATGGGGAAAAAGTTATTCCAGGTCACTTCTCAGAAAGTGGGGAAAAACTATGTACAGGCCAGTTTTGTTTTAATCATATGATTGAAAACTACTGAGGTTTTGGGGGAGGTGGTAGTGGTGTTGGACAATTTAGTGATAGAATATTTATTTCAGTTTTATTTTCAAGTACTTATGTTGACTGTAACCAGCCAGTGGAGCATGGTTAGAGAAGCTGTTTTTATGCTTTAATTAACTTAGCAAATGTGTATATGAAAAGAGAGACTTCAACACAGTTTTTTTTTTCCCTTCCAACCAACCAAATATCTTAATATCAGTATGCACTAAACTTTTCTTTCATTATTAAAAAAGTAAAGGTCTAATGCTCTGTGCTCTGTCGTAGATCCTTTTGAACTGCTTAGAATTCTCTTGCAAACTTTACAACTTTGAATTTTCAGCTTTCAAATATTGAAAACTTTAATTTCGTTCTTCAAATTCGAGTCCCTTCTACCTTTCTTCCCCTTTTTCTGTGGTAGGATGTTCTTTGCAGATTCAAAGATTTTTTTCCATCTTTAGTTTTAAAGGATTTTAGAAATATTTTCTTTCTTTACATAAGACTTAAAATAGTTGCATCTTTTGTCCTGTACTGCTGATGTTCTTCTTTTACTATAACAGTTTAAATGTTCTGGAACTCAGATTGATAGCACAGAAAATTATAGGGCATTTTCTGACAATTGAAACAATGCACTTTTGAAATATTCTCCCCTCTCTCTCCTCCACTGTTTCTTAATCTTTCTACACTGTATAGTTGGTAAATGCTCTAAACCCATTCTTTTTGCCTTTCAACCAGAAATTCTTGATCATTAATTGTTTTTAAAGAATATACTTTAAAATATGTTTTGTGATAAATTATTTTGATTGTTTTTACAGAAAGGAAGCCACTGGTTATAGGCAGACATTAGAAATTGAATTGTGACAGCAACATTTATTTTAAATGCCAATTATAGACTCTGATTTTAGTACCTTACTTCTTGCTGAAGGCTTGAGCTTCTCTATGTGCTAAAAATTCTCTTCAATTGCTAGCTTTATAAAAGTGACATCCTGTCGCTACTTGTCATATGAGCTTATGTAGGAATAACAAAAACATGGTGATAACGTGTAACTCTAATGCAGCTTTTCCAGAAAGCTGGTATTATTATTATAAGGAAACGTACAGTACATATTATCTATATTCTTAGGGATGTTATTAATTTCTTTATAAATCTGTTTTAACACCAAGTATTAGAAAATCTTTGTACACCTCACTTCCCGTTTAACTCTCATTCATGTTTCACTTATTCCTCAGCTCCAGTGGATGACGTCAGATGTATCACAAGCACTTTATGGGACCATTTATCATTGCTGTAAGAGTAGGCTTAATAACTCAAGAATGCTAGAGCCCCAAACCTAGCTGACAGAAGAAAATGTCTGACTCAAGATTGACTTCGTATTTCTTTGTAAAACCCAGGCTTAAAGACTATAACTTTAGAGAGCTTATTATCAGTGTGATTGAAAATTCAAATTACTTTTAAAATGACCTTTAAATAAACCGTACTATTTAGCTATTAGTTTATGTTGTTGATTTCAAATCCGGAGATATTCTGTCTCCCTCCAAATGTAATATAACATTGATTGGTTTTCTCCGCACACTTAACTGCTACAATAAGACCAAGATTATGAATGTCAGTGCTTCATAAACAAAGTTCCTAAGTGACCTACATATACTGAATCCCTGGCCAAGTAAATTGCCTTTTCGTAATCAGTGTCCCCATTCTCTCCTAAAAAACAAAAACAAAACAAAACAAAAAAACAAAAAACAAACTGGGGATGTTTTCCAAAAGCTTGGCTTCAGAATTATTGATTGGGACATCATTTAAAGATTTTGTACTTCCATAACAAATCTTCAAACATCTAAAGAAATGGTAAGTTGGAAGCGACTTCTCCAAAGCTAGTTATTCCAACCTCTGATTCACCCCTCCTCCCTCTCCCCAGTGGCTGCACTGTGTCCTTGAACACAACATTCCTTCTTTTTAATTTCAAAATATCCAAGAAGGTTTTCCAAATGACATCTGATATTAAATAAATCAGTGAGAGCAAAAACTAAGTGTTTATGTTAAAGGTTGAAAGTCATTGTATGGTATTTTATGTAAACTTATTTTAAAAATTCACTTAGAATTGCCTTTATATCAAATAAGGAAAAAATCAAGAGGTTAGAATGCTCTAAGAAACCTATCCTAACTGTGGCCCAAGTAGTTTGTAGTTTGATTGGAGACTTGGTGTCTGTATGACCAAAGTTTCTGTGGCGTGGGAGTGATGTGGGGTTCCAGGCTCCCTGAATGCAGCGCAGGAAGTAAACGCCCAATTATATACTCAAGAGCTGGCCAACTCCTGCCTGTTTTGCCCCTGGCAGCCACGATTGCTTCTTGAGAATTCACTGCATCATTCAATTTTCATGCCTCTATTTTGTTGTTATCAGTGTAAAGGACAAAGTCTGGGTTTTCTAGTTGAACTTTAGAAATGGAAGGGGCAAGCTGGGAATTCGACCTAACTCTAATAACCTGCACTTTAATTACATCCAATAAGTCATTTACATTATTGATGTTCTACAACTTGAGGGAAATTACTAACTTCATTTGAGTGGTTAACCTCGTGTGTGTGTGTGTGTGTGTGTGTGTGTGTTGCATTCAGTATTTCCATGCTATTTCAGGTTTTGTGGCAATGTGGTAACTTTGTTCATAATAAATTTTAAAAAATCTGAATTCTAAAGCTGCTTTTTTTTTTTTGCTATAGATACCAGTCATTTTAGGGAAGCTTTACTCAGTTATTTTTACCGGAGTTTGCTGTGCTATGATTAGAACGAAAAGATTTGGGAAAGTTTAACTTGGCATGGTAGAGAGGCAGCTGAGCAGAAAAATATTTGGTGAAAAAATAATCAAATATACAGGATGCTCAAGACTGAAGTCCTGTAGATGAGGAAAATAAAACAAGGCACCCATATTATGTTTCTTCTACAGTATATATTTCGGGTTTTATCTGAGAAATGCCTTAGGTGTGTATTTAATGGTAGCAGAGAAAGGCAGTAATGGCTTGGTAATTTAAGTTACTTTTTTTCTCTCTCAAATTAAACTATTCTGTCTTGTCTGTGGCATCTCTATTGAGTTTTTACCCAAGTCTCCAACGAAAATGGCCTTATTAATTTTAATATTTCATTGCAGGCTAACAGTCTCAGAAGAATAGATTGGTGCTTGATTGAACTGGATCCTGAGATGTTTCTAAATGAAAACCTTGTCAGATATTCTATTTTCCTTCTGTGTTTCAATATTTGAATTGTCATCTAGTAGAATGGCTTTAGTATGCTTGATTTACCAGTGTGGCTAAAACGAAGGTATTTTTTTTTTAAACATTATTTGCAGGGTAGTCATACTTGTGGAATTAATTCTTGAAAAAAAAAAAAACACAAAAAACCATCTTACAGTAGGACTTGCTGTTTCATGATTCTGACAATCCAGTATGAACTGGGGTTGTTGAAATTAGAAAAGTAAATTTTAAGTTTCAAGTTTCATTTTTCTACTTAGAATCAGTTATTGTAGCTGGGTGGTTTAGACATACCTTCATAAGGGTGAGTAATAGAAGTAGTCTTTGGATTTTAAAAACCATACAGTAAGAAGAATGGGGTGTTCTTCTGATGTCTGGCTTCTCTCCCATGGTTGGGCATTCAGGGTGTTCCTGTCCTTGGGATGCAGTGCATCCTGAAAAGCCATGGCCCCAGTGCTGAATGAGTCAGCTTGGATGCACATATGATTAGCTGACCAAACTTGAGCTGTTGGGTTTTGTTACTGGGACGTGTTCAGGGTTGCCTGGCAGAGGGATAAATCATCAAATGAGAGGGGAAAACAAGTAGAGTATTCAGAGCCTGAGCACAGGTTGGGCCAGGCTCTGTGCATATCTCTAGGATCATGCAGGTGAATAGGACTTCTTCCATGAGCGGCCTCTGTGCAATACAGGGAGAACAGAAATGGGCCGCACCTGACCCCTGTTGGGATTCCAAGGCTCTCTAGGATGCACTTTGATCTAATCACTTGTTCAATTCTACCAGTTTTCCCTATAGTCTCTCCCTCTTTTTATTCTAGCAATTGTCTTCATTTTTTAGACTTTAGTTATTTTCGACAGGATTCCTACAGTATTCTCAGTGCAGAGACTACTTCCACTGGGAAGCTGTCCTGATCCTGTGAACTGGGCAAGTCCTCTCCTGTGTACTTTCGTGACACCAGGCCTTGGTCCTTCCACTGCCTCTTGACACCTGGGTTTTAATTGCTTCTGTGCTACCTGTTTCTCTTTTGTCTGTAAGCACCTTGACTGTGCCCCTTTCCCTGAATGCACAGTGTATAGTATTTTGCCTAGCACATGGTAGGGCTGAATAAATTCTTGCTGGATTCTCCTCACAGATCATGCCTGGCTGAGCATGACATTTTTATCAATTTCATTGGTTGGCCATCACCTTCTCACTTTCAGGACCTATTTCGGTTTTCCTTTTCTTTCTTAAATGGCAATCTTTCACCTCCTTGGATAGACTGGTTGACCAAATTCCAGCTTACCACGTGTCTCAGTCAATTATTGCCACAACGATGTTGTGTAACAAGCTATTCCCTAAAAAACTTTACTCAATAAGCCTTTATTCTGAGACTTGGGGTTCTGCTGTCTGAATGTGGGTTGGCTGATCTAGACTTGGCTCAGGGTTCTTCTGGCTGAATGTGAGTTGGCTGATCTAGACTTGGCTTGGCTCGTGGCTCTGCTTCAAGCTGTGGCCTGGCGGGGCTAGTCTTCTTCCTGTGGGTTGGACTCTAGTCTGCTTCATATGTGATCCTTTGGAGCTTCAGATGAAAGGGCAAAGATAACCAGGAAGCATTTCTCTTTCTGATGGAAGCCTAACCAGCTTTCTGGGAGAAAGGACAAGCCCTCATTTGTAGTATTTGTCCATGTGTAGTGGAAATACTCCCACCAAGGCTGATTTTAAGTTACTGATATCAGTGGGAAGAGCTAGATTCCATTATTAATATTTTCCATCGTTCAGGTAAGCAGACAACTTCAAAAGCATTAGTAAAAGTAAACTGAAGTGAAAAGAATTAGAAAGTTATGCATTTTGAATATCTTCAGATTTACAATAATTTATTTAATTCTGAGTTTATAAATATAAGTTCAGTTTGTATTTAACAGCTGGACTGCAAGTTCCCAAAAATTTAGCAATGAGTTTTTATGAGAGGATACAAGCTGGCTCCAGAAAAATCACTGGGTTAACCCAAATGCAGGCTGCACAATGAGGCCTGTGCTCAGCACCTCAGAACTGGCCCGTTGGCACTGCTCCTCACATCCGGTTAGTTGAAGCAAGACTTATGGCAGAGCTCAGATAAATAGATGGGCAAGCCCACTGTGCCCTTGGAGGAACGGCAGTGTCACGTGGCAAAGGATGCGAGTGGGCGAAGGGTGAAGAACTGGGATAGCGACCCAGTCTGTCATCTGTATGCACATGCTGAATCACAGTATCTATACTGTGCTAACCATACTTAAGTCCATTTTTAAAATACTTAACTCATACCTATGGGGATTCCCCCAAGTTTGGTTAGCAGATTTGATTAAGATAATTTTTAATTTTTTTAAAGTATGTCTCTCATAGCATAGGAACTATTATTCAGGAAAGACTTAGATGTTCCTGGAAGCTAAAATAGGAAGTCTGAACTTTTACTGTATATAATGTGTGGTGTTTTTAGACACTTAATGATGTAGAACTATTAATTCCTAGCAGATTGCTCATTCGGTATCCTGTTTTTATGCTTACGTTTAATATCCACCCCCGCTTCCGTCCCAAAGG
The DNA here is from genome assembly GCF_001458135.2 of Marmota marmota marmota. Classification (NCBI taxonomy): domain Eukaryota; kingdom Metazoa; phylum Chordata; class Mammalia; order Rodentia; family Sciuridae; genus Marmota; species Marmota marmota. The sequence continues at coordinate 2,677,498 of NW_025999990.1, read as the reverse complement.
CTTCCATCTGATGGGAACTCAGTCTTTCCCATTATGTCTTAGCTTTATATGCCCTCTGTAGCATTGATTCCTTCATAAAGTTTGTCAAAAATTTGTTTTCTGATGGTTGATAATTTACTTCTAATTCTTATAGTGACTGTTATCATTGGGACCAGTTAATTTTAGATGTAGTAGATGACACAGATAAAAAAAAAAAGATTTATTTTATTCAAGATGAGGAAGGTCTTAAAAGGACCATTTTAAAACCCTACTTAATACTGTTCCAGATATAATCTTTAAAAACCGTTTATAGTGTATTATATTTAAAATACATTTGCATTATTGCATTAATTATCTTTTGCTGTGCAACAAATCCTCCCCAAATTAGCCACTTAAAATAGCAACTAATGTCCCTGCTTTCAGGCGAAGGGGAACCTGAATATGACTTAGCTGGTGCCTTAGCCTCAGGTCTTTCATGAACTACCCTCTGGTTGTGGAGCCTAGTCTGCAGGCCCCTCTGAATGCTGAGCTGGGGGAGGATGCACTTGCTGGCCCTCCCAGGGGCTTGTAGGTAGTGTTAAGCTCCTTGCACCTGTTATGCTAAGGACCTCAGTTCCTCGCTTCATGTTAGCCAGGGAACTCCCTCAGTTTCCTGATTTCATCATAGGGGTACCATGCTTTCTTTGTAACCTGATATTGGAAATGATATCCTGGAACTTCAGCTGTATTCTGGTCTTTAGAAGCAAGTTAATAGGTCCAACCTACATTTAAGGGGAGGGAATTTCAGAAGGGTGTGAAGACAAGGAGGAGGCAATCTCTGGGGCTATTTTAGTGGTTGTCTACCACAGTTATATTGGCACCCTGTAAAATTATTGTACAGATTACAAGATGAAGGATTGGACAGGTTAATTTAACTGTTTCAAGGCCAGGGTGTTAGTTTATAACATAAGTGGTTCTTCTACTTGGAATCTTCTCCATTCCTCGAAACATCAAGGCCAAAGCAAGCACCAGGATGTACCCTTCATGAAGGAGGTGTTTGTTGTCACCACATCACCCTGCATGTGCCAGGGAGGTGTAAGGACAGTCAGCCTGCATATCTACAGGCTCCACATCAACACATTCTAACAACTGTGAGTCAAATACTTAAAAAGAAAATTGCATCTGTACCGAACATGTATAGACTTTTTTCTTATTATTCCCTTAAATAATACAGCATGATGACTATTTTTATAACATTTAAACATTTTTAGGTTTTTCAAATAATGTAGAGATGATTTAAAGTATACGAGAGGGGCCTAGGGATGTAGCTCAGTGGTACCATGCTTGCCTGGCATGAATAAGGCTCTGAGTACAATACCCAGTACTGAAAAGAAAAAAAAAAAGGTGAAGTATTTACATACAACCTATGCACACACACATATTTATTTATTTATTTATTTATTTTTCTTTACAATGCTAGATAAGCACAATCACTGAACTACTTCCCCACCCATCCTTTGCCATTTTATGTAAAGTACTGAAGCTCTCAACTTTGGTATCTGAGAGAGGTCCTGAAACCAACACCTGCACCGCCCCCTCCAAACACATGAGTGACTGCATTCCATAAATACTTGGACTGAATGAATGACTAAATGTCAATAATAGTATGATTTTTTTTAGTTGTTCCTATTTTTTCTAGTTCTCTTTGTGTTTATTTCCTTGACAACAAAGATACAGTACAACATAACAATTTAAATACTTTCCAAGCTTGAAAGAAAAACATTAGCTTGGATTATTTACATTATTCCAACCTGTTTCAAAACGATGGTTCTACATTGCCTGAGTCTTAAGAATAAAATAATATAACTTGTCAACAAAGAAGTAGAATTAGAATTTTTGTCTTTTTTTTTCAGAAAAAGGTATAAAGAACAATATGATTATAACCCCTTGTCTACCTAAGTATTCATGATGCCTAAGACATAGAATTCAACATTTAATGCAAGTTAAGAGATAATAACATAGTCCCCTCTTCTTTGTTTTTCTTTTTAATAAATAATTCTTTGGTTATCCAGTTTTCTAAGTGTTCTTCTTTTAACAACATACTCAGCTTTGGGAATTGTCTTTGGGACTTAGGTATGAACTAATATTACCTTTAGCTTTCTTTAGTTTCCTTTCTCTAGTTAAGGAAAAAAAATGTTCATTTTGAGGCAAATATTCTCAATACTTCTCCTCATTAAGTACCAACCTTGAATGTTTAATATAGTGATTATGAGCTTTGCCTGGTTAAGGTGACTCCTGAGACTTTGAGAGGCCCTGTGGTTCTCTTCTTTTGCACACCATGGGTAGGAGTTCACATAGTACCTGTGATGTCCTCATGTGTTCACAGGGGCAGAACTGTACTTCATCTCTTATAGATCCTCAGTGGTTGACTGTTGTGATCCACCTCGATTTGCTAGTCTTCAGAGTTTCCAGTTGGTATAGGGATTTGAGCACTTGTCATTGATAACCATGTATTGTTCTAATCTCCTGGAGCCTGGTAGTGTACATTGATCTGAGGCAGAGACTGCATATTAATTATCTTCCTTACTGAAATCCAACCATTTTCCATTTTTCTAATCAAGGGTGGAAATTGTGGAAACTTGGAGTCTTCAGCTTTTTTTTGTTGTTGTTACTTTTCTGTTTTCACTTTTACTTCCATAGTGACTACTGCTTCATTTTTTTAAATTTGGGTTTTTTTTTAGTTATACATGATAGTAGAATGTCTTTTGATATATCATACATACATGGAGTAACTTTCCCATTTTTGTGGTTGTACATGATGTGTGTGGAGTTATTTTGGTCGTGTACTCATATGTGAACATAGGAAACTTATGTCCAATTCATTCTACTGTCCTTCCTATTCTCCTCCTTCCTCCCTTCCCTTTTTTCTTCTTTGTCTGATTTAATGAACTTCTATTCTTCCCCTCTCCACCCTCCCTTGTTTTGGGTTAGCATGCACACATCAGAGAGAATATTTGGCCTTTGTTTTTTCGTGGGGGGTGGGGAGATTAGCTTATTGCACTTAACATTATAGTCTCCAGGTCCATCCATTAACCGGCAAATGCTGTAATTTCATTCTTCTTTATGGCTGAGTAATATTCCATTGTGTGTCTATATAACACACTTCCTTTATCTATTCATGTGTTGAAGGGCACCTAGGTTGATTCCATAGCTTCACTATTGTGAATTGAACTGCTGTGAACATTGATGTGGCCACATATGCTGATTTTAAGTCCTTAGGGTATAAACTGAGGAGTGGGATATAGTTGGGTCAAATGGTGGTTCCATTCCAAGTTTTCTGGGGAATCTCCATACTGCTTTCCAGATTGGTTGCACCAATTTTCAGTTGCACCAGCAATGTATGAGTGAAGCTTTTTCCCTACATCCTCACCAACATTTATTGTTACTTGTATTCTTGATAATTGTCATTCTGACTGGGACCACTATATCTTTGTTAATCCTGCAACTGATAGGCCAGGCCTCCCCCAGTGCCAGCATGGTACTCTTCTCTGAATCTGTGTAGGTTTTCTTTCAACAGTGATGTCAAATGTGAATTCCTTGGCTTGGATCTCTGAGCTCTTCCTAAGGTGGCCTTGCATGATTTGTGTCTGTGGCACTCAGCCAGCTTTCTGTTGAGCAGTGTGAATCTCAAATATGTCATTTCTGTGTGGACCAGAGTTATTCTCATCTCCATCCTTGGCATGTGCTCTGCCAGCTTCCTCCCGTTGTTAAAGGCCATCTGTATTCTTCTCTAGCCCCACAGAGCCTGGCACAGTGCTGAACCATGTAAGCATCCCAGAGTTCATTGATTTATTCAATAGGTAATAATAATAATTAATATCTGCTTTGTGTTTTTAAGAGAGACTGTACTAAACATTCAGCCTCCTTTTTGAATGAATCCAGGTTCCTGTCCTCATGGATTTTATAGAATGATTAAAAAGGCAGACATTAAATAAGTGCATGTGGTGGTGGTAAGTACCATAATGGGTACTCTGTTCTGGCAGAAAGAAGAATTGGGACCTTAGATGGCATGGTCAGGGGAGACCTTCTAAGAGGTGATATTTAATAAAGTCCTGATGCTGAAGCTTTATGTCTGAAAAATAGGAGTAATGCTGGATAATTCTCCCCTGGCATCCAGAAGGGGAGTGGTATTCATCAAACATCTCGTCCCTTTGATCTTTTCTTATAAGGCAACCAGAGGCAGTTTGGTTCTGAAGGACTGCGGTTGCTGAGTAAGAGATAGGTCTCTCCTGGAGCTTTAAGAAAGAAATGGAGACCCAGAGATGGTGATGAGGTCGGAAACAGGAGTGGAAGGGACCTGGAAGATGACACCAAGCTGCAGAAGGTACCAACTTGGGATTCTGATTCAGGGGAGAAGAGATGAGGGAAAGGTTCAGAGAAACACAGTAGGTAGGAGACAATGGAAGATTTAACTGTGACTGAAGTGTTTGAGTACAAATTAAATAGTAGACATGACGCTTAGAGAAAAGAGCAGTTTAACCACTGCTTTAATAAAACCATTTTGGCAGGACACATGATTTTTTACTTTATTGGTATATGACTTTATTCAGAATTACATTCAGACTATTTTCAAGCAGGAAACAAATATGATTCAACTCAAAGATGAGAAAATTATACAAAATTAAATGGAATTCTGGGTTGCTGGGATGTGCTTTGCTGTGATTATATGTTTGGTTAATGGATGAAAAGTGAATCCATCATGGTTTCTTTTTTTAAAAAGTGTTTTTGTTTTTAATTGACACACAGTAATTTTATATATAAGGTACAGCATGACATTTCAATACGTGCACACAATATGTAATGATCAGATTTGGGTAATTGGCATATCTAATACCTCAGACAGTTATCATTCTTTGTCCTGGGAACATTCAGAATAGTCTGTACTAGCTATTGTGAAATATGCAATTAGTTGTTGTCAACCAGAGTTATCTTACTGTGCTATAGAACATTGGAAGTTATTCCTTCTATCCAACTGTACCCCACCCCCGGCTCCGGCAAATACTTTCATTTTTAAAAAGAATTTCCAAATTCCCTTACACTTAAATTCAGACTCAGTTCTATCAAATTACATCAAAATTGTGGATTTAGATGAATATCCATAAGACAAGTTCCAATTATATTCATTTCAATAGTAAATAGCTCATATTTACTGAATGCCTTACTAAATGCAATAGGCACTGATTTTAGCCCACTTGATCAGATCCAACCTGATCCAATATGATTAGAGTATTAGAACTCTGGTGTTAAATGCTTTGTCACCAACTTACTGTTTTGATACTTTCTTGTTAGACGATTGCTACATATTTAAAAAAGGAAAATTTAGATTCATGGAATTTTCACGGAATAGGCTTAAATAGAGAATTAAAGTGAATTTACAAAGATTATGTAGCTAGTGGCAGATTTGGAACCAGAACTCAGGTATTTGGTTCCCAGTCAGCAATAAAGGAGGTGAAAGACCAATTCTAGAAACTGGGAACTACTAGAAAGAGCAGTAATCTGGATGCTAAGAGATTTAATTTCTGCAATAAATCTGCCAAAGTATGGTGATCTTGATGCAAGGCAGCCTTTTGTCCCAAGTTTCTTTTGCAGAAAACTAATCTCTGGGTGGGGTCAACCTGTCCTGCAGCAAATACTCAAACTTAGAGAGCTTTGAGGAGAGAATACAAAGATAGCAGTCTGCTGCAAGGAACACTCAGAGCAGTTTCTCTCTCAAGGAGTCTACCCTCCAATTTGGAAATCAAGATGCATCACTCTGTAATTATTCTACACTTACTCATGCGTTGTAATGCAGCGTGAAGTGCATGTGTGCTAACATTCACATTGTGCAAATCGACTCATTAATAAACAGGCCAACCTAAATGAAGTGTGGTAGGCAATACCTATTCTGACTGCAAAAAATGGCATGATGCAGAACTCTATGTTAAAAAGATAAAGAAATTCACAAGCCATTAACAATAAGCCACCACTGCTGCCGCTGCCATTGCTGCTGCTTTTTAAAAAAGTTGGAAACTGTGATTTGGAAGTTTAAGCCCTTAGAAATTTCAGGGCTTTGAAAACTCAGTAGTGGTGTCTCAAAGTTGGGAATGGCATCTTCAAGGAGATGAACCAAGAACACCGCTTTCCAGAACAGAGGAGAAAAGTGGTTGTGTGTGGGCTCGAGGCACTGAGGTGGAGATTCTGCAGAGGCACCCAGAGGAGTCATGGAAGGGCAAATCAAATATTGCCCAAGGTGAGATATAAAAAAGAAAAAATACATCTCTGGAATAATGTGAATACTGTCTCTACATGAAATTTGTCTTCTCTAGCATATTTTCCTCAGAAATTAAAGGAGGTGAAAGACCAATTCTAGAAACTGGGAACTACTAGAAAGAGCAGTTTGCCTGCTGATGAAGGTGGGGATGTTATTAAATCCTTTCCTATTAAATTCCACATTTAACCCTTTTCCATTTATTCAGTAATTGGAATAGCTTCCCTAGGTATGTATGTTAACTTGGCTTAACTGTGGAAAATAAGCTTGTGTGTATCACCCATCAGTCACAGGGTTATCTGGTCTTGTGTAATTGGGAAAGAAGAAGCATTGAGAATATTGATCTGAAGCCAATGTGGGCGGGACTCTAGATTCTATTAAAGAAACTCTGATAACCTCACTTGATTAGGTTCACTGGTTTTTCCATGCAATTGAGAGACAATTCTAAGGTGGTTTGCATTATTGGCTAAAACAATTCTTTCTACACTGCAAGATTGCCTTCTTTCTGATGTGACCTGACTTTATGAAAAAAGAATACTGCTCAGTTTTAAAGTATTCTACAGTGTTAGGCTCATGTATAGTTTATAAATTACTAAATGAAATATTTTTCTTCTCTAGTGCCTTGGGAAGGAAAAATGCCTTTGAGACATAATTCTTGGGTATATAATGCATGCAAGTTCAAATATTGAGTATATTGGCTTCATTTTTTCCAAGCAAAATTGTGTTTTGAGAGCTCATATGTCTTACTTTGCCCAGTAGTATCAAATCTTTTTCTCTTTCATCTATTTATTTATTTTTACAGTTATAGAGTAAATATTATTCACCATATTTCTGAGAAGATTCAATAAAAGTAAGAAACTTAAAAGAAAAATGTTGTGCTGGGATTGTGGCTCAGTGGTAGAGCACTTGCCTAGCACATGTGAGGCACTGGGTTCGATCCTCAGCACAACATAAAAATAAATAAATAAAAATAAAATAAAGGTATTGTGTCCATCTACAACTATATATAAAAGAAAAATGTTTGTTCTAGAGGTTTTAGAAATTATTTGTCTCATAGACTGTTTGCTGATCAGCTGAAGAAAGCACCCATCTTGGCCTTCTATAAATGATGGAATGTACTCACCATTCATTGTTGTTTGGACATTTGGATATCCAATCTAAATCAATAGCTTGTCTAGTTTACTGGGTGACAAGCATAGATAAAAATTATCATTGTTTTAACAGAGGACACTGTCTTATCACCAAGGAGAATAACTTCAGAGTCTTGAATAGTTAAGCAATCTGCAAACTGATCACAATTGAACAATGCCCAGAGACCCCTTAACATTCTAATTGTATCCTCATAGAATAAACATAATGCTACCCTAATATTGCTTGGGGCAGAAATTGCATATTCCATATTAATGTGCTGATATTCCATTTCCCCCCGGTTCAGTGGAAATATTTTTCTTCAACATTTTACCACTGAAAGTGAAATCCATATTTGTAATATAATTCCCCATATACATTTTCAGTTAATCGAATTTTGCTTTTGTAAATGTGTGATCCTGAAGGAAAGATGCATGCGTGAGTATCTTCAGCAAGGGAAGTTTGATTTTCATTCTACTTGAGTTCTGCTTATTTCTCTCTGCTTTTTCTTCCTGCTTTGCTGGCTGTCGTTTTCCTTAACTGCGAAGATGACTAGAAAATGTGGCTTGCTTACTGATGGATACATAGGTTCTTCAGTTCTAACCCAATGTGATAAAACCGACACGGTTAATTCACTCATGTAGGATGGGAAATGACAAAGCAGAAATAGAGGAAGAAAAGTAAAAAGTTGAAACATGCTTCCTGAAAATCCTCCTGGGTGTCTTCTAGGAGGGAATGTTTATGTTAAACTCTAGAATGATTATCTAAAATTTGATGTGTCTGCCTGTGTCCACTTATTGGATGGTCATTTTGCATTTTCCAGGACTAAGGTAACTTGGTGATGCTGTTGCCACATAAGCTGGTGACCTCTGAAGAGGAGAATTAATTGAAAAGTGTACAGCGTAGAAAGTGAGCCAAGTAATAGGAATAAATGAACATGGCTGCATCATTCTGCTTTTTGAAATTTTTCATCATGAAATGACAGAGGTTACACATTTCATGTGTTTTTAGGCACAATTGTGAACTTAGGCACAATTGTGAACATACCTTTGATTCTGTAGCTAAGCCTTCTAGATTGTACTGCCTAGACTAAAAAAGAATTCAGTGGCATTTGTAAAAGAACAGAGTGTCACAAGGACCAATCTATTTCCAACCAACTTTTATGTGAATTGAACTGTTAATTGTAGAACTGTTACAGGTCCCCCTCCTTTCCTTTTAAATCAATATCAAATTAAAGCTAAGCAAGTGCTATTGTCAAGGCAACAACTGGCATGTAGTTTTTCAAGGAAAGCACGATACTAAGGAGAGAAAAAGTAACTAGTACTGTTGAACTGAACTCCTAGAAAAGTGGTAATTTGTAAGATAAGCATTATGAGTCTGCAGGGTGTGGTGGGAGAAGGCCTGGTCTCTTACAAGGTTCATTCATTCTGGGCCATTTGTATGCCTCCCAGTTGCCAGATTCCATGCCTGGTTCAGGGATGTGCCAATTAGAAAAAATGTAGTTCTCATGACAGCCTGCAAGGTAGGAGGGAAAGACTTTAATGTTTCAGAGCTGGAAAGATAGCAGAACTGGGACTTGAACTTGTTCATCCAGTTTCTAGGCCACTGTTTCCTATTCACCTCATTGCTGCACACTAGCCACCTCATCTGGAGACTGAACCTAATAAAAAGATGTTATGTCTAAACCAACCCTAAAGTGCTTTTCATGTGTAGGGTGGCCTTGATGTCCAGGATTAAAAGATACCTAGGCTAAACCATGAGCAAAGCAACTCTTCATTATTCTTTAAAGTTTGGTTTAAAGACAACTTAGGTTTATGCAAGACATAACCTAAATCTTATGCATATTTCTGATACTAGTAATAGGGGATATCATCAGGTATTCGTTAGGTCATTTAGTCATTTGGCAAATATTGGCTGACATTTTCTCTTTCATAGAACCTAGAGATGCAATGATGTTTGTGAGGTGTTTGATGGAGAATAAGAACTGTCTAAGTGGATAGCCATAATGCTATATAGTGCATGCTCTGGGGAGGGTGTGAGCAGGGTTCTGAGGGAATAGCCTTCACAAAGAAGAATAAGCATTTGTTATGGGTTTTGTACATTCAGTGAAGTTTTCTGGTAGAGTAGTGGAGGGGCTTCTTTCACATATAGAAGAGTGTTCATGACAGAGATGTGATCCACTACCATGTTTTATGCATGGCTGGGAATCACTGAGAGATGTAATGACCATGAGCAGGCTTCTCTAGTCTCCAAACCCAGAGGATGTGGGGTTGGAAGAGTCAAGCTTCACATCATCCCCAGCCTGATCAAGACCAGGACTTAAAGAATGTCTGTGAATATTGAGTAAAACTTCACCATATTGTCTGCGATATCTTGAAAGAGTTGACATGTACAGTAAGGCTGGAGTGCATTTCTTGATCGTGGTCTGAGCAACAATTATATCCCTATTTTGAATCAATGATTTTTGCAAGCTTTGGGAGGGATTTTTAAGTTTGGAGATTAAACTGGGGATGGTAGAAAATATTTTTTAAAAAACATTATTTATATGCAAATAATTGTCTTGCTAATTACCAAAGTAAAAGTAATGCAATTAAATTCTATAATTCAGGAGTTTTGTTGATGATCATTGGGTTTCCCATCCCTGTGTATGAATTTTTTTAGTTAATTTTATTTAATTAAAGAATGTGTCTTCTTAAAAGCTTAATTTCTCTTGGCACTGGACAACTAGAGCTGGGCTCTCAATACTATTGCCTTACTGAAGTGAGAAACATCCTATGTTAGCATGCAGTGTAGTTTTATTTTTATAAATATGCTGAGTATAATAAGTGTAGGAGAAGTACTACCAAAAGCTTTTATCTCTTGACCCTTTATTCATCAATAATACCTATGTTGGGGAGGATTAGATTCAGTGGCAACCTGAATACAGTGGCTTTGACCCATTGGAGGTTCTTCTTTTTCTCACTGAAGGAGAAAGGAAGCAGGGAGGCTACAGCTGGTATGGTGCCCAGTGTTCCCTCAGGAACGTGGACCCTTCATGCCCAGTCATCATTGGCACATGTGTGTCTGCTCATGGGCTTAATATGACTGCTATATTAAGGTCTGAGGCTGTGGCTCAGTGGTAGAGCACTTTCCTAGCACATGTAAAGCACTGGGTTTGATCCTCGGTATCACATAAAAATAAATAAATAAAACAAAGGTATTGTGTCCATTTACAACTAAAAAATATATATGTGTGTGTGTGTGTGTGTGTGTATCTTCTCTATTCCCACTAGGTATTTAAAAAACAAACAAACAAACAAACAAACAAAAACGATGACTGCTGTACTTCTACTATTCCATCTGCATTCCAGAGAGGAGAAAGGGGGAATAAAAGACTTGTGTCTGCTGTTTGCTTGATGTGAAGTGTTTTTTTTTTTTTTTTAATTAAACTCATGTCACTGGCCAGGACTATTTCCTGATCACTAAGAGTTGCAAAGGAGTTCAGGGAATGTAGGGTTTTTATTTTTATATTTTTGCCTGGGCACATTGCTGTTCTGCAGCACCTCTGGACTTAGCTAGTGAGATGAGAAGAGAAAGATATTTGGTTATCATCTTCAGTGTCCACTATGGTACCCAATCTAAGCCTTTTTAATATGCCTTTGTGGAGCCTGAGCCTTTTATACATTTGCCACATCATCTTTGGAGAATTATTATTCTATTCATCAAGAGGATGACCAGAAAGGAAAATTCAAATAAAGTCAAAGTAGACACCTATGTTTGCCCTTAATAAGTTGAGGGAATAAAATAGGCTACAAAAGGAATTTTTAAATATTTTCCCTGAAGGGTGAATTCTTAAATATTTAGCAATGATGGAATTCCTGGAGCCATGGTCAATTTTAGGTCCTCCTAAGTTTTTATTTTAAAAGAAACATCAGGAGGCAATAATATTCTCTAAATTTGCTCATTTATTTGTTTATTGCCTAAAATACACTTTCTGAATGTTAACCAAACCAAAAGGGAGCCAAGCATTACAGTCGGTAGTTTTTCATTGGTGATGTGGTGATGATAGTCAAAATAAGTAGGCTTACCCTGTTCTCTGCCCAGTATTCGGTGTCCTAGTTAACACTTCATATTTTTTGATGAGCACCTCATATGGACCACACTGTTCTCGGCTCTAGATTTAAATCAATGAAGGAAACAGAAGTCTCTGCCCTCCTAGAACCTGCAGTCTAGAGTGTCAACTGAGTTCTACATGCTCTGATAATTGGTATTATATATGTAATTATATATGTGTAATATAATATATATATGTGTGTGTGTGTGTGTGTGTGTGTGTGTGTGTGTGTGTGTATATATATATATATATATATATATATATATATATAAACTATTTAGACTATTCTCATTATCCTTCCATTTGCTTTTCTATCTCAGGGTTTCATGGCCGTGTGTGAGACATAATGGTTAATTAAGCTGTAGTCTTCTATCTGAAGTAGAACATAGGCTATCCATTGTTGTGACTAGGAAGACTTCCCTTTAGAATCTGTCAAATCATTTAATTTTAAGCTCTTCATTTCACGTTTCCATCATGTAAAGTACCTTAATTACAGAATCCTTTTCTTTTCCTAATTAAACATTGTAATACACTCAAGGATTTTATTTTTTTAGGCACTTCTTAATATGTTAAGGCACTTAATATTCTGAACTCTGGGCATGTGTACAGAGTTTATTTTAAAAGTTAAAGGGACAGTGGTATTTTAAAAGAGCTACAGGCTAGTAATTAGAACGCTGAGCATGCTGGAAGCCTTTTTATTGCTTCCATCTGTTTAAAGATAATGAAAAAAAGAAATTGGAAACCAATCTTCCAGGAGATTGTAGATTGTTAGCTACAAAATATGCTTCTTTAAAAAAATTGGGTGATTCCTTAAAGATATTTATTTAATTATGGAGTCTTTGATAATTTTAATCTTTTTTTTTTTTTTTGCCAGGTCCTCTTGATTATATACATGGTCTTCTGCCGTGTGTGTGTGCGTACCTTCCTTTTAAAGTACACTTCCTTGTTAAGAGAGGCCTCCTTTTATTCCTCTTAGGCAAACAGGTACAGATTCATCAGTTAGCTTAATTCTTCATTATTCCTTCCTTCTTTGGGTGATTATTTCAGTACCTATCACACATCACACTCTGATTTCTCAGTAATGACCAGAACAGAATTTCTGCCTTCATAGAGCTTGACATCTAGGGGAGGCAGTTAAACTTAATAAACACACAGCTAATGTTTAATTGAGAGAGGTAAAGCAGGTGAAGGGAGATAGGACGTGATAGAAGGAGTTGCTATTTCTTTAATTGGTCAGTAAAGGAAGTCTGCTTGAGAAGGTGACATGTGAATAAAGACCTAAAAGAAGTGAGGAGGTGAGTGAAAGGATATTCAAGACAGAAGAGAAAGTGCAAAGCTCTGAAATGAAAGCTTGACTGACTTGTGACTTGTCTGCAGAACAGCAAGGAGGCCACGATAGCTGGAGTAGAGTGAGCAAGGGACAAGGAAGTCACAAAGGAACTCAGAGATGGCAAGAAAGGTCCCGTAGGGGCCCATGGGCCAATTTAAGGACCTTGATTTTTATGCTGGGTGAAGGAGCAGGGAAGTGATTGAAGGAGGAGGTGAGTGGGGGGAGTGCTCAGGCAGAGGTGGTGGGGAGTGATTGCATTGTAGGTACATTTTGAAGGTGAATACAAGGATTCCGTGATGGATGGGATGGGAGGCAGGGTGTGAGGAGCAGAGAGCACTGATTTCAGAGTTCCTGCTCCGAGGAATGAAAAGAATACAAGTTGCCATTTATCAAGATGTGAGAGTTTTCTAGAAGAGAAGGTGATGAAAATCCTGGACTTGGTTTTGCATATATTAATATGCGTATGAGACAGCCAACTGCAGATACCTAATAAGCAGTAACATCTAAGAATCTGAAGTTAAGGAGGAAGGGCTGGAAATGTAAATTGGGGAGCCGTCAGTGTAGAGGAGGTATTTAAACCCATGAGACTAGATGAAGTCAGGAGGACTGGAGTGAGTGTACATAAGGGGACCGAAGAACAAGAGAGAATAAGACTTTTTCAAAACTAAGAGGAAAGCCAACCACCAATCCAGAATAGAAAGTCTCACAGGAAATTCAGAAAATGGGCATGGACTTTAAAATAACCATCAGTATGTTCAAGGAATTAAAAAAAAATTGAAATTTTGTCCGAGAATTGGAAACTATGAAAACAAATGGAAATGTTACAACAGGAAAATGAAGTAATCTTCTAATGGAAGATTAGACTCACTTGAAAAGAGAATGAGTTAACAAGAAGGTAAGTCAAATGGAAACCTTGGGACTGAAGCACAGAGAACAGCCAAAGCAATACATATGATGTGGTAGAAAGGTCTAATATATAAATCCCTGGAGTCTCAAGGAAGAGAAAAGGGGAAATAGAGCAATATTTGAAGGAAGAGTGGCTGAGAATTTTTCCAAACTTATAAAGGAGGAATGGTGGAAGATTTATATATATATATATATATATATATATATATAGAGAGAGAGAGAGAGAGAGAGAGAGAGAGAGAGAGAGAGAGAGAGTTCTTTTGAGGAGTGTTATATAAAGGGGAACAGAGAAATGAGGTGATAGCTAATGAGTCTCGGGGACAATAAGTCTTTTTTTGTTTTTAGATAGTAAAATATGTTTTTGTGTTGATAAACATGATCTTGGTATAGGAAAGAGTGGGGACAACTGCTTCCCACTACTGTTCCAGCCCCTTGTTCTTAAGATTCTTAGCTCTCACTGCCTATTAGATATCTATAGTTGGCTATCTGCTAAGCATATTATCAAAGTTAATGTCTTTTAGTAGGTCACATGGACTGGGATCTAGTGGCAAGGATAATAACAACATTTCTTTCTTGTTATTATCAACATTCTTAACTCCTCCCAAATCTCTATTTAGCTTTAAATTATGTAATGAATGAGTTAATTACACCTGGCATTAAGAAGTATTTAAAATTGTGTAGTTCTCGCTCTCATTGATTTGCTCTTCTATCAGTGGTATATTTAAAAACCACATCTCTCTTATGCCCTCCCAACCTCCAGCTCCAGGGACTGATTAGATATGGAAACTCCTACTTGGTTCCCCTGGAGATGTGTTTAGTGGCAGCATTTGAACTATAGAGTTGTTGTGCAGAGAGCCAGCTTGGGAGATAGACTGCTGAGGTTTGAATTATTTTCTTCACTTATTGGATGTGGAATTTTGGAGAAGTTATTCAACCTTTCTAAGCCTTTGTTTTCTTATTGGTAAAATGCAATAGAATAGTATATGGTACCTACTTTTGGTGTTACTGGGAGTTTTGAAGGAGTTCATGCATACCATGAGTTCATGGTGTTACTGGGAGTTTTGAGTTAGTTTATGTTCCGAAGATAATGTCTAAGAAACTCAATGTTTCTTGCTAATATCTCTGGTTCTGGGAAAATCCTATGGCAAGTAGAAGAAAAATTCCCACATCAGCTGTGCGTAAAAGCCCCATCAATACTTTTAAAAAATACCAAAGTCTGGGTTCTATCCCTTGAAATTCCCATGTGCTAGTTCTAGGATCAGATCCCAAGACAATTAGTATTTTCATGAAAACAAAAGCACATCAGGTATTCTGGTTCATAGTCAAGGTTGCAGTAGCTTGAGGTGATTGGTTCAGTTGCTCTATATGTGCCTGCCCTCAAGAATCTTTGTGCTAGCTTTAAGTTTGCTTGGACTATGTTTCTGAAAGTATTTTGATTGAGCGTTTAACACTTGAATGTACTTTTATTCTAGATGACTTTGAAATGTATGTAATGGTAATATTTATCTCTACAGACCCCCACCAGCTGGAAAAAGTATATCATTCTTTTTTCCAATGTCATATCTGATAACCTCTATTCTACTGTACAATTCTCTCTTATGGAACCTCTAGTCTGGGAGAAATTGCATAAATCACACCAAATGAATTGTGTGGTATGCCAAAAATAAAATGGAATATTCATTCCTGCACATTTGCTTTTTATGTGACTTAAAATGTATAGCCTTTGGGACAGTTGTTATCACATTGGCTCTGCTAGGGCAAGGAAAGCTAATTTAGTAGAGAAATTGGCTGGAGTGTCTCATCTAATAGAAATAAACATGAAACCACTTTAGTGTCTCTTCTTTTCAAGGACTGCTGTTTTTCCATAAAATTTACAAGCCCACAGATTGATACAGAAGTCCCAATAACTCATGTAGCTGTGACTTTATAATTTTAAATAATATTTCCCCATAAATTAGTAGCCCTGAGAAATGTGAGCCCATTTTCAAATCACAGCATGCAAATGAAATTTCAGAATAAACTTTTGGCATCAGTAATAAAGGGGCCAGATGAGTAAACAGACATATATAATGCAGTGTAGCAAAACCTAGGATAAGAATTAGCATTGGGTTGTGTCAAAGCACACAGCAGGGCTGTTTGCCAGGTCTGTGGGAGAGAAGCAGCCAGGTACAAGGAATGCTACAGGACCTGTGGAGGGCACTGGAGGAGAGGGGAGAGCACCTTGTTTGGGGCCTTAAGGAGGTCGTGTGCTCCGGGTCATAAAGAAAGGAGATCCATGGAGGTTTGACCAGGATTTTTTATGCCTATCTTGTGTAACTATTAATAGCACCCTTTTATGTATGCAGTCCTCCTATCCATTGCATGACACGAAGGGATGATACAGAGTTAAGGAATGGTACAAGAAAATGCATAGGCCTTGTGTTCATTCTTTGCTTTCCTTTCAGATGACTTACCCTTCACACCTGTCTAAGTATTCCATTTAGAGTAATTAAATGGAGTTAGCCTTACATATTTGTGGGTTACACATGCTCAAATTCAACCAATTGCTGATCAAAAATGTTTGAGAAAAAAAAAAAGTTTCACTGGTACTGGACACACATAGATGTTTTCCCCATCCTTCCCTAAACAAAATAGTATTATAACAATTTTCACATCATTTACATTGTATTCAGTATTATAAGTAATCTAGAGATTATTTAAAATATTTATGGATGCATGTAGGCTATATGCAAAGAGTACACCATTTTATATGAGAGACTTGAATATCCTCAGATTGAGTTTCCTGTGGGAGATTCTGCAACCAATCCCTGACAGATACTGAGAGATTGCCATGGTGTATTCTAAGTACAGTATTGTAATATAACTGCCAGTAATTTGTTACTCTGGGGGAAACATTCCTTATTTTTTTTTTCAATTCATTTTCATGAACTTCAGTCCCATTTTAGGATATATAATGATCTTCTTTTCACATTTCTTTTGACCCTTCTCTTTTTTTTCCTTATATTTTTATGTGAGTTGGGTAGACCCCAAATGCCACTAACAGCATTATCTGATACTGTAACCTCCCAGGTAGCAGCCAGAGTCATGGTTTATCTCCAGCTATCCCCTGGTTATCCTCTGGTGAGTTCCTACTCCACCACCCACCACTACCACTGAGGTTCATGTTCATTTTTACTGCAGACACATAAGATTGGGGGCAATACCTGTTTGCTTAATATTCTGCTCTGTGGAATTGGGCTGCTGCTGCTAAGAATATCTCCATGTTTTGTTCTCCAGCAAATGGCAATCCCATTTCGTTTGTACATTGTCAAAGTGCCATTCGTTTTCACCTGTTCATCATAAATTAAAAATGTGAAGAGCCAACTCCAGTATTTGTCAATAGTAATTTGAGCTTTTAAAAGAATTGCATTTTGGAGTACGCTTTCACAATTGTTTGTTTAATTTTTTCCTTATGCATTGAACTTTAGATTGCTTAATTTATTGAGTCACTTCCTGTTCACTATGTATGAAGGAAAGTCTCCCCCTTAAATTCCAAAAAAGGAATTAAAAAGGAGGGGCCG
This sequence comes from Marmota marmota marmota, assembly GCF_001458135.2. NCBI lineage: Eukaryota > Metazoa > Chordata > Mammalia > Rodentia > Sciuridae > Marmota > Marmota marmota. The sequence continues at coordinate 2,660,216 of NW_025999990.1, read as the reverse complement.
GTATTGTGGCTCCGAGGTATAGCGCTCATCTACCATGTGTGAGACACTGGGTTCGATTCTTGTTACCACATAATAATAAAATAAAGATATTGTATCTATCTAAAAATAAAAAATTAAAAAAATTAAAAATTCCAAGAAGAAAGTATTTATAGGGATTAGTAAATTTGCTCCTGGCTGTGTACCAGATACTAGACCACAGAGCACAATGAAAGTTGTGCTAATTTGGATAATTTTATCTTATAATGATAACAATTTGAGATGCAAAGCAAGAATTAGGGTTATAATTTCTATCTTTGACTTTATGTTTATAATTAGGCAAAAATACCCATGGTCAGGAAGCTTAATGTAGTGAACTATAATTTCTGAGTGAATTTTATACAAAATTTTTTATTCCTGGAAAATCTTGCTTATAAACTTTTCAGTATCTCTCACATGTAACTACTTGCTTAGACATTTTACTCTTAGTTGAAACAATGTGTAAGATATTTGGAACCTCATCTCAAAGCCTGCTTAGAAAGGGTATGAAGGATGGCTTTTTTGTCTGGGTTGGTACTTTGTGTTCACATGAAAAAGGGTTGGAAGGGCTATGAGGACATGCTACCTTGGGGGCATGCCTCCTGTCCTATTAGATTCCCCCAAAGGGGCAGTCTTATTTTCTTTAAAATAGGGAGAGAAACGATACTAACCCCAAGGTGATTGGGTCTAAATGCTAATTCACATAAAGTGGGTAGAATAGTGCCTGACACAGAGAAAATGATAAAATGTTAACTGTCATTGGTGTGATGAGTTTTTGTTGCTGTGGCCAAAATACCTAACAAGAACAACTTAGAGAAGGAAAAATTTATTTTAACTCTGTGTTTCAGAGGTTTCAGTCTGTGATTGCTGGATTTCATTGTTCTGGGCTGGAGGTGAGACAGAACATCATGGCAGAAGGACAGTGGCGAGGAAAACTGCTTACCTCATTGTAGTCAGAAAACAGAAAGAGCAAAAGAGCAGGAGGAATCAGGAACAAAATAAATAATCCCCATGGCATGTGCCCAGTCACCTACTTCCTCTAACCATAGCCCACTTTTCAACTCAGTAACCTCTTCAAATTATTAATCCAGCAAATGGATCAGTCTACTGATTAGGTTATGGTCCATACGATCTAATCATTCCATCTCCTGCATTAACATAGGACCTTTGGTGGGACACCTCATTTCTAAATGATAATAATTGGTTTGATATAATTTTGTGTAACAGAATTCTCAGGTCATCAGACTTGTTACCCTAGGAAACCTGTCTGTGTTTGTAAAATATGATATACTTGATAATCGGAGGTAGTAGAAGAAACAGGAGGAGGGAGGACACCTAGCCTTGGCTGAATCTGATGGATACCTGCTAATTGACTGAAGACTGGGCACAGTGGAGCTTAGCAGAACTTGTCCACCACAGAGCAGAGCAACTCAGATGAAAAATCTGAATGCTACCCTAGCCTTGCTGAAGGAAAAAAGTGAATAAACAAATGAATAACAACAACAACAACAAAAATGCATGAAATTTACAAAGCTCTAAGAATAAAAGGAAGGGTGGATATAGTGAGAATCCACAGTATAGGTTCGTTCCTGTTTCTAAATCTTAGTCTAGTGTCTGTGTAAGAATTGAGTTAGAAGATTGTTGAACTAAGCCTAATAGAGTGACTTTGCTCATGCAGCATCTACAACATCACAGGCTTAGTTTTCAGGGAAGCTCTTCTTAAAGAGACAGAAAGGGAGTCTGAGTAGTCTTCTCAAATAATGGCTAGCTGGGTAAACTTCAACTGATACGTGGGAGCTCAAAATCTAGAAATGTGCTAGGGTTTCTACAAAGTGGGTGCCTCTGGTGGTGGTGGGAGGTATTACAATACTTACTATGGATTTAAAATGAGAAGATAACTTTGTACAGTAAAAGGTTATCAGTTTTCACATAGCTGTTTTCTTTGCAAGGCTCTGCTATAGTTTGGACTGAATGTCTCCCAAAGGACCATTTGTTGAAGCCTTGGTCCCCAGGGTGGACTACTGGAAAGGTGGTGAAATCTTTGAGAGGTGGGGCTTATTAGAAGGTCTTTAGGTGTTTGGGGGTATGCTGTTGAATGGAATTGTGGAACCCTGGCCCCTTCTTCTTCCTCTTTTGTCTCCTCTGGTCCTTGGGGTGAATGGTTTTGCTGTGCCAAATGTTCTTGCCATGATGTACTGCCTCACTGCAGCTCCAAAGCAATGGGGCCAACCTATAATAGTCTGGAGCATACAAAACTGAGTCAGAATAAACCTTTTCTCTTTGAATTGAGCATCTCAAGTGTTTTATTATGATATAAAACTAATTATCATAGACTGCATAGCTGAAGCATATCTGGGACTGTTTGGGGTCAGATCAGAGTCAGGGATGGTGGCTATGGGATGGGGCTGGTGAGGATGGTGTAGGAAGAATGGTGGAAGGTTGCAGCAATATGGCTGTAAAAATTCTATCTCTTGGGCTCAGCAGACGCAGATGGCAGGGATCAAAGCCCAGGAAAGCAGGTGGAGCCCAGGCTGCTGGCACTGGGGTGAGAAGGTGAGGAGGATATATACATGAACCTCTGGATGAAGAGAAGGTTTGAAATGCTGCTCTGCAATGCCCACCCCAGAGAAAAGGAAATTATTGGGTACCTGGAGAGCTCTGAAGAGCCAAAGAGAAACTGTACCTGGGATGAGAAAGCTGGATAGGGTGAGAAGCACAGAAGAAATTTTCCCTTTGCCTGGGTCACAGGACATAAGCATTTGAAAGGTGGCTTTTAATTTGAGCCTTGAGTGAGGACTAGGAGTGTTCCAGGGGAAAAGCAGGCAAAGGCCAAGTCTAAGGACAAAGCTGATCCCCCTTCCCAAGTGTGAAGTCGAATGTCTTTCTAGCATTCAGGTAGTAGGAAAGGTTAGGAGAGATGCGCCTGCGAAGCCATGTGCTGAGGGGACGTGCAGAAATTCCTAATGTCTTACTCAAGATTTGGTGGTTTATGCTGCAGAACTGGGGTGAGTCCCAGGGAAGCTGTGACAATTAACCTTCTGCACTATGTGGTTATAATTTTTGTGAGTCTATTATGGAGAGTGACAGTCCTGTGTGTCCTCATCTTGTTTAAAAGAAAGTATAAGAAGAAAAAATGTTCCAAGGTCAAGTAGAAATGGCTCTTCAAGTTTGGATTAGGCATGGCTCTTGCAGACTTTATCCAGTGGTACAAATAACCACTCCTCAGTTGTGTGTGGGTCTGAGTTTGAAGAAACACATAATTTGGGCTGGGGATGTGGCTCAAGCAGTAGCGCGCTCGCCTGGCATGCGTGCGGCCCAGGTTCGATCCTCAGCACCACATACAAACAAAGATGTTGTGTCCGCCGAGAACTATAAAATAAAAAAATATATATATTAAAAAAAATTCTCTCTCTCTCTCTCACTCACTCACTCTCTCTTTAAAAAAAGAGAAACATATAATTAAGGTATTTTAATTTTCATTATAATCACGTTAATTTGTGTGATTTATCAGCCCTTCAACTTTGATCTACTTTTCTCTTGGGTGGATCATTTTCTTTCAGAGTTTGTAATAAATCAGGATTCTAGAAGTCATTAATTATGTTACCTGGTGAACACGAACTATTATATTTTGGATCAAAAGCTAGTTTACAAGAATATTTTGGCTGAAGAATTCCTCAGAAAAGCTATTTTTAATTGAAGGCATATAGGTCAATATGAAGTAAGGGCTTTCTTTTCATTGAGGATTCCAGCAGTGTATCTCACTAGAGCTATTTTGCACTGACTTCCTTATAAGGACAAGCAGAGAGTATGTTCCAAAGAAGGTGAAGGACTGTGAATGATCTCCAGCTAGAGAAAGGACATGTGAATCTTTTGCTCTTTTGTAATTAAAAAAGGTGAGATAATGATGTTACTTGAAAAGTTTTTGAACAGACTGAAAACTTTACTTGTATATTGCAGCACACCTGGGATAGTCTCCATTTACACTTATCTCAGTGTAATTATTAATAGTAGTGCTCCTTTTCACTCTAAAGTATACTGATTTGGAAACAAATTATTTTGTCACTTTACTCATAGGAAGGTCTACCTCCTCATGCAAATGTTTTTTTTTTTTTTTACTTTGTTCATTCCTATTTAATTTTGGATCAAATGCATCAGTTTTTTTTCTTGTATTTGCTATGATGATGTACATGCCATTTATCATCTTTTTCATTTAATATGCTCTTAAAGAGTTTTTGCATTGCTACAGTTTTTCTACTTTTTAAATGGCTGTTGCATTTGGAATGTGTTTAGCTAAAACCCAGCTAATAGTGGCATTGACAATAAGAAATTTGCCTCTTGCATTTAATAAGAAATCTGGAAGTAGATGGCCTATAACTGTGTACTGCTCAGGGGTGTCATCCAAGGAGGAGTCCTTGCCTTCCCATCTACCCATCCTTGGGAATGTTTTACCCTCCTGCTCCATTTCCAGGCATTGCAACTATATTCCAATGGGAAGATGAAGGAAGGGTGAGGGCAGAAGGGGCCCTTGTCAGCTATACTGTCCTTCTATTAGAAAATCTTTTAAGACTCATCTTAGCAATTGCTATTCCATTGATCAAAACTGGGTCCCATGTTTACTCCTCCTTTCCAGGATGTCTGGGAATCATCGAATTATGTGTTAGAGGTTAATAAGCAAGGAGACGCTGTGAATGGATTTTTGGTAGCTAGTCCATAGAGCTTGCCACAGCAATGAAATATTGTTTTGTTTAGTATAGAAATATGGTTATTGAAATAATGATTTTCTTTCAAGAGTTAACCACTGCCACACTACCACAAAACACATAACATCCATGACTGAAAGAGAACTATGAGAGGTTAAATTGAGCTCCCTCCAGCAAGGTACTGTGATCTTATACAATGTCCAAGTTAATTTTTTCCCCAATTTAATTTGGAAAGAAAATCTAAAAGATTTACCAACTGGTTCAAGAGTATGTGTTTCATTAGCCTACACTGTGTTATGCATGACCAATTCTATAAGGTACTTAGTGTTATTCAAAATTTGGAAAAAAAAAACGTTTAATTTTTTGAAAGCATCTTGTCAAATATCTTACATTGGCAAAATGACTCATTTTTTCCCCATTTTTAGCTGAGTTAGAAACAAAGATGTGCATGAATATTTTTTTCAAATCCTTCTAAGTGCCTTAATTTTGTTTAATTTAAACACAGTGTGTTTTATGTACTATCTGGTGTTTCTCTGAATCTAAACCATGTTCAGTCAGTGTTGAGTGCAAGAAATGAAATACAGCTGACTTACACTCATGTACATGAGTTTTAGCTTGTTAGATTTCCCCAGATCATCTATGGATACATGCATAGCCTTCCTGAACTCCCAAAGAAAACCCCCCTTTTGACTATTGACACCAGGGAAATATTATTTTCACTTTATAAGTTAAAAGTTTTATTAAATGACATGCCCTTTCTTTTTCCCTCCTTGTCCTTTTATCCCATAGTTCATTTTTATTTTCCACAGCCCCTGTAGGCAATCACTTTAATGTGCATCTTTTTATTTGTATGGATTTACATGTTTTCTATTTTATATTGCTTACAGTTGTAATGTTGCATGACTTTTGAGCTTTAATATTCTTTTACAATGACCAAGTGGTCATTCACATGAAACTATACCTTGTGTTTTTAGGATTAAACATTTTGAAATAGGGTCATATAGCTTAAGGTTCCCCAAAAGACAAAAGTCATCAATTGAAAGTTTATTTACTCAATTTTATTTCTCTAGAAAAAACTTAGATACATAATGTGAAAGTTAAAGCTTGACAAGAACATGGCTAGTCATTGAGGTATATATTTTCTGATATTTTCTTAAAAACAGATATACTGCATGGGAAGTTTGAAAGTCCAAACTTGGGAAGCGCAAATTGGGAATTAAGTGTTTTACTGGTCTGTTCTGGAGCAAAGTGTAACGACCAAGTTTGGGTGGGGGAGGTGGTGGGCCTTAAGAGAGTAACTGTCTCCCATTTCACCTGCTCAGTTTGTTATGAGAGAGTTCTGGACCTCTGTTGGCAGAAACTACTTAGCTATGCAAAGGGAAAAAAAACACGAAGAGTAAGACTATTTTTTTTTTTTTATAGTATCTGAAGAGTAAGACTATTTTTTTTTGTAGTATCTGAATGGTAACAGGAAAGAAAAATGCCAGACTTCTCATATGCTTTTGCTTTCTTCATAAAGAAATGATAAGAGAATTGGAAAGGGAGATGACTTTGGAAAGAGGGATTAGAAACCTAAGATGAGTGAAAAGTTGGACATGAACGTTTCTTGTCTGAACGAGTTCAGATTCTGTTTGCATCTCAGTGTCCTGAAAGAGAAAAATCTATAGGTGTACTTGCTGAATTCATAGCTGATCCATCTTGTAGAACTCCTGGGGAGTGAGGAGCCTGGTCCTGCCTGCTATTCAAAAGGGTTAGCAGGTGGATTCTGCTGTGTTCATATGGACTCTGGGCAGAATTCTAAACTGACTGACCCATAGACTGTGAGGCAATTATCAGTCAGAGTCCTTGGTTGCCACAAACTGAAACCAACTCAGAATAAATAGAGCTGTGATTATTAGAAGAATATTGGTTATTTTGATGGGAAGACCAGGAATCAGTCTTGGGAAATGGCAAACACCTGGGAAGTCCAGCCAGCCCTATTGAGGGAATGGAACTTTTAGGAAGCAGATGCTTTGGCCCCTACTCTTGGAGCCCCAGTTGGATGTTCATGGCACATGCTGGCATCATGCCTCCTGTGGACGCATTCCAGGCTGCCCTGGCTTGTCTGTGCCCTTTACTCCAAACCCAGAGTCTTTGATAGGCACAGCTGTTTACTGAGCTTGTCCCTGGTTTAGCTTCCTGTGTTCTGGAAACCCATGTAAGTAGTTAACTTCCTTTTTTAATCCTCCTTAATAGAAGGTGAAGGTCTCCCATCCCTACCATGACTCTCTCACTGGAAGAACCCTCAAACATAGGAAGGGTGTTCAGATACTGGACAGCTGAAAGGAACGGCAGGTTTTCGCTGCAGTCGTCATAGGAAGAGAGAGAGATCATACCAGGAACCAGAGCAGTTAACTGTGGGTTGGTCATATCAGATGAGACTTATCTTCTTTGATGGGATTCCTCAGTGCAAAAACGATTATTCTGAATTTTAGAAGACCTTTGCTGAACTCCCCACAAGCCTGGTGTGTGAATCATAGCTAATTGAACATCTGAGTCCAAGGAGTGTTGGGTAATGTGTGTGATGCCTTGAGGCATCTCAAGGGAGGGAGCCTGGCTCCTTAATGAATTGGCCTGGAACATCAGGGGGAAGGCTCATCAAATCTGCTTTTGAAGTTAAGTTGGAAGGGATAGTAAGTGCACTGATGAAGAGAAGTAGGATCCAAAAAGATCCCTGTGAGCTGAAACAAAGAGCGGAATTAAAAGGATGAAATTTAATAGGGAATAAATATCACATTTTGTTCTGATGTTCAGAAAACCAGCTGCATCTAGGTGACGGATGAAGTAACCACTCAAGAGCATCACATGAAAACGCCTTCAACATTTTAGTTGAATGAGAGCACTTTGTAAGAGTCAGTAGTGTGATATTTTAATAATATAATAATAATAATAATAATAAAACTCTTAAGGTGATCTTATGGTGTGTTTGTGGAAAGAAAATGCCCTTCACAAAGGGGAGATTTGCCCTAATCTCTTTGGTGTGGCTCAGAGGACGTGAAATATTTATCAATTCTGGATACTCAAGAAGGCTCTTTGGGGCAGAGTGACCAAAATGCAAGTAGATGGCAAAGCTTGGCATATAAAGGAAGGTAAGAAAATGAGTGATTGTCCTTGAGGAGTAAAAGGCGTGGTAGCTGTGTCTGGAAGCAGAAGTAGGAGGTGGGACCAGGGAATGAGGAGCTTGAAGTGGAGGTCAGTTGTGAATAAGAGGTTTCCATGGCCAAGAGCTGGCTGCATCTCCAAGGGAAGGAAGAGGTTGCACATCACTTGTGATTACTAGTTGTGACCAATTCAGCCACTGCAGAAAGCCAAAACACTTCATGAGTATATTTGCCCATGTTAATTTCACAGGTCTTCAGACTCCCTGAAAGAGCATGTTCCCCAACACTCTTTTCCTCACCAGGCTATTGAAAATCTTAATATCTGTATAAGGTTGGTGAAGAATTCAGAATAGCTTTCAAACCTGGGGGTATTAATTCATTATAAAACTGCAAGGGAAGATTAATAAAGAGCAACATGAGACGATAAATATTTGATTTGGGGAGATGGAATCATAAACCAATCAAGCAGAGCACTTGTTGCAAAGGAAATTTTCCTAATTGGCACCAGGCTGCCATAAGACAAGTGGCTGCTCTTGAGGAGACTTGTAGTTTTCATATTAAAGGCATTTTATTCTAAATTTATAACTTTTATTGTTAAGGTGTTAGAATTGCCTGCCTGATCAAGTAAATTATAAAGGTAATTGTTATGGGATTTTAATTTGCCAGAGACCTAGAGAAGTCTCTTTCATACTTTAAAATATACAAATTGTGAAATAATGGTGCTGTCAAGAAAATTACTTATTGATTCATTGTTCAGTGTTGGGAGTTGGGCTAACGGGTGTGTTCATAAAGCAGCTCCTTTTTGAAGGTCATTTGTGGAGGGGTAGCTTTTTGGGGTTTTGTGTACTTTGTTGCCTCTGTGGTTCATCTTCTTCCTCAGTGGACATTCATAGATTGCCTCCTGCAACTGTTACTGATGCTAAGGAGGCTTCTGGCACAAATGCCCAGAATGAAAATTAAAAGTTTAAAAAGTATTATTTTCAAGGTTTTTGGCCTTAATGATGCAAACAAGTGCATGTGTCTTCTCCAGCAATAGTATTTATTGAGGGAGACTAGCATAAAAGTAGTTAGCTTACAGTCATGATTTGAAAATTACAGCCTTATAAAAGATCCCCAAGTTTCAACAGCTGGAAATGCACAGTCACCAAAAGCTGTCTTACAAAAATCTGTGCTGACTTCAGGACTAATTTCATTCCTTTGGCATGTATCTTCCTCATTCTCTAACTAACCTCTCTTTGTATTGATTGTCCTGGAATAATGAAAGACTGGGGCTCAACACTGCCAACCAGCCATTTTGGATTTGCTCAGAGTTTGTGCATTTGTTCATTTATTCAAAATTTGGTTGGCAACATTTTTTGAGTGCCTACTGTGTGTCAAGGTAGCAGTGGTCATTTAAAAATAAAAGAGTACCAATCTTGCAGTTCCAGAACTGGGAGGGGAGATTGAAAAGGAAATGTAATGTGTTATAACTGCTATACAAAGAGAGCTTGGGATGCCCAGAGGAAGGGTGTATGTCTGGGGAGATGTTCCCAAAGAATTAACGATTAAACTCAGTTTACACGGGTGGATACAATGTAGCCAGGCATACTTCTGACAGGGCGACTCTACAGCCAGATCAAAATAGCATCTGCAGAGGTTTGAAGAAGGAGGTGTGGGCCTGAAGATGGAATGGGCAATCCTGCAGTTTGAACTTCAGAGTAGGGTACTTATAATGTAGTTCTATCAGAGTCCCCTAAAAATGCAGATTCTTGGAACTGACCCCTCTACCTCTCCCCTGGGTTAAGATTCTCTGGTGGTGCATGTTAGTCTAATTTTCATTAACATAATAGAAATACCCAAAGGCAGGGTACTTTTTTTAAATTTTTTTATTGTTGGTTGTTCAAAACGTTACATAGTTCTTGATATATCATATTTCACACTTTGATTCAAGTGGGTTATGAACTCCCATTTTTACCCCGTATACAAATTGCAGAATCACATCAATTACACATCCATTGATTTACATATTGCCATACTAGTGTCTGTTGTATTCTGCTGCCTTTCCTATCCTCTACTATCCCCCCTCCCCTCCCCTCC
>NW_025999990.1:2641408-2646584 GCF_001458135.2 Marmota marmota marmota | reverse complement strand
TTGAGTTGACCTGCATTGCTTATGGTCCTTTCTTTCCTTGTCTCTTCATACTGTTCACGTTTCTTTCTGCTTGGTGAAACTGTTGTGCTATTGAATTTTCCCCCTATATATTTATATTGCTCTTGTATAGTTGCAAAGTCTCCCTCGCAGGCGCGGGTGGCGGCTCTTCCCCTCCTCCAATTGGGGCAATGTGCCTACCACGCCGGCAGGCCGCTGGGCCTGTTCTGTCTGTCGGTTGCAGGTCTGGCGTGTTCTGTTGGTGGTCGCAGGTCCGCCTACCTTGCAGGTGCGTGGGGCAGCTCTGCCCCTCAGCGGAATGCTGGGCCTGATCTGTCGGTGGTCACAGTTCCGCCTACCTTGCAGGCGCGGGGGGAGGGGGCGGCTCTGCCCCTCAGCAGGCCACTGGGCCTGTTCTGCAGGTGGTCACAGTTCTGCCTACCTTTGGGCAGGGTACTTTATAAAGAAAAAAAGATTTATTTTGTCTCACAGTTCTGGAGGTGCAGGTTCAAATGGCATGGCCTAGGTTTTGATGAGAGTCCTCCCTGGGCTGCATAACACCATGGCAGGATTATATGCATTCTCTCTCCTCAGACACTGGGGTCCAATCATGGGGGCTGGTACCCTAGTGACCCAATCTAATCACTTTCCAAGGGCCCCACCTGTAAACACTACAACTGGATTTAATTTCTACCCTCTTAAAACCATTGACATAAGACATTAAGGATTGAAATCCTGCAGGAGTTTGGGGGGGGGGACAAACCATTTTCAAAATATAGCAAAAAGGGGATCTGGTTGCTGTGATTGTGAAATCCAGCAGGGTGGATTTCCCAGTTCTATGGGAATCGAGAGCATTGAAGAATCTCAAGCCTTTGAGTTCAATGGCCAGATGAGATTTTGAGGGACTATTCTAATATGCAGCAACATGGGTAAACCTGGAAGATAGTATACTAAGTGAAATAATCCAGGAACAGAAAGATAACACTGCTTGATCTTGCTTATTTGTGGAATATAAAAAAGTTGAATACATAGAAGCAGAGGAAAGAATGGTGATGGCGATGATGTGGGGCTGGGGAGATGCTCGTCAAAGGGTACAAACTAGTTGGATGAATGAGTTCTAGGGATCTCTTGTACAGCTTAGTGCTATAGTTAATGATAAATATGTGTGAAACTTGCTAAGCAGACCCCAAATGGTCTCACCCCAAGTGACAAGTATGTGAGGTGGTGGATGTGCTCAAGAGACTGATTTAATCTTTTCACAACATCACATATATCAAAATATCATACTTTATCCTACAAATATATACAATTTTAATTTTTCAATTGTAGCTTAGTAAACCTTGGAAAAAAGAAGGAGATTACTCCAACAGAGAAGTCAGATGGAAATGGTGTGAGACTTGAAGCAGGAGCATCTTGTGATTGTTCAGGGGAGAGAGGAGCAGGGAGTAGAGCTGCAGAGGGGGTGAGTGAGGAGGGGCTCAGTCACCAGATCTCAGTCATGTTGGGGAGATAGAATTGCCCAGAAGTAGTGGCCAAGGGGAGACACCTCTTTGGGTTCTGCTACAAATCAAGGGCACCTTGTTTTTGGAAAGATGTTTCAGAGCTGCTATTCTGGAAGCTGCTCTGGTGCTGGGTGTGGGCTGCGAGCAGCTTCTGTGTGAGTGCCTTGCCTTCTTTGGTTTCCTACCTGAGAAGGGAAGATGGCAGGCCCCTACAGGCTGCCCTGTGTGTAGAGGTGCTGAAGGCGGAGTCTGGTGAGATTTTTTTTCTTCCTAATTGCCATAACTCCTTAGCTCTCTTCCTTGCTTCACCACTACTTACGTTCAATAAATCTGGCAATTCTAAAGCGCTCCTGCTATGTGGAAGATGGCCATAGTCACACCATCCCCAGGATTCTGAAGGGGAGGAAGCTGTAAGCTTCTTGGTGGGGTGCAGGCTCCCAGTCTGGAGGCCATTAGCTCTGTGCTTCTGAGCATGAACACTTGCTGCTTCTCCTCTGTAGCAGACACGAGTGCAGGACTGTCATCTGTCTCTAGCCTTGACCAGACCCATGGGACTGATGGCATTCATCATCCTCTGAAGCCCGTGTTCTGAATCCCTAAGCTTAGTGTAGGCTTTTTATTTTTAATGTTACAGGTTAACATTAATTTGACTTAACATGTTCTTTTTCTATGGTGCATAAATTTACAAACTTTCTCAGTGTAAATCGGCTCCTGACCTCTCTGTTGAGTAAAGACTGATGCATAGTGTGCACCTTATAGAAGGAGGGAGAACTGTATATCCTTAACAGAGAAACAGAAAATCAAATGCATTTGATTCCAGGAGATACTAACAGCATACCAAATCCAGCTTGACTTTACCTCACCTGCCTGGGCCTGTGCATATGTATACCAAAGGCATTTACTTTGTGAATTTGTTTTAATTGTTTGGCTCAGGCTAATGGAGTAGATCTGAAATAGTGCACCTAAATTGGTGAGCAAGCTGGGGAAAGGATGGGAATACACTTGCTCTGGACCTGGGTTCCCCTCAACTTATTAGTTCCTGGCTCATCTCAAACTAGAAGGATACACTAAATTGAGGCAGAATTCTGTTGACTTTCTTTTGTATAGGATTCACTGATTTGTAATCTAATTTATTTGGTTGTCTTAGAAGAAAATAAGGGGAGAGCCAGGCAGCAGTTGCTAAACCTGTATCTGTGCTGTCACTCATTGTCTTTCTCCGACTCCCTTTGTCCTCTAGGGTACCTCCTAACCTCATTGGCAGTCCCCTCTGCACCTGCTGCCAGCACCCCCCTCCCCTAGTAATTAAAGAGGGAATGAGAATGTCAATTCAGCTTCTCACTGAGAGTCGGCGCTAGCCACAGATCTTTTTTTAGGGCAAGGCCTTTCCCCTCCAGCTTCTTTAAATCCCCTATTAATGCAGACGCTTTATTTACTGAACAAACAAGCCCTGATTTCACAGAGAACAGTGAGCAAGTGCTGTGTGTATGGGGTGAAGGAGAAGAGCTCTTTGTGCTGTTTTGCTCATGCTGAAGCATGAGAGGTGTTCCTTCCGTCTTTGTGGAGTCACCCCCCCACAAAGGAAGCCTGAGGTGGAAAAATGTAAAAACTGCTTCATCAATGTCTACCAGTGTTCTCTTGGGTTCAGTAGAAGTTCTTTTCATGAAAGCTCTTTTGGGAGCCTTCTCTAGAGGAGTTACCTTTACTTGGAACAAGAGTGCATGAAGGCAGTCCATGGGGTCAGTGAGGCCCAAGAGTGAGGGGCTCCTGCCATCTGGGTCATTTGCTGATGCCCTTCCGAGTAGCAGCTTGTACCTATGACCTCTCAGTCATGGTGTTGCATGCCTGTGGCCTCAAGGGGGACCAGGCTAAAGAATGTATTTGATTCCAGGAGATACTAACAACATACCAAATCCGGCTTGACCTTACCTTTCCTGCCTGGACCTGTGCATATGTATACCAAAGGTGCTTACTTTGTGAATTTGTAAAGCAAAAATGTATCAGGTTGCCAGGTTTACTATCACAAGCACTTTTCACAGTGACAGTACTTTAGAGGTAGAAGGGACCCTTAGGAATGATTTCTGCTCTCATTTAATAGAAAGAGACCTACAGAGATGGCATGGCTTGTCTCAGGCCCTGTAACTTCTAAGCAAGTGAATCATGACTTGAATTCAGATCTCCCAGTGAATCTAGAGTTGCTTCCCCAGCTGCTGAACAGGGATGACTCGAGTCTGTGTGTACCCTGTGTGGCCCCGGGGCCACTTACATCACATGCCTTGGGGCTGATGAGAATGCAGATTCCTGAGTGGGCCCCCACTCCAGAATGATTGGATCAGTGTGGGAGGGCTGGAGTGGGATAAGATCAGCCACCTGCATTTGAAAGAGACGTCCCCTTGTCACCCCACCAATGTTTGAAAACCACTGACGGAAATCCTCAGGATTAACTTGTGTTCTGCCCTTGTTTAGCTGAAGTCTTTATCCTGAATGTGTTTCCTAGGCCCTAATTGCTTTATATCTGTGCTTCTCATACTAAAAGACACAGCTCAGCTGACAAGAGGGAAGTGCCAGGAGGAATGGGGATGGTTCAGAAATGAGCTGTGATGGCGACAGTGCAGTTAGTCAGTGCTGGCCCATCTTTACCTAGGTCATCCTTCCTGTTCACCCAATCTATTTCTTTATAAAATGACATGAGGGTGGGGCACAGCAATCACAATATCAGAATACCTGAGTCTTGTGTTTTTACCCTAATCTCTTAGATGTTTGTCTTATTTTGTTTTCTGTGGCTACAACAAAATACCTGAGATGGAGTAATTTATAAAGAATAGAAGTTTATGTGGCTCATGATTCTGGAGGCTGAAAAGTCCCAGAGCATGGCACAGTATCTCTGCATCTGTCAAGGGCATTCTTGTTGCCAGGTCTCTCTTCCTTTTCCTTTATAAAACCACTAATGCGAGTTTCTGCCAGCCGTGCAAGCACCGTACTCAGGGCTGAATTCTGGGTTCGAGACGGGGGAAAGGAAGCGGTCCATCTCGGTTCTCCACACCGGTCAGACCACAGAGGAGGCCAGCAGCCACCATGATGGTAAACTGACATCACCTACCCTGTTTTAGACTGACCGCAGCTCATTCAGCCATAGATCAGGTAATTTCAGGCTGCAATTCACCTGCGGCTTGCAGACAGATTGCTAGGGTTCAGCGCCTGGGTGCTTCTTAGAACCTGAGCTTATCGGAGCGAACACCGAGCGCGGGGCGGCCGAGTTCCGGCTCCCGGAACCGTTCCGCGGAGCCTGCGGAGGCTGCTTCTCGGACCCTGCTCCTATCAGAGCATACAACAAGCACTAAGCAGCCGAATTCCGGCCCCCGGAACTGAGCCCGCGGGGACTGCTTCTTGGAGCTTACACTTATAGGAGCTTACACCGAGCACGGAGCGGCCAAGTTCCAGCTCCCGGAACTTCCCTAGACCGGGGCTAGGAGCCCGCAGAAACTGCTTCTCCGTACGGGTCCTGCTGACGGCCGGTCAGGACTCACCCGTTGCTTTGGTTGCCCGGCAAGAGGAACGAAATGCTGCCATTCGCATAGGACACCAACATGGCAGAGATCTGATGTCAGCAGAAAGCGGCAGAGGAGAGAACTTCATCAATTCCAGCGGTGACATAAGCAGTTGGTCTCCTGGTAGGGGGG
>NW_025999990.1:2633914-2637583 GCF_001458135.2 Marmota marmota marmota | reverse complement strand
ACAGTGGAGGAGGTAGAGAGAGAGGAGGGGAGGGGAGGGGAGAGGTGGGGAGGGGGGAGGGTGGAGGATGGGAAAGGCAGCGAAGCACAACAGACACTAGGATGGCAATTTGTAAATCAATGGATGTGTAACTGATGTGATTCTGCAATCTGTGTATGGGGTGAAGGTGGGAGTTCATAACCCACTTGAATCAAAGTGTCAAATATGATATGCCAAGAAATTTGTAACGTTTTGAACAACCCACAATAAAAAATTTAAAAAAAAAAAATAAAAAAATAAAACCACTAATGCCATCATGGTGCCCCATCCCTCATGGCTTTATCTAAGCCACATTACCTCCCAAAGGCCAGGCCTCTAAATTACATTAACATATAAATCTGGGGATTAAATTTTCAATTCATGAACTTTTGGGGGACACACTCAAACCACATCAATGCTGGAGAAAAGGCTTTGCTCCTGTGAGGACTAACCTGCAGCCTGTTTTAAAAGGCACCATACAGGTAGGGGATGTTGAAGGACGGTCAATCTCTTCTGAGGGCCAGAACCTGTTTCAGCATCTTTCCATCCAAAGAGACTGCAGATCCAAATGGTCCTCTTCCTGTGCAGCCATCCAAGGAGGGCTGTCCACAACAAGTAAAGGCTGACAGTGACACTGAAGGAAAAGAAAGGAACCTATTATACAGCCACAGGCAGGAGAAGCTGGGGAGTTGCAGTCACTAATCTTCCTGCTATACCAAGAGCTTCTGTCTGTCTTCTCTTTTTATGCTCTATTCTCAAAGAGCACTTGTTAATAATTCACACACAGTTACCAATTAAGTAGAAATTTTATTTGAAGCAACAGTAGGTTCAATTAAATGTGTTTGGAAATAAGATGCATAAATTGCTCTGGAAGGAATTTGAATATTTATGTACATATATGCATTGTGAATGTGAGTGTAGATCCACGTATATGTTTTATACATATACTTTTGCCTAAAAATCAGGGTTTACAAATTGCCTAAAGAGCTGATTGCCAGTCAGGGGCCTAATTAGTCATGCATCTAAAATGTAACAATGGCTTTGTCAATTATAAGCAGAAGGATCTTCATTTTCATCCCAGAATTCCTGGAAAGAATAAAGCTGGTAATTTCTAAGAGTTTACAATAGAAGAATAGGGGGAAGAGTAAAGGGGTGGGGTCATTTTCATGGTTGACAAGTGCTGCAATAAGCCAAGTGCATTGGCATGTGCTTGAGGTGCCAGCTACTTGTAAGGCTGAGGTAGGATGATCACTTGAGGCCAGGAGTTCAAGGCCAGTCTGGGCAACAGAAAGAGACCATGTCTTAAACAAAAAGAAAGAAAAACAAACAAACACAAAAGGAAATTCTGTAGAGAGCCAGTGTTTCTGGTGTTTAGTTAGGATCTGCTTCTCAGCAGCCAACCTAAGCTCCTGAGGCTTAAAAGGACATGATGCCGGCCTCTGGGATTCTAGTACATTCTTCTGGCATAAAAACAAGAACAATGAGTTAGGGTTGGCATGAAGACTTACCCAAAAAATAGCTACACTCAGGATCAGAGAGTTCTATAAAGATAGTCTGGTAAATTCTAAAGAATCAGAGAAAATGGAGCTGGGAGGAAGTGACAGACATTTAAAAATAAAACATTAGCATAATTATTTTAATGGACACAAAGACAACCACTTTGCTTACTTTCTAGAGAATTTTTTTTTTCTAGAAGACTTCTTTAGTAAAATAAGAATAGGCAGAGGAGATCATTCCCCCACAGAATGGTGGTATTGGAGCTGGTATTTCATAGAGAATATTAGATTCAAATAATTTTGACCTTTGATTCATGTTGGGGAACTGTGTTTGGGAGAGGTGTCTTACTGCCTATCTCTGCAGAAAGAGGCATACTTTATACTGCAGTTCTCTTCCAAGGAAAAGGAAATGTTTGACTCCATCACATGGCATAGAATTAAAAATGTAGCCTCTCAAGTCAGACCACCTCAGTTGAAATTTTGTCCTGACAGTAGCTTTGTAACTTCAGTACTATTAACTTCTCTGAGCCTCAGTTTCCTTCTGAGTAAAATGATAACATGTAACACTACTGACCTGATAGAATGACTTTACAATGCACTTTACAAAGAACTTTACAACGACTTTACAATGAGTTAATATATTGGAATACTGAGAATAGTACCCAGCACAGTAATCTACATTTAACAGATGTTAGCCATGATTAGTTAGTTACTTTTGTTATTATTGTTATCACTATAGCTCTGTATACTTTTGAAAGCACATGAAATATCTGTAGAAAAATCTGCATAAGCAAGTCAGAATCATAACAAATTTACTAATTTGGAGATTTAAATATTAAATAAAAAACTCATGGAAGTAAAGCTGTTTTAATAAGATTTAAAGGAGAGAGTCTTGTTTATGTTTCTTAGCTGTTCCTCAAGGATGGGATTCTCCTTCATTAGCTCTGCTGCCAGGGTGGCATATAAAAGCAGCACATTTCACAGCTATCAAAATTCCAATTGGATGCTTCAAATTGGATTGCTTCCTCATTAGCTCATAATCAACTCTTTCCCTATGATTTCCCCCCACCCGATCTCTACTTTTTATAGTCTTTAAAAAAACTATTCTGTACTTCCAGCTTCTCCCTACCCCACCTCATCCCACCCCTCTGTGTTGTTTGTGAGCTCTGTGGGTAGGGTTACAGTCTACATATCTGTTTTTTTTGCAGGGGTGGTGGTGGTACCAGGGATTGAACTCAGGGACACTTGACCACTGAGCCACATCCCCAGCCCTATTTTGTATTTTATAGAGAGACAGGGTCTCACCGAGTTGCTTAGTGCCTCACTTTTGCTGAGGCTGGCTTTGAATTTGAGATCCTCCTGTCTCAGCTTTCAGAGTTGCTGGGATTACAGGCATTTTCCACTGTACCCAGAGAGTTTACACATTTTTGATAACACCAAATACCTGTTTTGGTGCATTATATGTTAAAGGCATTTATACAAATAAAAATATTTAAAATATAGCCATTGTATTTTAGCCTTACCTAGCTGATATTTCCTTTTATGTCTAGGAGTTTTAAATGATTTGCTGTTTGTAAGAGTGAATGTCAAGTGTGCAAAGAATGTTCTTTAAAAAAATTGTTTTTGGTGGATAGGTAGAATTTTAAGCAGTTTGGTTTTATAACCTTCTTGTTTGTGGCAGGCTTTTTTTTTTTTTTTTAAGGAAAAAGTAGATCTAAGGACACTTATTCCAAGTTCAGTTGATGTTTTATTTGAAGATGATGTGACACTTTTTTGGATGCATAGGTGTGGCACAGAGTGTTGCCTTATGATTGAGTGGTTGTGTGAGTAGTTGGGGTGTCTTTATGTCTAAATCTTATAACTGGTAGAATCAGCAAGCTTATTTTCTGTTGGGCAAACTTTTGGCTTGGTTTGTACATGAATGAGGCGTGACCTTTCATCTATCCAAAGTGATGCTAGTTGAGCATTTTTTCATGTACTTGTTGATTGACTGTATGTCCTCCTCTGAGAAGTGTCTGTTCAGGTCCTTGGCCCATTTGTTGATTGGGTTGTTTGTTCTCTTATTGTCTAATTTTTTGAGTTCTTTGTATACTCTGGATATTAGGGCTCTATCTGAAGTGTGAGGAGTAAAGATTTGTTCCCAGGGTGTAGGCTC
>NW_025999990.1:2613826-2630858 GCF_001458135.2 Marmota marmota marmota | reverse complement strand
TATCTATCTATATCTATATATATATATATATATATATATATATATATATATATATATATATATATATTATATAGATAGATATATGTAGATATAGATAGATGTATATTTTTTTACAGAAACCCAAAAACTTACATAGAATATATCCAGGGAAAGTCTCAATTTTATTTTTGTATAGCCTTGAACGATGCCGAATTGCTGAATGTTACACTTCCCCATTAGGTGTATTATTTAAAAGATAGTTCTTATTTTCTCTCTCTCTCTCTCTCTCTCTCTCTCTTCCCCTCTCCCTCCCTCTCTTCTCTCTCTCTCTCTCTCTTTGGTGTGTCAGTTAAGAACTCAATTCCATGGTAAGAAAAACTGCCCTAGAATTATGAGAATTTACAGCCTTAATTCTAACTTAACTATAGTTGGACCTTAGATTAGGGTACACTTATTCTTCTCATTGCCTTTCCATATCCCCTGTTCCCCTATGTCAACTCTAGTGCTTATATTCCATTCTTTGTTCAAACCCAACCTCTTTTGATGAATCTCCTTGATTTGGCTTTATTTTAGAGCCTTCCTGAGTCATACAGACTGGACCTAATTTGTAGACTAGCTTGTGTTCAAGCTAGCTTCCATCCCTGGAAGGTTTTTCTTTGTACAGAATTAGAGGCAGTTGATGTTCAACGATCAGAACATCTAGGCAGGTTTTCTTAGTGATGGCTTCCAGGCAGTGGACTTATTAAATCATTTTGCGGGAGGTTATAACATATAAAACAGTGAACTTGTTTGCATTTCATTCTTCACCTTTTGATTCTCCCACTGTTTTGTAGTAAGTATTCCAACCTACTTTGAAGTACGTTGGTGGCACCTGTCAGCCAGCTAAGAAGAGAAGGGAGGTGTTTTGACAGTCTTGTCTGGAGATTGAATGAAGTCTGTCACCCACAATGCAAAAATCATATTGGTTTTTGCTTCATTAAGATCTTACCAGATGAATTGTAACAATGAATAACTGTGTAGTACAAAGGTTATATGATTTTCTAAGATTTTCTTCTAGACACCAGCAGGTCTCTTGCTCCATTTAATATGTTCTTGGTTCTGAGAGTTTGAAGTCCTCTGCTGTGAATTTAATCCCCCCTCCCAACCCCCTGCCATGACCTCACTAATGTTTCTTGTTCTATGTCTTTCCCTGCTTTCAACAAGTGATTAAAGATCAGTTGTTATCATATGAATCACAAAAGAGTTACAAATCTTGACTGCATGTAACTTTACAATTGTAAACCATCTCAAAAAACACCCAAGATTTAAATATTTTTAAATGTGGGAAAGTGTTATATGTAATGAAAATTACAAAATAAGGATTTTATTTTTCATATTCTTTTCATAAGTTAAAACCTTTCTGGAAAGCCCTGATATAGAAATGAAATTGTTGAACAAGAAAATGCATTTTATTTTCATACTACCACAAGAACTTAAACATGAAACTAACAAGATGAGCAAGATGTGATTTTGGGAAGATTTATTAAATACCTACTATTATAAAACACAGTGCTAGATACTCTCAAATTACTTGAGAGATGATCCCAATTCTCCCAGAGCTGTTAATCTAGATATGGCCACAGACTTTAGAGCACAAAAAGGTAAAGGTGTCAGCTGTGAGCAGGGCAAGGAGTCCTTGGAAGGTAGGAGAGTCTCACCCCACCCAGCTCATGATCATCACCAACAAAGAGCTTGACCAAAGAGAAAGATTTGCCCCAATTTTGAAGGATCAATAAAGCTTAGCAGGGTTATTTTAGAATATTTTAGGTTAGGAGAATTATACAGGCACATGCTTGAGGGGAAATCTCAAGGTGTTTTTAAGTTGGTTGGAGCAGAAGCTTTACATAGTTGAGGCCAACTTCAAATCTCCAGTGGCTTGGGAGCTTGGCATTTCTACCACCTTCCAGGGGTTCTCAATGCAGACGAGGTAGCAAGTCATCAAGGAGAACCCTGAGAGAGTAGATGCCCAGGACACACCTAGGACATCTTGAATTTGAATTTCTTGGATTGAAGCTCCGAGATTGGGTGAGTTTGGGGTAGGGGTCTATCTGAGAACCATGCCTTCTGAAGGTGTGGTAAGGCTTCACCTCTCTCAGTGGTTTCTGGTAGCCACTCTCTTACCCCATATATGTCAGATCTTGGATATATTCTTCCTGCTACTACCACATATAAACTTGTTCTTTTCTACTCAGGAGGTTGAGACAGAAGGATTGTGACCTGGAGGCCATCTTTGCAAGATCCTGTCTGAAAATAATAAAAAGGGCTGGGAATATATATCTCAGTGATGAAGTGCTTGACTAGCATGTATGTTGGCCCTGAGTTCAAACCTTAGTACCTAAATAAATAAATAATCTGCAGGTCTTTGAAGCACATGTGATCTGGCTTTAGCAACCTCTCAGGGGCTTCAGCTTCAGCTTCTTAGGGATACCCACTCATTTACAGAAGCGGTTACCTTTTTGTTTACTTTTTATTTCTGCTAATATTCCTTTCTGTAACTTGAGTATCCACTTGCTGGTAAAGTCAACACCCTGGACTCTCAGGTTCTTTGCTTCCTGGATTCAGCTGTGTTTTCTCCCCAACTTCAGCCCCACCCATACATTCAAGGTCATACTTTAGGCTTGCGGTTCCTTCTCAAATTAAGCTTGCAGTCATTTGAGGTCTTCTCAGTCCTTTCAAGAGTCTGCAAGGTCAAACTTGTGTTTATACTATTACAAAGACATCATTTGCCTTTTTGACATTTGCATCAATGGCAGAAGCTGTGGTGAGGAAAACTGCCAGCACTGGAGTGCCAAATAGTGTCAGTAGCCATTCCATTCCTCACTGTCACTCACTTGCAGTAAATAGTGCCAGTTTCACTTAAGAATGTCCTTGATGAAGCAGTAAAAAATGTATTAGTTTTATTATATCTCAACTCTTGAGAGCACTTCTTTTTAATATTCTGTGTGATGAAATGAGAAGTATGCCTAGCACATTTCTGTGTAGTGAAAAATGATGGCTGTCTGAAGGAAAAGTGCTTTTGCGATTGTTTGAATTGTGAGCTGAGCTGGCCATTTTTTTCCCCCTCCATGGAACACCATTCTTGCTTGCAAGAATGACTGGCAGGCAAACTCCAGTTATCAGACTTAAGCACTTGGCTGACATCTTCTTGAAAGGAAAGAAGTGACTTCTCACTTCAAGGAAAACACTGATTGTTTTGGTTGTCAGTGATAAATTTAAGCCTTCAAGTAAAAATTAAATTTTTGGAAAACTTATATTTACCATTCTGAGTTTGAAAACTTCCCAGTACTGAAATGTTCTTCTGATGTCAGTTTTTGGAGGATCGGTATAATTTAGGGAACCAGTATTTTTCAAATGGTCAATGTATGATATTGCAAAGTCATGCACTGGATAAAAGATCCTATCATAATGCCAGCTAGACTAAAGGATTTAACACTACACAGTACAAAATGTTCATTGATATAGTTGACCTTCCAGTTGCAACTGAACTTTAAGAAATTAGCACTTGTTTAGTATAATATTGAAGAATATCCACAAGTATCTGAAAAGATATTACAATACCTTTTCAACTATATATGCCTGTCAGTTGCAAATTTTTTTTTCATATGCTTCAACTAAACAACTTCTCAAGATAAATTAGATCACTTGTAAGAATGTAGCTGTCCTCTTCTAAGCTAGACATCAAAGAGATTTGCAGAAAGGTTAAATAATACCTTTATGTTTACATGTAATATTTGCATGCAATGGATTTATTGATATTTTTAAATAAAGTAGTATTTTTAAATGTCTACTTCAATTCCTGATATGGGAAATATCAATAGATTATTCACAAATTTGTGATAAATATGACAATCAAACCTTTAAGAATGCAAAGTTGGGTCTGAGATCAAAATGTTCAGGAACTGGGGCTGGGGTTGTAGCTCAGCGATAGAGCGCTCACCTAGCATGTGTGAGGCACTGGGTTCACTTCTTGGCACCACATAAAAATAAAATAAAGATTTTTTAAAAATTCCTCTTTTAAAAAAATGTTTAGGAACTGCTTTTCTAAGCCAAGTCGACATCTTAACTACACAACCTCCAAAATCTCAGTGTCAAACATTCAGTTATCTAACCCAACTTTCTGTCTTTTTCTCATGTGCCATCTATTTTGCCTCAAGAGCTTTCAATTCACTGGGTCTCCCCCTATCTTCCCACCTGTCAGGCCCTTCTCATGGCCTGGCTTCCCTCCTGATCTAGCTGGGTCTGAAGTCTGGGTTTAAGCACCTTGTTTCTCAGCCTCTGTCAGTGGACAGGGCTTAACATAGCCTTGATTTTGTAAAATCCAAGCATCCCTCTCAATGACTATAGTTGGGTATCGTGGAAGCAGTAGCATAACCAAGGTCACTGGTCTAACCTCAGCTCTGCCTTACTCTCACCCATTCCAGTTCTCTGAGATGACCATGTCCCATTAGGTCATCCCACACCCTTCTCAGCCTAATCTCTACTGCCTTGCCCACTCCTTCCCACCACTCCTCCTTGGGTTACTGTGACCCTGTCTGCTCCTAGTTTCCCTTCTCCCTCACTAAATACTCTCTTCACAGATACTTCATCTGCCCACTGTTAAGGGTTGCAGTAGTGTAAGGTTTTGCTCTTGGCTTTCTTCTTCATCTGGGCATTTGCTTTAAGTAATCTAGCTATCTAGCCTTTGACTATAAACACCACTTCTAAGACAGTGTCTCTGGCATCTCTCATCCAGCCTTGATCTCCTATGAGTTCAGGTTCTTTGGTGACTCCACTTGGATATCTAATGGACATTTGAGCATAATAGAGTTCTTAGTTAACCATCTCATAAATGACATCATCATGTACGCTTAGGACCCCAAATTGTGAATCAGTCTTCATTTCCCTGTGCTTATCACATCCTCCCACCTCCTGCTAAGTTCTGAAGGTTCTTTGGTTCATGTTTTTAAGCCCACTTCCACTGTAATTCTCATCCAGAACACCTCCTTTCTTTCTCAAACTCTTGCACTTATTGCTCTGTCTGCTTATACTTTTCCTCCCTTTGGTCCAGTCTTCAACTGTCAACTTATATCTTGTGACTGGGCCATGTTACTCCTCTGCTTGAAGTCTGGTGATGGCATATCCATACAATTAGGTTAAACATTCACCTTCTTTTCATCATCTCCGCACCCTGTGTGATGTAGCCTCCTTCCATTTCAGCCTCTCCACCATAGTCTTCCCCCACCACTTTGGCTCTTCTTCTCTCATCTGTACCCACTTCTTACCTCACTGTCTTTGAATTAAGGCAGAAATTATTTCTCCTTGGATCTTGGAGTTGGACTGTCTCTTCATTTAAATCTCATTCAAATGTTGATTTCCTCAGGAAAACTTCCTAGCCTCCCTAACTAAAGCAGCAAGCCCTTGTGCCTCCCAAGCCCTGGAATTCTTTAATATACCCGATACTTTATTATCTTCAGATCACCTTATGCCCTCTGAGATGTTTTTATTGATGTTCATCCATCTCACTTTATCTGAGCAGAAGTTCCAGAGCAACTTGGTCTTAGTCACAACTCCATCAATAGCATTGGTCTCACAGTAGGTGTGCAATACATTTTTTTTATGATTGTATCAATTATGCACAGCTGCGATTGTGAAACCAGAAGAATGAGAGATGCTGCTTGGTTGTTGCAGTAACTTGTAATGGGTGTTACCTGTCATTTGGTTTCTTTTTGTCCTATGGCCTTGAAGCTGCTTTGTAGGATGAAGTGTCAAAGCCAAAATGAAAATGAAGTTTTGTTTGCTGTATTGGCAGCAAAGGGAATAAGTAATGGGTAGTTGTAAAAGCAGAATTATAATATCTTTGCATTTCTTAGCATGTAAATATTTTAAATAAATGAGTCTCTTATTTCCTGATGGAAAGTTCTGACAAGTTTATCACTGTCCCTTGCAACCCCATTCAAATTTTTGTTCTGTTTTTTTTTTTTTTATTTGTATTAAAACTGTCTTAAATCTTGGTAGGATCCTTTAAGCCTTAGATTTTGGTGCAATATATATAAATGTTTTGTATTTTGTGTTAAACTTGTTAGGATGCTCAAGTTTTACAATTTCTATCAGAATTTTATAAGCTGGAAAGTTATACAGAAGCCAGAAAAAATTATATAAAGGGAGGCTTTATTTATTTATGTATGTATTATTTATTCAGGAATTAAACCCAAAGGCATTTAACAAACTGAGCTATAATCCCAGCCCTTTTTAAAATTTTTTATTTTGAGACAGGGTTTCTCTAAGTTGCTAGGGATTCTCTTAGTTGCTGAGGCTGGCCTTAAACCTGCAATCCTCCTGCCTCAGCCTCAGAAATGTACCAACATGCCCAGCTTGGGAGGCTGAATTAATAATAGTTGATAGATGTTCCTTTTCAATCTTCTCAATGCAATTCGTGTATAGACCGTTGGGCAGCTAAAATCTTTTAGAAGTCTGCCTTCCTAGAATGAAGATCCTCCTGCATGCAAGTATGTCTTCTCAGAGTGGCCTTTTGCCTCTGAATATTCATCTCTTGTGATGTGAAGCAAAACTGACTGTGAACAAGTGCTTTCCTGTATGGAAATAAGGCTGTATAATAAAAACAATGCATGGATTGCTGCATTCAAATTTCTGGATAACATGTTCAGTGTTCTTTTATTTGTATAAAATGGATTACTTAATTTATGATTCTTTATGTCTTTAAATATTAGTATATTGAGTAGAACCTGGGAATGATTTAAGACTCTGGTTAGCTAATATGTTTTTAATCTTTTGTATTGCATCATAAATGCATTTACAATTATTGTTGGAAATATAATAAAGTAAATTTGTTATATCAATCATTAATAAAGTCATAAATGACTACAATAGTTATTGACTGTTCCACTAATGACTCATTATTCTGTGGAAGTTACCACTAAATGTATATTCTGAACATATTTAAAAAATGATGATTAACTTAAGTTTTGAATTTGTGTAATTGACCAAACTTGGCTGTCTCTGTAGGTTGGTTGTATATATGATGATTACCATGACCTTTGAGATAAATTATACAAGTTGCTTTTCTACAGATTTATCTTAAATACGTTCTGAAAAGTTCTGGCATTGATGGGTGACATCTTGCTGTAGCTGACTGGGTACTGCTGCTGGTGGTGTTCTACCTGTGTTCCTTTATGTATCACCCTCTACAAAGAAGTCTGCTTTTCTTATATCTAAGCTACTGTTTCAGTTTCCTGCTGGTCTATATCTCACTCTAGATAATCCTAGATATATTTACCCCTCTAGTTTATGTAGTATGTTAGACCTTAGGTTTCGGATCTTGTACCATTTAGTTTTTCAAGAGTTCAAGACCAGCATTATTTATATTTGGATGTTTATTTAGTTAGGTCTTTACTTCAAAAACCATTTTTCCTTTTTTAGAATGCAGCCTAAATAATGAAAAAAAAAAAAAAAAGTCATGTATTTGGAATAGAAGGAATAAGGTCAAGCCCTAATGCCAGAATTCATGGCCTTGAGTGAGTTGCTTAACCTTTTTTAGCCTCTGTTCTTTTTCCAAATAGAGATGGTGATCATACCAACCTTATAGGATTATTTTTTAAAAAGTAAAAATGCCACGCTGGGGATGTGGCTTAAGCGGTAGCGCGCTCGCCTGGCATGCGTGCGGCCCAGGTTCGATCCTCAGCACCACATACAAAGATGTTGTGTCCGCTGAAAAACTAAAAAAATTAAATAAATAAATATTAAAATTCTCTCTCTCAAAAAAAAAAAAGTAAAAATGCCTTGCAAGTATAAATTTTCTTTGCTTTACTTCAAACATAAGCTTTTCAAGTTAAAACTCTTAAAAATTAAATTAACACACAGTTCAAATTATAACAGGCTTTCATATTTACCTTTGTTTTTATTCTTCTGGTACTGGGGAAATATTTTGGGGATGTTTGGGAATAAAACTGCTTTGGCCCAGATGATTATAGATCTATATGAGTATTAAACCCAAAAGCAAACCTTGAATTTTGGTGGTTGAAAAACCCTCTATTGGGCTGGGGATGTGGCTCAAGAGGTAGCGCGCTTGCCTGGCATGCGCGGGGCGCTGGGTTCGATCCTCAACACCACATAAAAAAATAAAAAAGATGTTGTGTCCACCAAAAAAAAAAAAAATTTAAAAAATAAAAGAAAAACCCTCTATTATTATTTGCTCCCTTTCCTCCTTCTCCCATTAGGACCTAGGAGCTTGGGCTGCTGGACCTGCTGGGAGTGTGTAACTGCTAAAGTCCCAGTGTTCACCCCTTCCTGACATGGGGTTCACTCTTGTTTTTAAGAACTGTCTATGAGCCAGCCTACAGTCCAGGCTCTGAAGATAGTCTTCCCTCTCGTGGAGTTGATAGTAGAGTGTAGACAGGCAACACATAAACAATTATGATTCATATCAGTGTTTTGGTAGTATGCTGACATAAAAATGGAGCAAGGTACAGGATGGGGGTGTAGCTCTGTGGTAGAATGCTTGCCTAGCTGCACAAGGACTGGGTTCCAACTCCAACATTGCAAGAATGAAGTAAAGCAAAACAGTCACTGTGTGTGTCTATGTAAGGGATGATATTTTAGGTAAATTGGTCAGGAGTAGCCTCTCGGGTAGGTTAGCCTTTGGGTGGAGGTCAGAATGAAGTTAGATGGCCAGCCTTGGGGTTATGTGTAGCAGGAGCCCTCCATTCAAAGGAGCAGCAAATGCAAAGGCCTGAGGAACTGTATTTAATGTGTTTAAATAAAAAGAAGTTAATGTGGTTAAAGTAGAGTGAGCAAGAAAGGGGGAACAGGCTAATAGAGAATATCAGAATGATATCAGGGATCTTATGAGTCAGGTCTGGAGGCTGTCGTCAAACCTTGGTCATGTGTATGAGTGGATGCAAAGCCATTGGAGGGTTTTGGTCAGAAGAGTGTTGTAATTTGAGTTTCATTTTGATGGAATCATCCTGGCTACTCTGTTGAGAACAGACTGCAGGGGAGGTGAGCGAAGCAGGTGATCAGTGAAGATGTTACCCATGGTTACAAGGGGGTTGCCCATGGCTTTGGTCAGGACATGACAAGATGTTCCCAGACTCTGATCACATTTGAAGGATTTGTTATGGACTAGGTGTACGTCTGGTGTCTTCCCTGTCTCTGACAAGATGGGTGCTATAGCATGTATCAGCTTACTCTCCCCCCCTTCATGAGTGTCTTGTTCACAGGTGGAGGGGAGGTGGTAAAGATGGGGTGACTGTCAGCCTTTTAAGAATTCCTTTGGTGCTTTGAGGAAGACTTGATTCTTTGCAAACAGATTCAGGGAGAAGACGCCAACATGACAAGAGTTCTCAAGTTTTAAGCTCACTTTGCATATGGCATTTATCATTAAAAATGATGTCTTTTAAAAGTTGTCAAAAAGTCATGATAACATTGAATATCTTACTTGATATCTGAAAGGAGTGTGATCATTCTCACAAAAATCCCTTTGCATTTTCAGTAATATCTGGGTTTATGAGTTGGATCAGTGGTGGGTCGGGGGAGGGAATGGGAGCAGAAAGACAAGAACTTTTTTTTTCCCTGTCAGTTAGTAGCCTTGCTATGGCTGGGTGATCTCCACAGGTAGGTAGCAATGGAGTGTTGTTTTTAAAACAGCTTTATTGATATATAATTTGAGCACCATTAAGTTTACTCATCTTAAGTGTGAAATTCAATGATTTTTAGTAAATGTACAGAGTTTTTCCCCTCATATCCACTTGCGGTCATTCCATGTTCTATCCAGTGAAGTGGTTCTGTTATTCTCAGAAACGGAATCCAAGAGTCACAAATTGTCACTAAGCTTGTGTATGCATACATAAAAGATCAAAT
Source organism: Marmota marmota marmota (assembly GCF_001458135.2). Taxonomy (NCBI): domain Eukaryota; kingdom Metazoa; phylum Chordata; class Mammalia; order Rodentia; family Sciuridae; genus Marmota; species Marmota marmota. The sequence continues at coordinate 2,620,985 of NW_025999990.1, read as the reverse complement.
CAGGAGAATAATCATATTATCTGGGTTCAAATTTGAACTTTTTAGGCAATCAGAAAATGTGAGCAGTCCTGGAAACTCAGAAGACCCTATTTTGAGTCACAAATTCTTTGAGGGACTCCGAAGTATTAACACATGCAGATACTATCAGCTTGTCCATATTTTATATAAAGTAGAAGAACATTGCAGGCAGACAGTTTGGACAGTATGTTTTTAGTGATTTGCTGGGTGGAGAAAAGTCAAAGAGATAGTTTTCATCAATGTTACAATTTTGTTCCTGGGTTAGTGTGTTCCAGAATTTTATGACTAAGACACAGATGTCTTGAGTACCTGATTTCTGTGCCCCCCCCCCCCAATCATTTATATCTCATTTTACTAGCTATAATAAAAGTCTGTTTGGAATGCCAGAATCATCCTTTTAAAATTATACTCAGTCAGGTCAACTCATTTGTTTATCAGAAAAAGACCTGTAGTGTATTGAGTACTTAGGAAGTGCCAAGTGTCTCACCTCAGTTTCCTTATTTGTGAAATGGAAATCCTCATTAAGTACTTTCTGGGTTGTATAAAAGGCACTTCATTGTGGCAGTTAAGAATTGTTTGGTGATTGGTGTCCTTTATTTAATAACCACTACTCCTGCCTGTAGTATTGTGCCCCAGGATTGAGCTACAGGTTTGACTCGCTTGATCCTAGAGCACTTGCTCCATCTCATCTCTCTTGCAAACTCCTTTCTACTTCTACATCCTCTGGTGCTTGATGCTCTACTTCCCTCTCTTAAGAGCTTGCTGCTAATCACTCTCCTCTTGGATGCTCTGCTTTCTTCTTTCTTGTCCTTTCTTATGTGTAAGAATCTCAGTATCTTCAGGGGCAGACAGTGTATTCCAGTGCGCTGGGTGCCCTGGAGGAGGGGTCACTCAAGCCAGCCTGAGGGGATTGGAATATCTTGTTTCAAGCTGTGAATGTTTGGTGCTCACCAAACCTCTGAAATCACCTCCATGGTCACCCAGGGTTCCTCTGGTGACCTCCTTCTTGGAATGGATTCATTCAAGAAATGCTCCAGAAACCATCTCTAGAGAGCAGAAATTGGAGGGGCAGGTTTCCTGCTTTTTATTTACATGCAGTAATTTGGCATTCTGTTTGCACATATTCATTTGAGATCATCTAAAGATTAAACTTACTGTGTGCTGTCTGCATTTCCCTGTAGCTTCCTTTTTTTTCTCTCTCTTTTTAATGGGTAGAGTGTGAGCATGTTCAGAATGATAACACTAGAAACCTCACCATAATTAAATACATGTGCTGCTTCAGTTCTACAAAAGTCCCAGGTGTGTTTCTAATCTCTGATTTACTAGTACATCGGGATTTTTTTTAAAAGATAAAAACAAAAGATATAAATGATAAAAAAAAAATCTGAGCCAAATACATAATCACACAGATGACTGACGTGATGTTATATTGGACAGCAAAGTCTGGTCGAGTTTCACAGCAACAGTTTCAGGTTCCCCTGAGTCTGCTGTGACACCTCCATTTAAGATGCAGTGGAATGAAAACCTCATGGATGCAGAACTGCATTTTCAGAGTGTGTTCTTGTAGCCATATGCCTGCATTTACCATTAGGTGTTAGTTAAAAACAGCGCTCAGAGCTTCATGATTTGTTATCAGAAGGCATGTTTCTCTCCGAGTATATTCATTCTGCTATGATGAAGGGTTAATCACTTCACCAAAATTAATAAATCCAAAACCCTTCTGCATGTCATTATAATAGCCAACATTTTTTAAATTCTTACTGTGGGTTAGGCAGTATGTTGAAGACTTCACATAGATGGTTTTGTCATCTTGAAAAGAACTTTCACAGGAAGGTTCTGTTACTGTCCATAATACCCAGGCAGGGAAGCAAGACCTAGGTAAAGTGGCTTTCCCATGGTCTCACATGCTGTGGACAGCCATGCAGACTCTAAAGCCTGATGGCCTTAGTATGTACTCTCTGCTGCTTTGGGTCTTAAGCACATTCAGAATAAGAATCAATCTGGGAGCCTGATTAATATGAAAATTCCTGTGCCCTACATAAACAAAAGATGAAGTTAGTGAATCTAGGTGTAGCCCAGGAGTCTAAGTCTATATTTTTAACAGACTTGCAAGTGATAGTAGGTAAGTTGATACAGGGACTCATCCTTGAGAAATATCTCTATCCTGTCCCCAGAGTCTTTTATCCTCAACAGAACAGAGGACTTTGGAGGAAACACGGAGACCTGAGCAGAGAGAATCCTCATGTGTAGTGATAACTGTAATTCATGCCTTGGCAGAAAGAGCTCCATAAAGCCCCAAGGAGAGTGGGAAGACAGAGCCAAGCCCCAAACTTACCCTTATCCATAGTGCCATGTGAAATAGGAGGGCAGCTCATCATTTGACATTTAAATTCTTGAGAAGAGGGAACATCATTTGAGCTTAACAAGACACATTATCCTATATGCTCTTTAAAGGAACATGTATCACTGGTTAAAATGTATGTTGTCCATAAATTCTTTTTGCTGAATGATATTCCAGGAAATTTGCAGGAAAATAACATGTGTATTCTATGTGAGTAATGAAGGAAAAGAGAAATAGTAATTTTATGTTTCTTTAAAATCATGACAAAACCCTCAAACTAATGATTGATAAACATTCCTCATCTTCAGTTAGTCTAAAGACCTGGCAGTTTCGAGTCGTTGCCATTTTGTTAAAAAAGAGATTTAGCTCTCTGGTGATGATCTTGAGAGTTTCACTTGGACTTGTAAATATGCATCCTGAACTATTCATTGTTTATGAAATGTTTTGACCATAAGAAACTTTGTTCTTCAGCCTCATATGAGTGTTTAATGATAGTAGTTGTAATGATTTCTTCATACCCTGATGTAAGGCGGGAGTTTATAAGTGCAGTACCAGTCTTTCAGGGTTTCTAAGATTTTTACTTGGGGTTATCCCCACAGTAACTTTGAAGAATTTGTGGTGTTTTGGGGGATCTCCAACAGTGAGGCCTCCTTTTCTCTGCCTTTGCTTGCTTCCTACAGGGAGGCCCCCACCCAGTCTGTTGTCTTAAGATCCCAGTAAAAGGCCAGCATTGTTTTCCTGCTCCTGAATTCCAGTCCCCCCTTGCCTGTGAGCACGCTCTAATGTTGAAAGTGCTGGGAAATGTCCCTTTTGTGGACTGGAAATTTGTGAATGCCTACTACACAGTGACTTTAGCTCGCCACTCACTACCTGGCTCTTAGCCTGATTGGTTTTCTGGTCCCATGTGCAGTGACAGTAGAGTTATGTTGTGTGTTCCTCACCTGAGTTGAGATGCAGGTGGGGAACAAGTTGTATCTTGGGGGGTGGGTATTATTTTTCTAGTGCTGCCATAGTAAAGTAGCACAGACCCCAAGGCTTGGACAAGGGAAATTAATTTTGTAATAGTTTTGGAGGCTGGAAGTCCAGGAGGAAGTTGTCAGTAGGAATGACTTTATTCCTCTCTTCTTGGCTCATAGTTGATTATTTTCTCCTTTTATCTTGACATAGTCTTTCTTCTGTGCCTGTGTCCTAATCTCCTTTCTTATGAGGACATACAACATATTGGTTTAGGGTCTACCCCCAATGACTTCATTTGACATTATTTCTCCAAAGATCCTCTCTTCAAATATAGTCAATTCCCAGGTATTGGGGGTTAGGAGTTCCATATCTGGATTTCTGGGTGTGGCAAAAAAGGTTAGGATGTAGAGTGATGGAAATCAAGGGCAAGGGCTTGTGTGGTGGGAAAGAACAGTGTTTTTCAAATTCTGGAACCCTTGTGTTGACATCATAAGGCAGGCTTCTTTTGGTAGCATGTGCTCAGTAGTGCTTTAATGAAAGAATTTTCATGAGACAGACCCTGGTATCACTGGTAATAGTAATAGCTCCTCTTCAAGCGTCCCTGTGTACTGGACACACCCACTGTGGTGCTTACTGGAATGAGGAGGATGCTAGTAGGTCCACTTTACATATGAGAAGACTGAAATTCGAAGAAATTGAAGGAGTTTTCTGAACTCATACAGTGGCCAAGTAAGATTCGAAGCCAGTAGTGCCTGTCCTGGTAGACTATGCCATTGGCTCCACATCAGGCTTGGTGGTGTTGTCTGTGGAAAGAGTGCAGGGCTGGGAGGTAGAAGTTGAGGTGACTGACCACCAAAATTTGACTACTTTGGGGCAAGTGTAATTTAGTCAAGTGGAATTAGTGTTAATATCTCTATCACCAGATTGCGTAAGGACTAAGTGAAAGTGTGATGTGCTTTTCAAATTTCAGCAAGCTCTCAGTTGTGTTGAACTTTTGTTAAAAGCTGTAGTCCAGAATTACACAAAGAATCCAATTTTTGAGCTCATCATTCCTGACTTGGGACAAGTCTCTTAAATTCTGTTTCAGTTACATTTTTCTTTTTCTAGTACTGGGGATTGAATCCAGGGGCACTTTACTACTGAGCTACTTCCTCAGACCTTCTTGTTTTTTATTTTGAGACAGGGTTTCACTAAATTCCTTAAGGGCCTCTCTAAATTGCTGAGGCTGGCCTCAAACTTTCGATCATCCTATCTCAACCTCCCAAGCTGCTGGCATTACGGGTGTGTGTCACCATGCTTGGCTTTAGTTGCCTTTTCCATAAAGAAGAGAGTAGTACCTGGCACTCAGAAGTCAGTGTAGTCTGTTCTGACCTCCTGGTCAGGATTGAGTTTGTGGCTGGCTTTCTGCTTTGTCTATTCTTGGACTTCTGGTTTTTGTTTTTAGAGTGTTAAATGGTCATTTCCCCTGGTGATTGTGAGCATACTTGGCCACCATTAAGGTTTTAGATGAGCAGGCTGTTGTAAACCCCTTTAGTAGCTATTAATCACTTAAAACAACAATCAAGCATCCAAAAAATTGTTTAAGTTTTCAGTGCATTAAATTTGACTGTGAATGAATTTATTTCCTGGGATAATGACAGTGTTTCCAAAACTAAAAATAATCAGGTGGAAAACATAATATTAGAAAGGGCTAAAATCCCTAAGTAATCAATATTAATAAAACTTTATTATAAGAGATAATTATAGGCTGTAAAGGCAGAAAGCATATTGTTTTCTTTATTAGGACTTCAACTGGTTTTCAGACTTGGGGTTCTTTTTCTTTAATGTCTGTTACTTCTTTATTCCAATGCTGTCCCAAATATTTTCTTATAGGTGCCACTGTCATAGAACTTCCCTGAGACATTCTATAATTTTTCTTTTTTCTGTTAAAATAATTAAATGTTTCACATTTCCAGAATAAAAGCATCAAGAATATCATACATCATCTAGATCTCATTGTTGATATTTTGCCATGTTTTGAAATTATTTTCAGTCTTTTGAAGCTAGAAATCTTCAGTGCTCTACATTATAGACATCAGAGAATATGTGTTTCAGTCTTGACGTTCTAATAATATGTTGCATTCAGGGACATTGAAGTCTCACGATGATTTTTTAAGGCCAAATTGTCATTCTGGTTGTTTATCTCTATATAATTACTATAAAACTGATTTTATATTCAATTATATGAATTCAATTAAATTCAGTTACATCTAATATTCATTTTACTTTGTGTTTGAGTGCAGGATGAAACCCACTCCCAAATCTACACCAGAGGCCAAAGTTGAAATTAGAATCACCAGACTGCTGGAATCCCTACTTTTTGACTTACTAGCTTTGTCATTTCTATCCCCTCTGAATTTCCTTCGCCACCTGTGGATTTGGAAGGAAGGAGATTTTAAGCTTTAGCAAATGAAGTGTTTCACCAAAATTGGGTACTGTGACTATTTTGATGTTAGGACAGACTGTCTTCTTTTCAGCCAGCATTTTCCAGCTGCCCATCATATAGCGGGATACCCTTGGCTCTTATGGTAAAAGGGAAGGAACTTGCTGGTCTGTCTGCTTTTCTCTACTTTCCTGAAGTCAAGACTTGCCCTCTGTGGGTTAGTGTGACCTATCCCTGCTCTGATCCCACTGTCAAGTACTTCAAGTTGAGCTTCTTCCAGCTCTCTTCTGGATTGATTAATTTTTTAATTATAGGAACAATGTGACTGCATGCAGATTCATTCTGATATGATTTCCCAAAGGAAGCAATGTTTGGCTTTTTAGAGGAGGAACTATTGTATGTTTGTTTTAAACCCTTTGTATGATATGCAGTGTATGTTTTATAAAATAGAAAGTCCACATCAAGGTGAAAGTATTAAGATTTTTAGTCTCCTACTTGATAAGAAGGCTAAAGAGAAGGATGTGGTAGTAGCACCCTGACCTGGGTAGATGGATGGGATTTTTCTCACTGAATATTTTCCTCCTTAGATGTGGGTCTACAGACATATGTGTATCTTCTTTAGCCCAATGGATTTGCTTGAACTTCTATGCTAAAATCTTGCCCTATTTTTGTTAGCATAAAATAGTAGATTGAATTTTTGGAAGAAGGGAATTCTAGGTTATAGCATTTTTTATTTGGAAAAAAATTATCTTCCTTCTGTTAGAAGCATTGGTTTATTTTTGTTTGCCAGAGACCTAATTCCTCTTTCCTTTTGGACTGACTGATGGGGCAGTCAGTGGTCTTCTTATCTGTGTTTCTTTCCCTCACTGTGTGAGAACCCGCCAAGCTTGGGATTGCTCCCAGGCATTACTTTCCCAAGAGGGACTTATCTTATGAGTCACTTGGATCTAATGATTAAAAAAGACAAAAAAAACATGTAGTTTCTTTACAAAAACAACTTTTATTGATGCTTGATTTATATAGAGAAAAATATGCATGCTGTATGTATAATTTGATGAATTTTCTTAGAGTAAATGTATTCACATCACCAGAAGAAACAGTTCTTCAGAAGCCCCTCACCTCCTTCAAGCCAGTGCATTTTCCCAGAGATAACTACCGTCCTGACCTCTTAACACTATGAATGAGTTTGTCCTGCCCTTGAACTTTATATAAATGTCATCACAGTAAGTTTGATTATGTTTTGTTTCCTTTATTGAATATACATTGGTGAGAATCATCCTTGTGTGCAGCAATATAGTTCATTCGTTCTCATTTCGGTATAGTTATCCCATTGTATTATTGGTTTCCTGCTTCCACTGTAACAAATTGTCACAAACTTAGTGACTTAGAACAGCTTCTCCCCTCCCCTCCCCTCCCCTCCC
>NW_025999990.1:2573213-2613801 GCF_001458135.2 Marmota marmota marmota | reverse complement strand
CCTCCTCCCCCCCTCTTTCTTTCTTTCTTTCTTTCTTTTTCTTTTTTTAAAGTTCTAGAGATCAGAATTCTGAAATCAATTTGCACAGGGCTAAAGCAGAGATGCTAACAGGACTGCTTCTTCCTGTGACTCTGAGGGGAGTCACAGCTTTCTAATTTCTAGCAGCTGCCTGTCTGCCTTAGCAGTGGCCCATTCCTCAGTCTTGAAGACATATCACTTCAGTACCTGTTTCCATTTCATATCACTCTTCCTTTTGTCATCAGACCGAGCTGCCTGCTTTTTTTTAATATATATTTTTTAGTTGTAAATGGACACAATACCTTTATTTAATTTATTTATTCTTATGTGATGCTGAGGATGGAACCCAGCACCTTGCATGTGCTAGGCGAGCGCTCTACCACTGAGCCACAACCCCAGCTCCCGAACTGCCTGCTTCCTATGAGAACGCCTATAATTACATTTAGGACCCTTCTGGATAATCCAGGATCATGTCCTGATCTCAAGATGCTTAATTTAGTCACATCTGCAAAGTCCCTTTTGCCATGTAAGGTAGTATTCACAGGTTCAGATTAGGATGCGGATATTTTTAGGGACCATTTACAGCCCAACCATACTCACTATCTGATAATACTAGAACTTATTTATCCATTTTGCTGATGGACCTTTTTGTGTTGTTTTCAGTTTGGAGCTATTATAAATTATGAGGATCCTTAGGCATATTTTTTTCATTTCTGTTATGCACACATTCTTGTGCATGCACATGTGTGTGTATTCACACACACACACACACACACACACACACAGGTTGTGTACGCAGATGTTCCTCAATTTATGAGGAGGCTCATCCTAATAAACCCACTGGAAGTTGAAAATTCACAAGTCAAAAATGCATTTACTATGCCTAACTTACTAAACATCATAGCTTAGCAACAGAGTGCACCCCAGAAATTCAGTTGTTTCACGTTGTCATCCCATAGCTGACTGGACACTGGGTTCTTTGCCATTTCCCAGCACTGAGATAGAGTATCAAGTTGCTTGTCACTAGCCCAAAAGAAGAGCAAAATTCAGGTTACCATCAAGTTCCTAATGATGCATACTACTGTGGCACCATGGCAAAGCCAAGAAATCCTAAAGCAAACCATCTTAGGTTGGATCACCTATAAAGACAGGACTCAATCACATGAGAAGTATAAGTGCAACCTTAAAACATAGTATAAAACAGTTTTCCAAGGTGATTGCACAAACTTATATCCCTCCTAGCACTGTATACATCTGCCAGTTGTCTTTTATAAAGAACAGAGCATATTTGAACCCAGAAATTTTGTTCCAGAATTAGATCCATTGATATCCCCAATTTTAGTCCCTCTGGATACAGATCAGAGTTTCCCAAAGAGTGTTTGTGTGAACCAAAGTCCTGAGGACTCTCTGGGAGAAAAGCCTTTTTTTTTTTTTTTTTAATCAAAGGAATCAGGGAAATACTGAACCTTGCTGGGAGACTCATGCTACAAATGAGCACATTAGAGATCTTAGCCTATTTAGTTTAGCTTTATCTTTATTTACATTAAGTCTCTCAAGTGGATTTGACTTTGACTCAGTTTCTTTCTTTTGAAATCTCAAAGAAGGCAGAGTTCCAAAGAATACCCTTTCAAAATTTTGGAATAAACTACAACTTGGGATGATCTTTTCTAAAAATATAATGAGAAGTTATTATGGTTTTCTATAGAAGGGAAAAAAATAGTCTGTCTTTGAGTATTCTCTCCATAATGTAAAGATCTATCTCTAGACCAGTAGAAGCTATCAGAAAATCTGAAAATGGGTTGAATTTGGGTTTATTTAGTTTTCATTTAGCGAGGGTGGTACTTTTGGGGGCAATTGATTTACATTACTGGGATCTTAAATTTTTCACCAAGAAATCCAATGTAAAAAAAATTTTCTAAAAAAAATTTTTTTCTCCTAACTTGGAACAGTGTTGGTGAGATTCATACAAAAATGTTCATCTCCATTTAGGTCTCTCCACACACATTCCCCCATTCCTACCCTTTTGAAACAAAAATTCCTCTATAGTAGCATGTAGCTGAGGGAGCATTCTTCTTTCTGTGTGTGTGTGTGCGCACATGTGTGTGTGCATGTGTGTGTTTAAATTCTTGTTCATATCACCAGTACCTCTCCCTGTACCATGATGAAGGCTAGGATTCCTTCTGTGGGGCAAACAGTCTATCCAGATGGTACTCAGTTCTCCTGCTTCAAACAGCCTTTAACTTTTTCTGGTTACACATAAATCTGCTGGTTTTGGTCTGAGGAGAAGATGCTGGAACTGATGGGCCATGTATGAGCAGCACTGATAATGGCTAAAATTTACTTTAGAAGTTAAAGTAGCCAGTATATGTATACCCCTGAGCATTCTGTCCATAATTACTTCATCTTCCTGCCTTGATATTGAGCATTAATTTAGACATGACACAGAATATATTATTCAAATAATATTTTCACTATGAAGTTTGGGGTTAATTGCTTACCCCTTCCCTTTCCTTTGCATTTCTTTTTCAATTGAATCGAGATCTTCACTAGAACTTTTAAAAAATGCTTTAGTTTTTGTATTACATATTGCATACTTTCCATAATTATGGGAGAAATGGCCCTTTTGGGAGTATGCTGTGATGCTTTTATTAGCAGGGTCATTATCAGTATTTCTCTCCCCACAGTGGCTGGCTGAGACCTCACCACAGTAGCCACAGTGGAGAATTGGAACTGAGTTTTGGATTTGAGTTTGGTGATATCAGTTTTATATCTGAAGACTTAGAATTGGAACCTGGCTCCAATGACCCCTTCAAAAATCATGCTTTTCTTGATGGTCTCGTTCTCTCTCATGGATGATTGATGAGAAAATCGTGGCAACTGAAACCTATTTGCATGTGTCTGTTACTCTTAGAAGTTTATATATCAAGTATATATACTTAGAAGTTTATATTTATATATCAATATATTAAATCCTTTTAATAGCTTCATGAGGAAGGTATTCTTATATCCCCAGTTGGTGGATAAGAGTTGAAACACAAAGTCTTTTTAAGGTCACCAGACTATTAAGGGGAAGATCCAGCATTAACACCCAGCCAACCTGGCCTGAGTACATGTTCTCAGGTCTTGTACTAGACAAGTCTCTCTGGCTCTACAACTGTCTCCTCAGATTGTTCTTCACTCTGGTCTCCAGTTTTTTTTAGCTATTCTGTGTACACTGGAGTGACTGAGCAACATGTAGGTATGTAAATCGGGCTCATTGCTGGTTGCATATTGGTTTGTCCCTGAGGGCCTACTAGATTCCATGAGCCAACTATTGATGTCTGTGTACCATGTTGGCCAGAGGATTAGAATGTTCCACCAGATTTTGGTGTCTTCTCAGAGGACACAAAATGGACTTCTGGCTTTAAAGATCCAGAAGCTGAGAAGAATGAACCACTCTTATAAGAAGATAGCACTGAGACCTCTGTCTCTCTTGGTGTGCTAGTACCTGTCTCAGTCCTGGGCTAATCCCATAGCACAACAATTAAAGTCACTGTCATCTTTCTTTTCTGCATTTTATCTTGCTCCTGTGCTTGATTTTGGCACTTGGAAAATTCATTTTCTTCTGCTGGCAAATCCTATTTTGCCATTGGAAATGCACTTTCTGGATTTTCTTGTATCAAACATCTAAAGATAATACCCTTGAGCTTACTGATGTGACTTCTTCTGTTGATGCCCTCTGCCTTTTTTTTTTTTTTTTAAAATCTCACTTTTTAGAAGGAATCTTGTCTGTCTGTTATACTTTGCTGTGGGGGTCCTACCTGCATCTCTGCTGAGCTGGTGGGTTTTTTTCCTACTTCATTAGAGGGTCAGTTCTCCAGTTTGCATTCCCCCTTTCTGCTTTGAATCTGTTCTTCCACCTAGAGACAGGCGTTAGGCACACTGGTCCTTGAAGTCAACAAGCGTGGCTGTGTGTTACCCTTGGGGTCCATGATGACTTTTCAAGAGGTAATGGGCCCACAGAGAGCTGTAAGGAAACAATTTCAGATCTGCATCTTCACTGTGCATTATTTCCTGAAATGGATCTGCTCAGGAACATGCCTGTACTAATGGGTTGCTTGGCTTTTCTTCTCCCAAATCTTATCATGGCATATAGTCACAGGAAGCAAACTGCTCCCTACAGGGTGCCATACAAACGGACAATCAGAATATCAATCTAGTGTTGAGAAAGAATTTAATGACTTGGAAATTAATCTTTTTGCAAACCAAGTGATGTTTTAAAACAAAATTGAAAATGACCCTAAGCAGTTTGTCAAGGAATAGTGATTGTCATATGAGATTAGTTTAATTGTATGTGATTTTTTTTTTTTTGGCATAAATCTCAGGATTAAGTGCCACTTCTGTGACAATACTTCTTCCATTCCCATCAACTTATTGACATGAACAAGGTTTTTTTGCTTTGTATTTCTCATACCAGAAAATGATATAGAAGGGAAATTGCTATTGAAACATTTCTTATTCTAGAAGTAAAAAATATGCATTTGTTGAAAGACCAATTAGAAAAAATAAACCATTACTAAATATCTCATTGAGAAATGCATTTCCAATAAGAATTTACTTTTATGTTTCAATTTTTTATTATTAAAAAATTTTGTTTTGTCAAATTGCATTCCACTAATAGTGGTAATGATAATTAAATACAGCTGAACTTTTTACTTATTAGGATTGGTCACAGAAAGTAAATTTTAATTCTCATAACTTTTTTTTGCAGAAAAGTACAATAGTGTACTTTTGTGTATAATAGTGTGATCAATAAAAATTTTAGAACAAAATTGTTATTAGGATAAAATTCTGTGGGGGGAATGGGGTGAAAATATAAGTTTAAGAAAAAACTGAATATATGAAAGTAAAAGAAAAGGTCATACATGTATTTTTTAATATGGATCATGGGTATCAAATCACTATGATATTTAGATCACAATGGATATATTTAAAGCTTGAATAAAGGCAGTCATTTTAAAATGTCAATATTTTTTAAATGCCAGAAATTAGGTTGCATGTAACTATTTAAACTTAAGATGAAAAATTTTAGATGTTAACTTTAAATGTTGTTAGGGCATATAAATATTTCATAACTGTTTGAATTTGAAGCACAAGGGTTTGAATACCATTTCTCTAGGATACCTGACCTGGACAAGTAGGGCTCATGGTGTACTTTGTTCTATTTTTCTCTCCATCACCTTGGCCACATTAACCAGTGTGACAGAGTCTATGTTCAGAAACAATGTCACTTTTCCTGGTCTCATCTTTCCCTTCTCTTTTGACTAAGTTCCCACTACACCAGCATTCATTCACCAAACACAACTCCTAAAGCACTAAGCCTGGGTCTCACCAGAGGAGAGGGTGGGGGAAATTGGCCATTCAGGTCCCAGGTAAGGAGTACTCAACTAGAGGGGAGCAAAGCTTTTCAAGACAATTGGAGCCTGAAGAGATAAGATTCCTGGAGGTGCTTGGACTGGGGGGTTAAGCTGAGCCTTGGGGGTTGAGGACCAGGAGTGGACGAGTCTCCCTAACCAGGCAAGGGAGGGGGCAACTCAGTGCTCTGGGTATGGATGATGAAGAGGAAGGAGTTGCTGCCTGTAAAAATGCTGCCATCAAGATAGAAAAATACCTCCACTCTGGAGGCAAAGAATGCCTGCTTTTATATTCTTTTAAACATTTCTTCTTTAAATATTGTCTTATCTAGGCCAAGGACAAAGTGGCTATTTTAATATTATAAAGTAGTTGCTCATGCTCATTTCCATAAAGGAAAGCCTCCTTTGGCACTTTTGGATTCGACTATTTTCTAGCAGATCATGGGTGAGTGGCATATCCAACGTATTAATCCTGACATATGGTCACACCCACTGCAGCCTCAGCCAAGCAGTCCCTGGGGATTACAGAGGCATAGAGCGAAATTTCCCAAGTTGGAATGAGGCTTTCAGAAATGAATTTCCCTCTCCACTCTGAGTGACTTTGTGACGATTTCCCTGGGGAAGTTGCTAGGCGTTTAATAGATCTCCATGTTAGGAAAACAAATTCTTCCCAGCATTTCAGTCTAAGGTGCTCCCTGCCCCTCCTCAGTTTTGTATTGTGAAGACTGAATCTAATCTCCTTTATGTTCGTATTTATAAACTGTTTCTAGATGATTGTCTCTTCGGTTGTCATTTGGATAGTCCCAGGAATTAGTTGTCTCAGTTCTTCCCAGTTAGGCACAGTCCCCGCTAACTGCCTGAGGGAAGGAAGGAGGTCAGGGACCTCAGGTCCAGGCCTGGTTCCCACCACTGCGCCACAGCTGTTAGCCCTCCCCCATCCCTGAGCGCTCACTGGGACCTAAGGGACTGCATTTCAGCCGTGACAATGTTTTGTTGCTCTTGGCCATTGCATAGCAGCTCACATCCTGTGTGCTTTTAAAACAGCCCTTCTTATAAAGATTCTTTTCAGGATCTATGGATTTATGTGGTTTGAGACACACAGAGAGGCTATGCATGCATTTAAAACCAGTGTTTACTTACCTCTGCTAAGGAAATAAAACATAAACAAAATAAAAGGGGCCACATTTGAAGGTCTCAGTTTTTGAGCTTGCCTTGAAGTTCAAATTATTGTTACAAGGTCTTCTTATTAAATCAGACACACGTCCTCCATCATGTGCTGGTATTTTGTTTGTTTACTAGGGACATTTTAGGGAAGGCTCTCCATTTGGTATCTCTTGAGCGTGAGGGACCCATTATGACCAAATCTAGGTGCCCATCAGATGCTGATGAGAGTGTGGTTAGGTTAGTGTAAGGAGGCAGCAACCTCTGGATACCCACTCAGGCCACACTGTGTAGTACAAATATGGCTGCCATGTCTCCCAGGGAACCTGTTTCAGAGAAAGGGCCTAAGGGCTTGACAGATAACCTTAAAGATGTCTATTACAGGGCTATTGTACATGTTTGAAAATAACACTGAATTTTTTTAAGGAATATCACTGATTTTTTTTAGCCAATTCCAAATCTCCCCAAGTTTGTCTGGGTGTTATTACTGTAATGCTTTATTACCTGCCTTGACTCTTCCTTCTCACTTGTGTCTTGCACTTGAGGTCTTATTCCTTTACTCTCTATGCTGTGTAGTTTCTTTAAAATTTTTGTAAATACCAATTTACATTATTATTATATATAATAGTGGAATTCACTGTTATGTATTTGTACATGCATACCACATAATTTCTCTTCTGTGCCTCTTGTTTTAAGTTCCATTGTTCATTTTAACTTCATTTTCAGTGCAGCTTTGCATTTTAAAAGAGCAACCTGACATCTTTCTTAGTATTGTCTTTGTATCTTCACATGCAGAAAGTCTATCTGTAACTCCCCTCTTCTTTTGGTCATTACCATCAGTAAATTCCTATATTAGCATTTACTAAGGAATATCCAATTTCCCGAATTCTCTAGAGGGGAAGCAGCAGATCTTTCAAGTGCAGAATGGTTAGGATGAGTTACAGAAGTGAGCTGCATGTATTTGGGAATGATTTCCCTTTGAGAAGCTAAGATTCCAACCCCAGTAGATGTCATGGGCTTGCATGGGTGTTGCCACCACCAGGAAGGTAGCACTGGAATGCTTCCTTTCACTTGGTGACTTCTAAAGCTTTTGCAAACCTAAAGCATCATAAGAAAGAACGTAACTGATTCTTTTGGAGAGACCAACTAATTTGATTCCTCATGAACCCTCTTCCCAGTGGGAAAGCACAGGGAAATAGAGCTGGGAAGGAGAAATAAAGGATTTTAAAGTTTTCATTTATTCCTTAAGCTGAAGAATTAGCAATTTGTAAACGATCAGCTGAATAAACATTGAGACCAAATGTTTAATGGGTTATACATTATCCTAAATTGTTTACAAAATGATATGAAGTAAAATATTCTTGCCTTTCTCTTTGGTCTTTTACAGATTTGCTTCTCTTAATTCATTGAAATTTGGGCAAACACCAAGATTTACTACAATGGCTAAACAAAATGCAATTAGACCAGCCTTTTTTTCCTTTAAGCCTTTGTGTTGTGTTATATTTAAGAAAAATTTATAATCACCTTGCCTGAATTTACAATCAGGAATTTTCAAGCAATGGTGAGACATTAGATCCTTACCTTCTTTGTGAACAGAGAAGAGTTACTTTTAAAGAATATTAAATATCAGTGGTAGGAAGAGAGATTCTCATTTAAATGTAGTAACAGTCATAATAATATAGCAGCTAATATTTATTGAGCACATTATATGTGTTTTCGAGGTAAGCCTTTTATTGGGTTACAGGGATTCAGATGATGGTAGGTAGTACTGTTTAGTGTGAGTTTACTGAATGTTTTTATCAATAATGGTTTAAAAACATTTTCTGAAATGCAGTTTTGCATCTAACAGTATGATCCCCATCATAGGTATATGTGATTTGACAATGTATTTTAGGATTTTTCATTTATATTTACAAATAAAATGGACTTATATTTCTTCTACTTTTTTGGAAGCTTTGATATCAAGATTATGCTTTTATAAAATGAAATTTAAAACTTTCCTTTTTAAAAATACCTTATGACATTTTAAATAGCACAACAATTCTGCTCCCTATAGATTTGATAGTGCTGCCTGTAAAATCATCCTTGGTCTTGTGTGTTTCCACCTAGTTATTTAATTGTTCAGAGTCTACTTCCTGAGTCAGTTTTGATAATTTGTATTTTCTAGGAATCATCTCTAACATCTGGTGTTCATAATTTTCAGCACAAAATGCATGTATTCCTTTATATTTGTATTAAATCTCCTTTGTTTCTTTGGTTATATCCATTTTCTTATTTCTGATGCTGTGAAATTGTATTCTTTCCTTCTTGATGAGCCTTGCAAGAGATTTGTGTACTTTATTGATCCTTTCAAAGAAGCAGCTGTTCTAGTGTTTATGTTCTAATCCTTTAATTTATGCTTTTATCTTTAGTGAGTCATTCTTTTGCTTCCCTTAGGTTTATTTGTGGTGGTTGTTTTCTCAGCTTGTTGAATGGAATAATTTAATTATTTTCTTATTTAATAATTTGAATGTGACTTTTTTTAAAAATTCTTTTTTAAGGTAGCTTTGGCTCATCTTTTCTTGAAACTTGAAGCATCTCTCCTTCCACCTTTACACTTAGCTCATGCAGTTGATTCCTACATTGGTGGGAAATTGAAACCTACATTGGTGGGAAATTGACACAGAGTTTCCAGTGCTACATCTGCCTCCATCCTTTTTCTTCTTGCTGGTTTGCACAGGCAGTTATTCATGTGCCAGTGGTTGGTGTGTGCCCCATCCTGTCTCTGCTTGCCTAGTTTAACTACTCCAGCAACCCCCCACCAGTCATAACAGATTTTCCCTCTCTTCTGATCATTCCTGTCTACCCACAATCATGCTGTCATGACTCTATCTTCCATTCATCTTCCCTTACCCTCACTTTCCCTCCTGATGCCCACAATTTCATTACTTTGCTATGTAGTCTAATGCCTCTGTGTGTTATTCCAGCTCATCATCTCAGCTTCATCTTCCTCTAGTGAGTGTCTCTTGAATCCAGTCTATAAGGCTTTCATCCCCTCACTCCAGAGACCACCCTTGTCAAGGTTAGCAATGACCTACCTCCACGGTCACTGAATTATGCAGGGAAATTCTTAGATCACATCTTATAGACACAGTGCTCACTCTTCTCATGTGTGATCCATACTCAACCTCTGGATACCTCAAACTCTTGGTTCTCTTTCTGGCACACTGGTTGCTCCTCCTCATTTTCCTTTTCTCTCTGACTTCTTAATGTTGAAGAGGCTCAGAGTATAGTCTTATATTTTTACCCATTTCTTTGTGATCTCTTTGAGTAGCATGGCTATCACCCATATCCTCTAGGTCTCCAAATTTATATGTCTACCCTTGATCTCTCCCCAAAACTCCAGAGAAGTGTATACAACTGTCTACTCAGTGCCTCTCCTTGAATGCCTGATAGGCATCTCAAACTTTGTGTCTCCTCAACTGAACTTCTCATCTGCTTCCTGTTCAACTCGTCTCTTCCATCCCTGTAATTGGTGGCTTCATCTTTCCAGTTGCTTATGTTGAAATTCCTCTTGGCTCTTTATTCTCTTATATTCCATATCTAGGCCATTGGACAATTCTTTTTTCCTTACCCTCAAATATTTCCAGAATTTGATGATTTCTGACATTCTCCACCGCTACTACCCTGCTCTTAGTAACAACCATCTCTCATTCCAAGTACAGATTGAGTATTCCTCATCCAAAATGATTGGAGCTGGAAGTGTTGGATTTGGGATTTTTTAAAAAAAATTTTAGAATATTTGTGTATGTCTAATGAGATATCTTGGTGCTGGGATCCAAGTCTAAACATGAAATTTAAGTTTCATATACACCTTAGACACATAACTGAGGGTAATTTTACACAATATTTTTTGGTATGCCTGCATTTTCATTGTAACCCATCATATGAGGTCAGGTGTGGAATTTTCTACTTGTGCCACCAGGGTCATGCTCAAAAAATTATGAATTTTGAAGCATTTTGGGCTTTGAATTTTCAGATTAGGAATGTTCAACCTGTACTGCTCTAACATCCTCAGTGTCCTCCCCACTTTCATCACTCCCCCTACTCCCCTAGGATCTGTGCTCAACACAGCATGCATTGGGATCCTTTCAAAATATCAGCCAGATTGCTCTTCTGCTTGAAACTCTGCAGTTACCACATATTGCACTCAAGAGTAAAAGCCGAAGTCTTCACAAATGATTTGACTCCAGTTTCTCCTCAGGCTTTATCTTCTCCTGCTCTCCCCTCCCTGACTACACTCCAGCCAGGCACTTGGTTCCTGTTCTGGGGATGTGCCAGACATGCTGGTGCCTCATGGCTATTTCAAGCCACTATCTAGAAATTCTTCCCTAGGTAATCAGGGGACTAATTCCTTCAACCTGTCCAAGTCTTCAGCGAATGATGTCTTCTCCACGGGGCTTATGCTGAGCATCCTGTTAAACTACAGCCTTTCCCGTCAACTGCCAACCACATTTGCCTGGTTCTAGGTGTTTCTTTTTTATTTCATAGTATTTTTGGTTGTCTGTGCAATTACATAATTCATTGTATTTGCTTTATTGTCTGCCTCCCTCTTTAGAATGTAAATTCCAGGAGGGCAGAGATCCTTGTCTTTGTTTTCACTAATTCGTCCCAGAAATGTAGAATAGCACTAGGCATGTGGAGGGAGCTCAATGAGTATTTGTCAAATAAATGAGTAAATTAAGGCTATGATTTTTCTGTGAGAAATATTGGCTGCAGCTCATAAAATTTGATGTTCTATACCTTCATTGTGTTTGGTTTCTAAATAGTTTTCTGGGACTAGTAGGTTCTTTCTGAGTGGAGAGAGATGACCATTTAGGGAGGCAATCATAGCTTCTCAGTGAGGGAGAGTTGTCGGGGGAGCAGTGCCCCCCTTTAATTCCCAGATCAATGTCCCAGGCAGATAATGGGACAGCTGCCAGATATTTAGTTGGAAAGGGATATGCCTGAGTCAGGGTACTGGTAAAATTATGAAACAACTTCCTACCACTTTAAAGGAAATCTATTAACCAAGTGAAGCGAGGGTGTTCTATAAGCAGAAGTGTGGGTGTATTTCTGCTTTTTTCTTATAGTGAGCACTTCCCAGATTCTGACAGTAACTTGTGTTTTCAGAAGCCTTGGTTTTTGGAGGTAACATGAATATTCACTCCTTTCTAAATCTTTAGTGGTATTTTAGTGAGACACCAGGAAAAGCATCACCAGGAACTTGGGTGGACACCATTTTTAACCAGAGAGAGGTTATTTAAAGTTGTGAGCTTTTGTACATTAGTCTAGAATGTTAGTTGACCATTTCAAAGTCTCTTTGTTCTATTGGGTATTCAAATGATTCCTCTTAAGCACAATAAGATTTTTTTTTAAGCACAATAAGATTTGCTTTAGATTTTTGAGTCTAGTTCTCCTATTAATCCTGACTTATTAAATGTCTGGAGGAATAGCCCAGAACAAAGTTCATTTCCTTGCATTAGAAATGGAAGTACTACAGACTAGAATTGATACAAGAACACTTACTTGTGAAACTGCTGAATTTGTGTTTTTGGAGAGTTTCTTTCTAGAATTAAGAATAACATCAAACCACACTGATAAAAAAAAGTTATACTTCATTTTTGATATTGCATAGAGATGTAAAGTATTTGATATACTAAGGGACAGTGCTTATTCCTTTATTAAAGAATTGAGCTTTCAGTGTGATTTTGGTGAATTCAGGAAAATGAATCTTTAGAGATGCTACTATTATGGTTTCCCCCAAATAATCTTAAGCTCACTGTTTACATGTTACTTTTTCATGAGAAATTATTATATAATATTTGTCTCACTTAACCAGGTCCTTTAAGAGGAAATAAAAAATTACTTAAAACCAAATCACATTTTTATTAAAACATTATGCTTGGCTGGGGATGTGGCTCAAGTGGTAGCTCACTCGCCTGGCATGTGTGTGGCCTGGGTTCGATCCTTAGCAACACATACAAATAAAGATGTTGTGTCTGCCGAAAACTAAAACATAAATATTAAAAAAAAATTCTCTCTCTCTCTCTCTAAAAAAAAAAAAAACATTATGCTTTATGAAGCTGACTGCTTAGTTTGTCTTTTTTAAAAAAATACTTTTAACAGAAGTGCTTTAAAAAGAACATTTGGTGATGGTAAATTTTGTATCAGGAAAATTTTCCCCTTAGTGGTCCCTGGAACACCTCCCTGCACCCCAACCCCTCTTTGCCAAATACATGGCTAAGCTATTTCTGGGTCTAGTGGGCTGAAAGGAAACAAGAGAGATATTTTTGAAAGTTTGACTCAAAGATATAAAGTATAAAATTGTCACTTTTGGTGGAATTATTCTCATTTTATTTCCAAGCAAATATAGTGATTATATATTGGCCCACCTTACTAATAAACAGGGTGTTCATTTTCTCTGTGGCAGGGGACAGTCTGTTCATTCTGTTCTCTTTCCTTTCACAATGGTTATAACAATATTTGATTTTTGATATTTTGATTATAAGTTGTTGATTTTGAGATATACCTGCAAAGTCTAGAGTTCAGAGAAATAACAGGGAAGGTTTTCGTGTGCCTACGTGTCAGTCCTGGTGAACCAAATCGTCAGAGTCACAGCAAGTTTTGAACTCAAGACACATCAAACTATTCAGGTGGGGTTCTGGCTGCTTGTGATGAGTTCTGGATCTGGTTTAGGTAATTTGGGCCCTTACATGGTAACAGGAGAATGTATTTATGAATTATGAAATGTAGAACCCTTTCAAATAGCATTGAAGTGGTCCTAATGTGTGAAGGAACCGTTTAAATAATTTTTGCTTTAAAAAAATCTTACTAGATGATGTATTCAAACATTAGGTTTCCACTGTAGGCTGTCAATCACTATCTACTTGCTTCTTTAAAAATCTTTCGTTCTTTTCCTTTTGAGAACACTAAAAAATCATGTTTCCTTTTTTTTCTTTCAGATAAGTATAGCTTGCTTTTAGTGAAATATTTTGTCATTTTAAAGAAATGCTACTATTTTCCTGATTATATGATTTCTCTGGGTTTACAGTTTGTTTTCTGCCAGTTTTGTTTATGTCTTAAGGACAAAGTGATACTTTTTTGTTAGAACTACTATATCAATCTTTTATTTGATCAGAAAGAAACTTTAAAAAATGGCTTCACACTTTATTCCAGGTTTGAGGATAGTTCACACATTTGTGTTTTACCAGAAATTACTTAAGGATATGTGTGAGAATTAGTTTTAAGCCTTAAGAACATATGCATATTTTATCATTCTCCTTCCATTCTTAATTTGATTTTTAAAATGGTTATAAATATTGGATGTGCTCATGACTTATTGTCAAGTGAAAACATCCTTCCCCCAAGAATAACATGCCTGATGCTTCAATTGCCTCAATTGCCTTCAGAACTTTAATGGTTCTGTTATCAACAAATGTGAATGCTGAAAATATAGATATTAAAAGCTCTTGACTTTTCTACCTTCAATGCTAAATAAGGGGATGTCTTTTCAAAATAGTATCTGCTCTCAAAGACACCAGATGGCCTACAATTTTCTTAGGGTCTTAGCTTTTTCACCACTGCAACTAAAAGACCCAACCAGAACAACGATAGAGGAGGAAAAGTTTATTTGGAGCTCACAGTTTCTGAGGCCTCAATTCATAGACAGCAGGCTCCATTCCTTGGGGCTCAAGGTGAGGCAGAACATCATGGCACAAGAGTATGGCAGAGGGCTGCCGCAGTCTGGCTGGGCACAATTCAGGAGCCACTTATCAAGCAGAAACGAACTTTATTTTTAGAACACATACCACAGGAGCTCTTCAGGAATTCCCTCAGAGTCCAACTGCCACCACCGGCTTCCCACAAGCCTCTCAACCCCTCCCCCCCCCTTCCTCCTGCTCTTGAGGCTGATTGGCTGGTTCGCATGGGTGGAGCCAAAAAAAGTCCCCCAATGAGTAGCTCCGTGGTCTGAAAGGGCAGGGAAACAGCCCAATGAGCATCACCGCAGAGGAGCCAATCAGCTGGCAGCTAGAAGTTTGCTGGTGCTGCTGTGAGCCAATCATCAGCTGGCAGCTGGAAATTTGCTGGCAGCTGGAAGTTTGCTAGGGTCCTTTCGGCTGTGGTTCTCAACATCAATTCATAGACAGCAGGCTCCATTCCTTGGGGCTCAAGGTGAGGCAGAACATCATTTTGCAAGAGTATGGCAGAGGGCAGCAGCTCATATGATGATCAGAAAGAGAGAGAGATCTCCACTTGCCAGATACAAATATATACCTCAAAGCCTCACTGTCAATGCCCACCTCCTCCAGCCACATCCCACCTGCCTTCAGTTACCACTCAATTAATTCCATAAGGTGATTAATTCATTGATTGGGTTAAGGCTGTCATAACCCAATCATTTCTTCTCTGAACCTTCCTGCATTCCGAGATAAGCACGAGCTTTTGGGGTCCAGGGGTGGAATGCTATGGTATGGATGTGAGGTGTCCCACAAAAGCTCACATATGAGGCAATGCAAAAAGGTTTGAAGTAGAAATAATCGGGTTATGAGAGCTTTAGCCCAATCAGTGAATTAATCACCTGATGGGATTAATTGAGTGGTAACTGAAGACAGGTGGGGTGTGGCTGGAAGAGGTGGGGCATTGAGGGTGTGGTTTTAGGATATATATTTGTATCTGGCAAGCAGAGATCTCTCTCTGCTCTCTGATCATAGAAGGAGCTACTTCTCTCTGCCACACTCTTCTGCCTTGATGTTCAGCCTCACCTTGAGCTCGGAGGAATGGAGTCCACTGTCTGTAGATTGAGACCTCTGAAACTGTGAGCCCCACAATAAACTTTTCCTCCTCTACAGTTGTTCTGGTTGGGTTCTTTAGTCACAGCAGCGAAAAAGCTGACTAAAACACTTAGACAGCCTGCCTGTACCATAGGTAGGGTCATATTCCAGGATTTCTGCTTTCTTTTTGATCCGTTTATGGATTCGTCTGGCATTATGTCTGTCTTGTGCTTACTGGAAATAGGGGAGTATGAGACAGACAATAGACTGCTTCATATATGAGTCTTTATTTTCACTTCTTAAAATGCAAATATTTGTTGCATACCAGTTATGCAGTGGGCACCATGACATGGGCTGGAGACTCAAAGTTATGTTAGTAGCATTCTCTTATGTTAATATTATTTTGCTCATTTATTCATTAAGCAAGTATTCTATGAATTCTCCTTATGTGCCAGGCACTGGAATATAGCCATTAAACTCTGAAAAAAGTTAGCTGGCATTCCTGGCTGTGGATATAAACAGTAAACAAGTTAAAAATATGTGGAGATATAATATTTTGTGTGTGTGTGTGTGTGTGTGTGTTAGATAGTGGTAAGTGATAGGAAAATGAAGAAAGTGGCAGAGAGAGCTAGGAAGGGTGGGGGGAGGCAATGATAGGTTGAAAATTTAGATAAGATTGTCAGGGAAGGCTGGGAGGATCTCCTTGAGGTGACATTTGAGTAAAGACCAGGAGGTTGTAGATAAAAACCTAATAGTGTCATTTCCAGGGGGTCAAGGTTGAACACATGCAGATACAGGTTGTGCTGGGAGTCAAAGTTAGGTTTACTTTACCATTTCCCAGGGAAGACTCTGTGGAGAAAAAGACTTCCAAGTGGGAACACAGAGGAAGAGAATGAGCAGAGTCATGCAAGTGACTGGATAGCTGCTCGGGTGCTCCTTCTAGCAGTGTCTGAGATTGGGGCTGTGGAGATGAATTTGGTCTGGGATTGTTTGTGGAGCACTTGCTGTGCCATGTTAAGGGAGCTATGATTTGATGCTTTTTAAGCTGGCTAGTGTATTTATAATAGGTCATCTGGCAAAGCAGTGGAGGTTGATTTAAGGGGAATCTGCAGTTTAATGGAGGCTGTACTGATGGTTCTGGTGAGGAATGTTACCTACAATTGGTGTACACAGGGAGTGGCTAGAGAGGTCAGAGTGGGTTTGGGAAGGATACTCAGTAGAACTTAGTTGCATGGGAGGCTTGAAGGTGAGAGGAGTCAAGTAACTTTTTTAAAAAAATATTTTTTAGTTGTAGATGGACACAATACCTTATTTATTTATTTTTTATGTGATGCTGAGGATCCAACCTAGTGCCCCACGAGTGCTAGGCAAGTTATCTACCACAGAGCTATAACTCTCATCCTCAAGTAACTTTTTAACCTATAGTAAGAAACACATATCACGACCTGGTACACATGCTACCAATACATATAACTTATAGAATATGTTGCTGAAGCACATGTTTCATAAAACATTTTACCATATTATGTGTTGTCTGCTCTGATATTTTCTATTTCATTATATTTCACTGTCTTTAAAATGCTGGCACCAATTCAACATATTGTGTCCACTAAGGGTCGTGACCTACAGTGTAGAAAGCACCAGAAGGCTTCTTCAGGTAGTTTTCTCATGGCTAGGATGTTTTTTTCTTCCCAGATCTTCTTTGTGATCCCATGTCACCAAACTCCTTCCATTGGAGGGAAGGGAAGGAGAGGGCAGTGCACAGTATTTTTTTAAATTCAGTGAATGAAATATTGCACTGAATGTTTAAGAAAATATTGTGCTGCCCACTTGGTGAACCAACTGATGTCCACTTAGGAGTACAGTGAAGAGAGACACACTGGTTAAGTCACAGTAGTTGCCTAGGTAATGTATTTGCTAAGAGGGTGGTTAGTTGTCCTGGAAACATGGTTAGTGGGGGTTTTGTGGGTACAGGAAAAGGGATGCAATCTTTTATTTATTTTCCTATTTCCTTTGCTTTGAAAATGCCTGTCCTCCTTGGAATGCAGAATGGTAGAGGACCTTAGATGTCATGAGTCCATTGCACCAAAATCGAAAAACTTTTTTGTTTGCTTGAGAGATTATAGGCCACTGTTAAATTCTTCCTACTCAACTTGGATGGCTTTTTCTAGAGTGACCCATGGGAAGGACTATATGCCATTTTGGTGTTTGCCTATGGGACTCTGGGTTGGGACCATGTTAGAAACCATTGTGGTTTTCTCCAACCAAATGACTCGGGTTTTTTCAGCTCTAAAACAGCAGATAACACCACCTACTTACTCTGGTTGTTCCATGAGGATTAAATGAGGCAACCTATATAAATACAATGTCTTAAGCATAGGAAATGCTTATAACAAGTGTCTACTGTTACTTTTTCATGTTACTAAATTATTGACTTTGGAAGACTTTATTTTATTTAGCAATAGAAAGGATGTGGTAACTTTGTGAGTCTTATATATAGAATGAGCTAAAATTAAAGTTCCTTTCTTGGTGTATATTGATATTTTTAATAGGATAGAGGAATTTCCATAAAAAATAAAGATGCGTTTGAATTCAGGAATAAAGATATACTATACATTAAAGTTGAGATAGTTTGTTTCATAGGTGGCTTCTGAAGGACATTAGTTCTTTGGAATAATGCACCCTCGATTTGTTAAGGTGAACAAAAACTGTTAAAATATGCTGGCTTTATGCCCCCAAATGAAATAGAAATGCATATAATCTTGACTATTTTAACTTAACTTTGCTATAGTCATTTGCATGGTGGGGTTTCAGTGCTTTTTTACATGACCAAGCTTAAATTTTTGACATGAAATATCTTTGAGTGATGGAAAGTCATGATTATAAGGTATCTATTTCTTTTGAATAGTAAAAGTTAGAATTTAGCACATAGAAGTGTATGGAAATAGGTAACAAAAGATGTCTCTATCAGAATAATGTTACTGGAAAAACTTTCACATTCCCTTTGAATAAAATAAAGAGAATAGGATGAAGGAACAGTATTTTCTCTTGGGAGGACATGGCAAATAATCCTTAATAAAAGTCATGATAACTTTCTTTACACCAGTAGGGGGTAAATAAAACTTTCTAGAGAAATAACACCTGGAAGTCAGTCCTTTCTGTTTGGTTTCAGTGGAGGAGATGGAGGGTTAAATTAAAAGGGTGAGGTGGGTAGGGGATTGCTGAATGCTATTTGGTTCTTCAGGTACCATCAGTTTTTTGGTGGTTTTTGTTCTCTTTTGTAAACATGATACTGCATTTTCAGGGAAGTTAATTAAAGCAAAAACACCTAATATTTAGCTCTTAAATTTGCCTTTTGATAAAGGGAAACAAGTGGAGCTGCACTTAATTGACCCATTTAAAAGGAAGGATAAGATAAGTGTGTGTTTTATTCCAGTGAGTTCAATGATCATGCATTTAGGGATATTTAGATATGGATTTTGTGCTGTAATCTGAATAAGAATAGAATGGCTTTTATTGGTGCTGGGTTTTGAAGTGGGGGCTATCTGTTAAATGATGGAGTGCTTTAGAAATCAGATGTTTTGAGTATGTGTGTGTATGTGTTAACGTGGACATTTAAATTACAAATGAATATTTGAAAAGGCTTTGTTTAAGTGAAATTAAAGAAATAACTGTATTGATTAGCTCTGTTCCTTGGAATTCTGTGCATTTAAATCATTTGGTCCATGCTGTACTCCTGGTGTACTATATGCCCAAGCACTGGGTCTGACTGCAGCATTCTTTTTTCATAATGAAATGTATATTAACTATGCAGTTCTTTCATAGAGCAATGTTTTAATCATTCTCTATTGATTTATACATCACTTCAATGCTGCATATTGAAGGCCTCTTATTCTAAGTCTCCTTTACCCAGAATCTCATTCTGTCTACCTGACTTGCATAATGTGCTGGGACTCTCTTAATTTCCACCCCGCCATGGGAAGCAGTCATGATTAGGAAACCACAGAAGGTCAGGCATACTGTTGCTTTCTCTCAGCTTTCTGAGGTACACAGAAGAAATAATGGGCTTAGAGAAATATTGTCATTGCCCATAACTGATAATGGGTATCAGAACTTAGTTAAAATTAATAAGTGCTGAGTTTCGAGTTTTGGCATGAGCCTGAATGATTTATTGCAAGCTGGGGATGCCAAGAGAATGTTTTGCATTTACCAAAGGAGCAGAGTGATGATGAGAGGACTGTCAGTTGGTGCCTGAGTTTCCAGCAAGAGGAACATTCCAGGCAGGGTAGCTAGCAGCTTCATGAACAGCAGTTGTTCTTTGAACCCAGGGTTGTTGCTACAAGCTGGCTAATACAAATGGGAATATTTTCTTTTTTCTTTTGTCTTAATGTTAATTTGAGTGAGAGGAAGTGTAGATCTGGTTGATGTGGATGAGGGATGCCTACATGGACTTGAATAAATAAATTAAATCCCCTGCCCTCCCTCAGCAACTTAGAATCTCATTTGGATTGAAAGGCTAGAGCTGGGTTTTACATATGAGGAAAACTCTGCTTACTTCATTATTATTCATGGTCAAATCCCCAAATCTCCTCCCTGAAGGGATGTATTCTTCCCAGCAAATTAAAACATCTTTTTTTTTTAGAGACCAAATGATGATGGTGTCAACTATTGATGAAGATGAATAGGTAATTCTTTTCTCAATTTATACATTCCTTTTTCTCCCCTACTGTTCAGATAGGGTTTGCTCACTTAAACCAAGATCCAATATTTCATTTACTCTCCTCTCTGTAGGTTGTACGCATTGTGTAAATCTCCCGGTTAGGTAATAGAGGAAAATGTTTGAAAATGTGATAGCTCATTATAAGGGCATTTGACATAAGCATATTTGCTGATGAGGGATTGGCGATCGGTGGTAATTTAAAGGGATTCTGAGCAGTAGTTAAGGTAGAACATTTTCTTTGCATTAATCATATGACATCAGGATAGCCCACATTGCAAACATCTTTCAAAGTCTTTATGTAAAATATAGATTTTTAGAAGCTGGTCTTCATGTGAATGAACATACACATTGCCTGAACTGCGGTTTTTTTCCCCCTACTTAATTAAATTGCCAAGAAAGAAGACGTGGGTTGACGACATGTCATTTTACTTTATAGACCCACATATACCCACCAGAAAGACAAAAGAAATAAAATAATTTGTAGAAAATGGAAGAAAAAAAAAAGGCACTACGACAAGATTGACTTTCGAAGCATTCTAGATATTGGGAATAGAAACAGATGTCAAATCCTAATCTAAATAGATATTGGAACTTTAATCAAATATGTCATTAATAGTTTGACCCCAGTTATATAATATTTAATGTAAGTAGTGGTCCACCTCTAAAAATTACTGGGGTTTTAATTTATAGGGTAGGGGGTGAATAGATGTCATAGATGAGAAATTGCTGATAGGCATTTGGGAGTTCCCAAATAGATGCACAATTGTATACTAACACTTTAGTTTCATCATGACATGCTTTATGACAAAGCAGCATTGGATGCAGCTTAGCAATATTGAAAGATCAGAACAGCTGTTATCTGCACAGTCACTGGGGTTTATCTGTCAGACGTTTGCATAGAGAACAAGGTGTTTTAAGTAATGTGTCATGATAGTTTAATTACATCACCTTTCCTGGGACTTTGCTTGATTCCTGACTCAAGAACATCCAGTGAGATGATAGCCTCTCAATTTTTCTTTCTTAAGAGCCTTCGTTCATGTTATTGCTTGGTTAGGTTACATGTACTTGTTTCTCAAACATACATACAGAAAACAAATAACACCAACAACCCCCTCTTTCTAGTCAGTTTTTCTAAGGCATTTAACCTTGCTCTTGAAAACCATGATACCTTCACTTCTAACCTTCCTTATGAAGATAAGTCTGTCAGCTCTCTTGCTGGATTCTGCACTCAGATCGGCATAGGTGTTTCTTTCAAGGGTTGTCCTCCTTTTCTGGTTTTATCCTGCTCTCTAGTTCCCCTCCTAGACCACTACTTGTATGGTCTTTAAGTGGCTAGCATGCTTGTGTCACCTTTCTAAAGTTTGTACCTGAGTTGTTCTACCTCTTGGCTTTAAAATGCCTGGTTTTCTTTTGTCTTTAAGATATAGACTATATTTTTCCCCAATGCTGGGTATGATAGCTCATCCTTTGGGGCACTGCTTAAAAGACCCTTCACAAACTGCTATCAGCTGCTCTTTCCGGCTGTGTCTTCCTCCTTCCACTTTTTCTTCCTCCCTCCCTCTCCTGCAAACCCTGATCCCTTGTATCATTCCTCTACACACCTGTGCTGTCAGGCCTCTTCCCTTTGCATATTGCATGGCTTCCGATAGAAAAGTTTTCTGTATTTCTGCTGCTTCCTGGAAGCCCTTGCCAACCTGGGCAGACCCAGTTACAGTGTCTTCTGTGGGATTATAGCACCTTGTACATGCCCCTGTACTAGCACTGATTGTTTTGTGCACACACACGCGAACACACACACACAATACGTATATGACTTGGTATGTGAATGTGTTGGGACCTTGTCACAGAGATTGTCCCTTTCTCCATTTGTGTCACAAATTTATTTTAATTCTTTAGGAAAAGCAGTAGATCAGATGGGACCAGTCTGGTTTGCGGGTGGGTTGATCAGCTTTCTACTCTCCATTGCCCAGCTGAATCATGGCTTTCATTTTCTCCCTTTGCTATAAGGATGTTTGGTTTCTAAAACTCCTCTTGTTTTTGAAAATAGGAGAATCATTTTCTCTGTTGCCATTGAAAAGTCCTGCTCTTCCTTACCACGCCCCCCTTTTCTTTCTCACAACCATAATCCAGTTCCTGACTTTATTACATGTTTGTTACTTATGCCCCAACAGCCCTGGATGGCCTGCCTTCCACAGATCTGCCCCAACTTTTGTTGTCAACAACAATTAAAAAAAAAAAAAAAGGTTCCCTATTGCCAGGGAAACAGAAATTGACATAGGAGACTTTTTCTTAGACACCCCTCTCCAACTGTTTCTTCCTTTTTCTCTGTCTCTCTCCATCCATCCCTGATCCCATGTCAAGCTCTCAAGTGGTTTCCTAATTCTATTCTTACAAATATGGCACCCCTTTTCAGGTGGACCAGCTGATTCCCTTATGGCAGTATTTTTTCATCCTCTTGGTTAGAACCCACGAATGGACCATATCATGAGTTTAATGGGTCATAACTTGTACTTTTTTAAAAAAATGAATTTAAAAAATGAAATTATAATAGGGAGTATCATCAAAAAGCTAAATTAACCTACTGGGTTATAGTCTAAAATATGTTTCTTATTGTGGTTCTTTTGTTAGGTAATTTTGAAAGTTACTGAAAATAGTAATAAAGAATTTATTTCAATTTTTCTGCTAAAAATTACCTCCTTTATGTACACTTTTGTGACAAGATAATAAATGACACATAACCCTTTCATGCAAGCATTGCTATCCCTTTTAACCAAAATTTGTAAAAATTATGGCTCAAACTTTGCCATAAGTTTTGTACTATGTCATCTTTGAATTTTTAAAACAAAAAAAAATTGTAGCTGCTTTGTATTTTGTAATTCTCATGTATTTCCTGTGTGAATTAAACTCCCCAATGAGATTACAAGTTTATTTTGAGATTTTTAGAGCATTCTGAGCACCAGCTCTAATTATAGGCCTTAGAGAACCAAAATGAAAAATAAACCTTAGAAGATTTGTCTAATTCCTAAATTTTTCAGGTGAAAAAAAGTAAGGCTTTCCAGAAAGGCTCTGTTTTCAAGTAGATCTCGTCTCCAGTCATGAGCCAAAAGGAATTAGGGAGGCATGTAATGAAATGAGTCTCTGGAAAAGATAATATTTGGGTGAAGATCAAAACTATATCTTATAACAATGTTGTTATGCATTTCTCTCAGGTGCTTGTGATTAAATGCAGCATGACTTGGATATGAGGCTAAGGAAAATATGTGGGCTAAAAATACAAATAAATAAATCATATCTGTATTTCCTTCCTTTTTTTCTTCTTTCCTCCCTCCCCTTTTTCTTACTTTCCTACTGAATTCCTAAAGTCTAAAACACATCTTCTTATTTTAGAACTCTTTCTCTGTAGGGTATACATAGATATTAAAAATTCAGGAAATGTTGCTATTGGCTAGAAGGAAGAACAATCCACAGAACTTGTACTTGTTTGGTAATTCCTGAGCCACTGGATTCTCAGGGTATCATAGGCTGAGCTGCGTAATGTGGGTCATTTCTTCATTGTATTCAAGACTCTTAATCTTACCTATTTTCTATCTCCTTTGTATCAACTCATTTCCTTTCCATATAGAATTTAATTGAAAGTCATTTGTCTCTGAATCTGTGTACATTCTATTAAGACTAAGTAGGTTCTCAGTGTTTTCTGGATTCTCACTTTCTGGAATAGCGCTGTCAATCAGACTTTGTGATGTGATGAAAATGTTCTGTACTCTGCAATGTCCAATATGGCAGCCATTAGCCACATGTACTTTTGAGTTCTAAAAATGAGGCTAGTGCAAATGAGGACTGAATGTTTAATCTAAGCTAAATTTAAATAGCCATATGTGGTTCATGGCTACTGCATTGGACTGACAGTCTTGGAACTTGAAAACACATCAATTCATGTTTCTTTTGCTCCTATTTTCTGTATGCAGTATCCTGATCCATCCACTTCCCTCTTTGGTATAGAAATTTCTCCATCCTTCCACTTGATACTTGTTAGCATTCCATGCCCCACCCTTAAGAAAATTCTCTGTACTGTTTCTGAGAGACCATCTTCTAGAAGAATCTGCAGAAATATAAGAGATTTTTTTTAATCCCTGGTGCCCAATTCAGTTGTCATTTTTGACAGAATAAATATAGTTTATGTAGTAGAGAAACTGAGCTGTTTTAAAATTGAAAAGTTGAAATGATTTTTACTGATATTATAGGAAAAAAATTATTGAAGTCATTGAAAATACTGAGAAATGTTCAGTTTGCTGTCTTGAAACTACAGAAAATTTTTATATTCAGAATTAATCAGACAAAATACACACTAAAAGGATAAGATTAAAATGCAGACTTCATTAAATTAGGTTTTATACAAATTTCATTTCAGTTCAATTACTGTTACCTATAAGAAGTGATGCCAGAAATATTAGTAAATGTAACTTGCATGAATATTACCATTATATGAATGTATGCATATTGTCCCCTGTGATTTCTTGTGTTTGATATAATTGGAGATTTGGAAATGGTATTTTCAGCTGCCTAGAAGAAAGGCTGGACTAATATCTGATTTTTACAAAATAAAATTACTAAATAAAATTCTCCATATTTTTTCCTCATATTACATCAAAACCTATTTATCCTATGATCCACAGTTCTTCACAATTTCTGAATTATCTGAAATTCTTAACAAAGTTTTGTATTTATCTGTATGGGTCCATTGCAAGAAAGGAGCTACAATTTGAATAGGATTCACAAAGAAATCTGAGAACCCTCCAAGGTTAAGAGTCCCATATTAGCTTGAGATGTTGCTGACTGTGGGAGCAACATCTCAAGCTTCTCCCTATACCCCACTTCCTT
Source organism: Marmota marmota marmota (assembly GCF_001458135.2). Taxonomy (NCBI): domain Eukaryota; kingdom Metazoa; phylum Chordata; class Mammalia; order Rodentia; family Sciuridae; genus Marmota; species Marmota marmota. Next base: position 2,588,839 of record NW_025999990.1, on the reverse strand, counting down.
GTTATAGTGTCTTAACACAGATTAAGTACCTTGAAATGCTTTAGGAATGGGTTTGAAAACCATTTCTTTCATAGGTGACACACATTACCTTTATTTTTGTGAGGACAGAAGAAATCTATTATGACCTTTATTATAAAGCTTCCAATGTTAGGTTTCCATTATTACTTCAAGATAGGATAATATGAAACATGTAATCTTAGCTCAAATAGCTACAGTATTCTGGGAATCTGGAGAAGTTATTTTTCCCATTTCCTCACTTGTTTTAAGATGTCCTGTTTTCTGTTGAAGCTCACTATCCTGCAAACCTTAGCACCATCTCGTGTGTGTGGTGAGGGTTGGGTACTGGGGTTTGAATTCAGGGACAGTCTACCACCTAGCTACAACCCAAGCCCCTTCTGCTTTTGAGACTGGGTCTTGCTAACTTGCCTAGGCTGGCCTCAAACTTGCAATCCTCCTGCCTCAGCCTCCTGAACTGCTGGGATTACAGGTGTGCCCCACTAAACCTCACATTGTCCCTTCCTTTTCTGTCCTCATTCAGGATGGGTTAGTGATTCCATCAACATTGTTACAGAAGATAAACCTTGGACTGATTAATGATCATCTCCCTACTCTGAAGGATAATCCCGACTAGATGGAGGCAGGATATGTAGAATGCCAGGAGATGGAGAACACTTGGCAACCACACAGTGTGAATTTTTTTGGTTCGTGTTACTTTGGTGTATGCTTTGGCTTACATGTGCTTCCCAATCTGTTGGCATACCATGGGAGCTGTATTTTTACTCTGGGTCAGTCAGTGAATTATTATTTAATCAAATAATAAATTACCCAGAGAATCAAATGCAGGTTCTAAGAAAGGAGTTGAGAGTTAACAGTGATTACTGAAGTGCTGAAGTCACACGTCATCATTTATATTTTGTTCCTTAGAAGCAAGTCATTAATGAGAGCCTATCCTCAAGAAGTTGGCAAGATCTATTCCTGAAGGAAGAAGTTCCACAGAGTTTGTTGACATAAAATCACCACTTCTGGCCACTGAGACTGTCTTCTTGGCCTGGTATTCTTTCATGTACTTTGATTCCTTGATCTTCTGCTTCTGGACTCTTTCCATGTCTAGTGTCCATCCCAAGGGGGCTGTTTCATCCTTGAGGTCTTGTGCTTTGCCAGAAGGATTTTTTAGCTCTTGAGAGGATTTTGATTGAAACATGTGCAAGACCAAACTATCTTTTGCCAATATTGATTACTTCTTGCAACATAACTTCCAAGTTGCTCTCTTGACTTTGATTAAACAAAGACCTCCCCAGGAAGGCTTGAGGCTCATATGGAAAGAAGGGAGTAAGGATGATAGAAAACCTTGTCCTGCCACATACTGGGTCTTACCATTTGCATTCTTTAAGAACATAGGTTTTAACTTAGTACCAGGAAGGAATGGCAAATTCTGTGAGCAAGCAGGTCTCCTTAGAACACATTGTGTGATATGAGGTTTAAGGGTCACAGACACACTCAACCATAAATTTATATTGCGTACCCACTCTATCAGAAGGGTGATAACCCTTGACCCTCAGTGTCTTAAAGTGCACATGCTTAATTATTTCTTGCTCATGCTTTTTGTCTGTTGGACAAAAAGGTGTTGGTGTTGTCCTTACTTTGGGACATGCTGGTGGAGTAACTTCCATCTGGAGGAAACATTTGCTGAAACAGAGGGAGGTGGACTTCCATGGAGGGTCTCACATGCAATTTGGACAAGATACATGTCACTTTTTCCTCACACTTGGTGGTCAGACCACATCATGTGACCCCCCACACCAACGCAACCATGGGAGGACTAGAGAGCACACCATTCATTATGCCAAGAAGGTGAAGCACCCCAAATAGTCTATCTGGTATACCACCTACCACATCAGCTGTGTGCCAGGTGCTCTTCTAGCTGTTGGGGATTTACCAGGGAGAAACATAGACTCAAGTTTCTATGTTTGTCTAGTTAAGTTCAAATGGGAGAGACAATAAGAGAGAGAACGGGGTGTGTGTGTGTGAGTGAAGTGTGTGCATGTTTGGGTGGGGAATTTCCTATTCTAAAAACATTTTCTGGAAGGCCAGTGTTGGTAGTCACAGTGTCCTCGCCCAGTCTGAAAACCCTGTCACTCAGATATGCCTTCTGTCTTACTGATTGTTCTAAGAGTACTTAGGCTGTTCATAGATTCCTTTCATCTAACTCTTTGACCTTTTATTTCTAACTTAAGTACCATAGTTGATTAAATTTTGTTTTTAAGATACTATGATGACATAAGATTTTGAATTATAAGAATCCTTCTGAGGTTTTAGGTAGATTATTTCCCTCTTTGAGAGCAGTTATTGTCATCTTCCTATAGGTCTCCCCCCATCCCCCGCCCCTTTGCTTTAATTAGCTACTGTGATGAAGAGTGCTTAATTATCAAGTAAAAAATGCCACCACTTAATTGCATTTGTGTGATTTGTACAATAGTCATTTCCAAGTTTTCAAAACCAATTCTCAGTGTTGACTTTTTTGCTTTTTCCTGTATTCTTACTCACTGGGGGGAAATGGCACATATTTACATATGGCACATTTATTTCACATTTTAGTGAAATACCATTTATGTAACACAAAATGTAAAATTATCTTGTTTTTCCAGATAGATAATCCTGTTCTTCTCACCTCCCTCCTCAGAGAACACCCAGCTGTTCGACCCCATCTTTCTTCAGGCGTGGGGGCAGCAGTCATTTTTGCTGATTTTCCTTGACCTCTGGATATAGAGATTCTTAGGGAAAAAAAGCAACTGAACTGTACTGTTCCTCTCTAACACAAAGGAATAGTGATAGGTGGTAGAGAATTACTGGGCCCCTTCCTAAAACAGTCCTCCTCTCATTTCACATGGGTAGAGGCATCTTGACTTTATTTTGATTGCTATTCTACTTCAAAGGTGCACCTCTAACCCTTGGGGAAGTTGTCATGTAATAATATCCTTGAGTATAAGTAGATGCTTATTTATATGATGCATAGCCTAGCACTGGCTGTTTCAACACTTTTCCTAAGCTTGGGGTGGGGGACACAGAAAAGAGATGAGACAATAGGAGGGGACAAGGAGATATTAGCCAAGAATGGGATTATGTTTTTATATAGCAAAGGCTGACAAAGGAATCAGAACATTTTTGTACCTTTTTTTTTTCTCCACTGAGCAGGGCGAGTTATTTATTTTCCAACACTTTTTCTGCTTTCTTTTTTCCATCCCACCTTTTATAGGTGACATTTATTGAGGTATGCTCCTTGCTTTCTAGTACATGCTCCTATGAAACTTTGTTATGAGTGGTCTTTAGGTTTCCTAGTATTTTTGATGTTGAGGCTACAGTGGGGGAATTAATCCACACTACCTATCTGGGATCCCCAAAGCCAAGAAATCGAGGCTGGGTCTCTGGGAGGAACTAAGTGTGTATATGGGTAGGTGTTGCTTTCAGTCTGGTTGGTTTTGCCCTGGATAACTCTGAACACTTGTGAGGAAAGCATTAGAGGCTGGTGTAAACTTTTAAAAGATGTAGGAGGGAAGGCAAGGTGGCAGGCATTGGAGAACACATTCTGTGGTAGGTTGGAGTAGGAAGTTGTGTATCTTGGCTCAGAATGTTAGATGATGGTTGATCTCAAGGAGCACAGAGTTGTGGGTACATGCTGTCTCTTCAATTTAAATCATTCTGCAGTGGAGACTCCTCAAGCAATTCCTGCATTATGGGATGCAGAAATCCCAATGGAAAAATACCATGCTTTAATACCCAGGTATTCTCACTAAGTATTATCTCCTAGAAATAAAGTACCTACAATGCTTGGCTCTCAGAAGGCCTGCTGCAAATGTGATCTCCCTTTCTTCTTTTTTCTCTTGCAGGCAATTTCCTTGCATCAGGGAGTCTTCTGCAGCTTGGCTGTTGGTTTTGGAGGCAGTCTTAGGAGACTTATATAATGTTAGGGTGGAGGCAACAGAGATGTTCAGGAAGAACCTGGTCAGAATGCTGAGATGGAAAAGGAAGCTAGCCCAGTGAAACCTCTTCCTCTTCTAGTTGTGGTCTGGATCACACACAGCAGGAGCTTAATGCTGCTGGTCTGTGGCTGGGTGAGAGTACTGGTGCTACTTGCAGGAGCATGGAATGGAAACATTGTGGAAGAGTGTTAGTCTGACTGCAAGCCCTGGCTCTCCATCTCTAATGATGATCACAACTCTGATTCCTTAAGCTCCCTAAATCTCAGTTTCCATATCTGTGAAATGGGGAAGAAAATGATGCCATGTCAAAAGACTGAATGATATAACACGCTGAAGCACTTAAGATGGTACCTGGCCTGGCTGGCAGAGGTTGGTGGCTGGGACATTGAGGCTGTGGAGAAAGGGGACATTTCTCAACTACCTTGCCTGCTTTTCCTCAAACACATTGGACTTGCTCTCGCTTCAGGGCCCTGACACTTGCCACCCCTTTGGTTTGTACACCTTTTCCCCCACGTGGCTCACTCCCTTTCTTCCTTCCCTTGGATCTCTGTTCAGATATAGCCCTTTCAGAGGGGTTATCTGCAACTGCCAGTATTAAAGAGTGGTCCTCATCTGTATCCCACATTCTCCCTTCTTCTTCCCATCTTTTATTATCACCCAAAGAAAAGGGCTTTTGTTTTGGTCTCTGCTGCCTCCACAGTACCTAAAACACACTTGGCATGTAGATGAACTCTAAAAAATGTGCAAATTTATTGAATGAAGCAGGTAACCACAAACTTCTATAAAGAGCCAGATAATACGTATTCAGTATGTGTGGCTGTTTAATCTCTGTGGCAACTGCTCATTTCTGCTGTTGTAGACAGAGTGTACATGGTCCCTAAATGAATGAGCATAGCTGTGGTCTAACAAAATTTTATATGGTGCTCGGGCTATAGTTCGCCAGTCCCTAGAATATCAATGAATGGTGAAGGTCAGGGTGAAGGTCAGGATGGATGTTGGTGGCTGTGGTGGTTTGAGCATAGTGGGAGAAGTGACATACCTTTTAGAGAAACATTTGTAATTGGAAACTAAAGAAATCAACTATCCTGATGTTACACATGAATGGGGATCCCTGTGCTTCTCCAGCCAGGCCAATGAAATGGGCATGGCATTGCAAATCAGAGCTGTTATTTCCATATTGTGAACTGGTTTTAGTTAGTCTATAAATGAATTTGTGGAAGAGGAATTCACTGCTTAAAATTCCCATATATGGAAAAGAAATCCAATTGATCTATAAATTCAGGTTTAAAATTTTTAAATTTTTAATTGACACATACTAATTGTAAATACTTCCGGGGTACAGTATGATATTTCCATACATGTATACAATGTATAATGATCAGATTAGGGTAGCTGGCATATCTATCACCTTAAGCATTTATCTTTTCTCTGTGCTCAGAAGTTTAAAAATCTTCTCGGTTAAAAAATTGGAAGTGTTGTTAGCCTTAGCTACTCTACAGAACTTTAGAAGTTATTTCTCCTATCCAACCTCACGTTGTGCCCATTTGTTCAGAGCCACAGCCGAAGGGGCCCCAGCAAACTTCCAGCTGATTGGCTCACAGCGGCCCCAGCAAACTTCCAGCTGATTGGCTCACCTTGGCCCCAGCAAAATTCCAGCTGCCAGCTGATTGGCTCCTCTGCGGTGATGCTCATTGGGCTGTTTCCCCGCCCTTTCAGACCACGGAGCTGCTCATTGGGGGACTCTTTTGGCTCCGCCCATGCGACCCAGCCAATCAGCCTCAAGAGCAGGAGGAGTTGGGGGTTGAGAGGCTCGCAGGAAGCTGGTGGTGGCAGTGGCTCGTGAATTGTGCCCAGCCAGACTGTGGCACCTGTTAACCATTTTCTCTCCATTCCCCTTTTCCCCTACCCTTTCCTTCCTCCTGAGTTCAGATTTTATATACCAGAACCCTAGATTTATTGAGAGGAAGACTATCTTTATCTGCAGAGTGGAGTGCTCTGCTCTCAGGCAGATTTCAAGGTCAAGCTCGAAACTTTTCCCTTAGCATGTCACCTGACTCCAGCCTCTAGATCCACTTGTGTCCAGGCAGAGTCCTTCTACTAATGAGTCACAGGAAGGAATGGGAAAGTACAGACCTGGGGCGTGGGAGATGGAGCTGGGTCAGAGGCTGACTGTAAAGTGACTTTCATGGTTCATCTGCTAAAAGTTCATTTTAGGACATTGCAAGAAGTCAGCGTGTTCACACCTTCTGGGATAGAAACTGGGCACTGTGTCTTGTCATGTTATTCCTTGGGGTTCTTATGCATTGCTGATTTTTTTGTTTTTGTTCTTTATGGGGAAGAGACGTAGCACTGCTACTCTGATTGTCTAAAGTTAGACATAATTTTAATAGTAGTTTCAAAATTATTGTTTATACAAGAGAATAAAAGAGGACAATATGATAAAACTGTTCAAGCTCTTCAACAACTCCTCTGCCACTGCATTGGTCGTATTTATGTAACTCTTCATAGTCTTTGGGGCCGCCTGGAGGACTGGAGGGACTCTTGATAGTGAATTATTTTTCTCTCTGTTTTTACCACTCTGTGGCTTCTGGTATAATACTTCTTTTAGTGGAGTTATGAGCTGTGCCTAAAGGCAAAATCTTTTCCTTTCCTGATAGCACATGGAGGCTGGGACATCTCTTGGAACTTAGAGAAGATTTTTCTTCCTGGCAGATGGAGGAGTTAGTCTTGCTTGGAACCATACCTTCTCATGGAGAATAAATAAATGTGAGGAAGTTTGTGCAATGGTTGGTTGGCGAATCAGGATGTCAGAGGGCAGTGTGATCGAGTTGCTTACATGCTCATAACCCAAGTGAAGAGAAGAATATGAAGAAAAGTTCAGGAGGGCTAATTTTCTGCAGCATCTGCCAAACTTATTGCTCCTCTTCTTCCTTTTTCTTCTGGTCCCTTCATTTTGTTTTCTATCTCCTCTCTTCTTCCTCTTATATGTCTTTCTGTCATTTTCTCCTTACTCCTGAATGTCAAGTTCATGTTCTGCCTGGGTGTTGGCAGTTAGACTTAGCCTGACTTTTGGGGACTGGGTGATGTGAAGGTCAGCCAGGGATGATGTGAACTACACAAAAGGGAAGCTGGGGTGTCAGTATCATTAGCCAAGTTGCTAAAGCAAGCCCTGTATCTAGGGTGTGCTTCCAGCAGAAGTGGGCAAATGCTGGACAGTGCATTGGGCAGGTCAGTGGCACTGAGCCTAGATGCCACATCCTGTTCAGGTCCCCAAAGGCAAAGCCAGTTACTGCAAGACTTTGGGCACAAGGCAGCCCCTGGACCTCCAGTTCTCTACAGGGATCAAAGAATAGTAATTGGGAAGCAGGAATTCAGTCTAGGGAAACAAGGTGGACAGCAAGGTGTGAACCTGTTCAAATGGAAATCAGGAGAAAGAGATCTGGTGCTGAGACAGTGTGCTACTGACTCAAGGCCTTGGTATTCAAAAATTTATTATTGAATATTTTTTATAAGTATTTCACAATAATTATTATTTATTAAAATTATTGTGTGTTGTTTTTGCTAAAAGAGAAGCATGTTTTGGTTCTCTGACAAATCGCTGAGAATCAAAGCTCAGGTGAGAAGACATGGCTCTGAGGGACTTGGAACCTGGGAACTATCAGGGATTATCTTTTCTGAGCATAATTTTTCCATCACTTTGCTTTATCTCTTCCTTATCCTGCAACCCTTTCCTTCTCCTTTTTATTCCCTTCAGGTATCCCCCATCCCATTAAAGGAGAAATAAAGTTGATTAAATACAGTTCTCATGGCTGTGCACTCCCTCATCCTCCAGAGCCAGTTCACCCTCTAAGCACTGGCCAATTTCTGAGTGATTGTCTTTCTCATTAATTTCCATTTTAACCTGGGGAGGTCCCCAAGCTGCTGAGAATTTGTGACTCCCAGTTCTTTAGAACATTTATTTGCTCATCAGGTCAGAGTTCAATCTGGGACTACTGTCCACAGCTGACCTGCTCAAAATGCCTGTTTCCTCTTAATATGAAACCAGGAAACAATAATTAATTTGTGATGTTTGTCCAGCTAAAAAGCAGAAGGTTTTTTCATTTTCTTTGTTTTTTAATAAAAAGTTTATTTTGAAGTTTCCCCCTGGAAACTTGTGTAAAGTTTACTTTCAGTGCCAATGGACGTTATGGAACGGAAGTTCCAGCGATTGATTGTTTTGTTTTATGATTCTGAAAAAATGAACTAACCTAAGAAATGATAGGGAAGGTGAAGGAAATAAAGCTTTGAGTGCCTTCTAGATCCCTGGTGTTATGCTTGGAGGTTTATATTGATCCATGAGAATCCTGTGAGGGGGGATATAATTATTTTATAGATGAAATTAAAATTTGTTCATCTTATATGACTGATAAGGGGCTGAGTGAAGTTCTAGTGGAAAATTTGCCTCCAACCACTGCCTTCTTCCCCGCCATGTTTACTGGTGTTTTCAAGAAATGGGAGGTGTAAGGCACTGGGGACTTCTTTAGCACCAGGTCCTTGGTGGAGCAGTTGGTGCCTAAAGAAAGATGACATTTAGGGTCTTAAAAGCCCTGTTGTGATATGTGGTACTGATGGGGTGGGAGAGACTCTGCTCTGTCTCTCTTCTCCCTTAGAACATGGTAGTTAGGTTTGAAAAGCTCTAAGGCAGATGGACAATTAGCATGTGTTTGGACCCCACTCTATGTCCCTTCTCACACTGGCTTTTGTGTGGCTGAGGACCATAATCTATGCAATTGAACGCAAGTCAAGGCATTAATTAACATCAGCACTGTTCCGCCAACATAGAAAGGAAAAGCAATTAACTAGGTGCAGTACCACAACTCTGCTCAAAGCCCTACTGTCTCCTATACCCAACTCTATCCAGACATCTTATGATTGTGGTTTTGTGTCAGTGGTCTGGGATAGAAGTGCCCTGAGAAAGATGCCTGCATTTTTTTTTCTCTTTTCTATCTTCAACCCTTAGCACATTGTCTAATCTATAATAGACATTTGGCTAAAAAAAATTATTTAATTTTTTAGCAACTTTGAGTTAATAGAGCATGTATGAATAGAAAACCACCTGTGAATCATCCAAGTTGGTTATACAGTGATGAAGACTGAGGGGCTGTGGGAAGTAAAGTGGGTATGGGAGCAGAGTGCAGTAGGCTCAGGAATTTGGGTTCTGGTCTCAGTTCATACAACAACTCTCTGTGTAAACATGATCAATTGACTGTCTGGGCCATAGTCTTCCAGGAAAGCCAAGAAATTTGAGTACAGATGATTTTTTAAGTTCTTTCTACTGCTAATATTTTGTGATTCTGTAATTCTGTTTTAAGGAAACCACTTGTGTGGGCCACCAATTCGGTTTAAGCTGATCATCTGGACTGACCAATGCCAGAATCAAAGAAACTGATCTTTTGTGGGGAGCATTCCCAGCCTGGAGTTATAAGAGGACGTTAACAACATTAGCTTTCTGGGCTTCATGTCCTTCACCACTGTGATCCCCTGTGTGGGAGACAGTTTGGAACAACGGAAGGAATGTGGGCTCTGGAGTTCAGGATCTCAGACTTGATTCATTGTGGTACCTCTAGTCAACGCAAAAACTTTGATTAATCTTTCTGCATCTGTTTCCTCCTTGGTAAAATGAGACTAATAACACTGCCTAACTGGGAATCTCTCTGTCACAAAAAGTGGGAAGTGGGCACATAATGTCAAGTTTTGTCGTGTTGTGTGGGAATTTTCCACTTTGACTTTAAACAGAAGGAAGATAAATGAGAAATGTATTCTCTTCCTGCTTGTTAACCACAATCAGAATCTTTAGTTACATTGCTGATGGGGACAGGAGAGTATCAGGGGAATTTAATGACTTCAGATAAGTAAACAACTTCAGGCATAGATCAGATTCCTAAATAAAGGTCAGGGAAACATCTAGAATATTAAAGTGACAAGAAAACAGGTGATACATATGCACAGTTAAATTAGTATACTCTGGTTTCCCCAAGTGACATTGTCCCTAAGCCAAACTTCAGAATTGAGTCATAGTCTGAAAACTATACACATAAATGCCATGTTTCTAAAATTTGTAAAATAATATTAACTTTTTTTCTTATCTTTCAACTATTGAATTTATTCCAATTAAATGCCTGCTGTGTGTTGCTCTGTCCTTGGGCGATAATGATATTGTATTGCTTGTGGTTCCTGTGTGTGTGTGTGTGTGTGTGTGTGTAGACACAATCATGAGCAAAGGAATTGACTTTCTTGAAGTTGAGTTGACAGACAAAAGTAAGATAGTGTATCAAATTGCTAATTTACATATTTCTCTTGGAAGGGAAGAAAGAAAATCAATTAAGAGATGAAACTGGCGGTATAGCTCTGTGTAGGTGAATGCCCTTGTAGTTTGATCTAATAATGTACTTTAGGACATTTCTGAAACAAATTTAACATTGCTAATTGAAGTTTGTTATTCCAAGAATTAATTACAAGGCCAAAGATGGAAAGCAATATTGGTAGCTAGACATTTTCCAGGTTAAACACATTCTATCAGTGCATCATTTCTCAAAATGTGGATGTTTATTAAGAAAGTGAGGGCTGGGGTTGTGGCTCAGTGTTAGAGTGCTTGCCTAGCATGCATGAGGCACTGGGTTCGATCCCCGGAACCACATAAAAATAAATAAAATAAAGGTATTGTGTCCATCTACAATTAAAAAAAAAAAGAAAAGAAAGTGAATGGAGTAAAATTGTTAAAACCGTTAAATTGTTTGCATCAATTAGCATTGCTCAGGAAACGATCACTTACTAAGTCTCATTGAAATGAACTATTTTTGCTAAAATTCTATCTATGCTCTTCATTCCCTTTCTTGTTCTCAAAAGGTTTTAAGATGAACTGTAATCACATAACTCAGCAAGATGAATAACTTAAAAATGGGTGAAGACAGACAAAAAGGAAAGTAGGCATAGAGCAGTGATTCTCAATAGTGGCATTATTGACATTTGGGTCTGGGCAACTCTTTGTTGTGAGGGGCTGATCCAGTACATGGTAGGATATTTAGTAGTATCCCTGGCCTATGATTAGTAGAAAACCAGCACACTGCTCTAAGTTGTGACAACCCAAAATGGCTCCAAACATTGCCTGTGTCATCTGGGGGATGGGGATGACATCGAAATCAGCACCAGTTGGAGACCCCTGCTTTAGAGAGGAGAATGAAGTCTGAACTAAGATTTGTGGAGCTAAAGGATCCACAAAGTCTTGGTTGGAAATTGCGTGATTATAGGTTTTTCCTGGGGAGTTCTCTGAACTGAAGAACAGAAACATGACTAGTTGTTTGACTCAAGGGGTGCCCAGAATAAAACCAGACCAGAGCCCCACATCAGCACCACTAGTTCTAGTGCACAGAACTGAAAGGCATTTTTATAAGTGTTTTTCTCTGCAACTTGAATGAAGCTCCCGGTGGGCAGGGGGTTTTCCTGTTTTGCCCACTGCTGTGCCCAGAGCAATACCTGGCACACAGCTGCTTAATAAATATTCATAGAAAGAGATGAATCCTGACAAGGAGTATACAGTGTAATATAGGTCTTTCCTTACATGTTTATAGAACTGAGCAGCCAGATTTATAGGGCTGTTTTTTACGATATCATTAAATGGAAGCAAGTGTTCTGGGCAGCATAATCCAAACTGAATGTCAGCAAAATCAATAAATGGGCCCCAGTACAAGGTGATCTAGGATTGTCACTCTCCCAGTAGTCTAACTCAAGTCTATAGTTAGATTTTAGGATGCCAGGAAAGGAGTGTTACTATTCTTTAGGCAGTACAGAGAACAATGAATGCTTTCTTCTTTTCTATGTTCCTTGAGTAATAGAGAACAGAGGGAAGGGTATCTGAGAGGTGCCACTGGGAAAGGCCAGGTACATGGAAAGCTACATGCTTTGCCAGGCTGAGTGGGGGACTTGAGCTGAGCCTCCAAGGACAGTGACTAACAATATTTTTTGTTATTGGTCAAGAAGAAGGGCCACTATGTGCCACTTCAAGAGAAAACATGCTGAAGATACCCATTGTGTGGGAGATTACACCTTGGGAATTCTGTGCTCCAGAATACAAGCATCTGGACTAAATAATTGTACAGCAATTTTGACCAGATTTTCACTTTTGCTGTATAAACAAAGATCTTGGTAAAATTGCAGTAAGTTTAATTTTCTTGCAAATTATCTGTGGTGAAGTATGCATTCAGCTATACAATGAAAGAGGTGGCTTTGTCCTTGGGAACATTTGTAGTAACTGCAGTGAGTATTCCTTAGGCACTCACCAAGTGCCAAGCAAGGTTTAAAAGTGCTTTACAAATGTGACTAGCTACCTCAGGGAGTAGATACTGTTGTCACTAACATTTTATGGATGAGGAAACAGGTGCAGAAAGAGTTAAGTATCTTAATTAAGATACTCCTAGTTATCTCTAGTCTTAGCTCCTAACCACTGTGGAATTAGTATGAATTCAATAATTACTCTCTTAACTATAGAAGTCTGTTATATCAAAATTTAAAATATTGATTTTAGACATTGGTTTAAAAGTAAATAAAATCCAATTGTGAAATACAGTAAAGTCATTTTAGTTTGCCTATTTGATTTTTTTTGGGGGGGTGGAGATGGGAGAGAGAGAATATGTTTAATTAGGATTACAAGCCTAGTCTGTGCTGTTTCATAATTCAGATATTTTCATATCAAATATTTAGTATTCTAAGAAATAGAATAACTGAACAATGTATTCATAACCTGTGTTACTAGTTAGTCTCTCTCCTCTCTCTTTTTTTTAATCACAAAGAAGACTTTTCCAGGAAGCCACCATCATATATGCAGATGACATTGGTGATCCCTTTGAACTAATGAACTTTGGCCTTAGGGCACATGCATTCTGGATGGGTCTTTAAAATGCATATGCCACATCTTGGGAATGAATGCAGAATTATAGAAAAGAGAAATGGGGCTAAGGAAAAGTGGGATTGATAGACACAAGTGAATATGCTAGTAGGGGTATAGTTAAAAGGTCGAACAATTCATTATTTAGGAATCACCTTCAGAGGTAGGCCTGTTCAAAAAATTAGCATATTAGTTTGGTATATAGAAAAGACTCTTTGAAAAGATGCCATTTACCATAACCTAAGGGTCTTTTCCATACATGAAGCATTCAATTTTGTCAAAGTACTGGAGACTCATTTTAGCATTTCACCTTGGATATTATTTAATATATATTTATATTTTTCAACAATGAAAGCTCTTTATGGCATGCATTTTTTTATTTCTTTCCTATTGTTATATTTAAACTGAATACCAGAGATTTGAAAATTCATTTGTTCCTTCCGCAAATACTTATGGGGTGCCTTTTAGTTAGTGGGCACTGTTTTGGGGATGGAGCAGACTGGTGCCTAATTTCATGTAGTTTTTATCTTAGCAGAAGAATGGCAAGAAACAAGTCCAAAAAAAAATCTGTGTCATGTGGAAGTAGATGCTATGAAAAAAAAATAAGAAAAGGGAATGAAGTGGTGGGCATAATGTTTCACATGGGTAGTTACAGAGGGCTTCCTACAAAGGATGGCATGTGAGTGGAGACCTGGAAGGTATGGGAGGCACAATATCTAATATCTGGGGTGTATCTCAGGGAGAAGAAATGATAGATGTAATGTCCTACATGGAAAGATGCTTGCGGCATCTGAGGTCTAGCTAGGGACCAAGATGGACTGAGTGGAATGGAGGATACTGTGGTCAGAGAGCTGGGAGTAGAGGTAGCAGAACCTTGTAGGTCACTGTCTAGACTCTGGGTTTGGTCAGGATGAAGAAATAGCCTTGGGAGGACTGCAGCATAGAAGGGAGCAGTTCTAGAAGTCCTAGTTGGAGCACGTAGCTTGTGTTTCAGAAGGGTCATTGGTAGTTGTCCTGAGGCCACAGTGGCCATTGTAAGATGGATCATGATAACAGAATTGATGCTACTACTGGTAAAAGTGTTCAAGTGACTGGATTATTATTGTATTTTAGAGGTTGAGGTAGAGGATTTACTGGTTGGATATGGAATGAGAAAGAGAAATTAAGAATATTTTTGAAATTTATGACCCCACTAGCTAGAAGAAATGGTGTTGCATTCAGTAAAATTGGAAAAATCCTTTTCTTTCTATTCATATGCTCACTGTCAATATTTAAAAATCTATTGGTTAACTCATGATGATGTCTGGAGATGAGGTTGGAGAAAATAGTTAAGTAAATGTTCAATGTTTGTGGCCAGTTTTGCCTTTTAGAGGTAGATAGATGATAGTACTTGGGCATAGAGCCATAGAAAAAGAAACCCAAGAACAGGATGGTGGTGGTGATGGGAAAGACACTTAAAATTGATCCAGCCTCATAAATGATTCAGCTTTATGTGTAATTCATCTTCATTGATGAGAGAAGCCACATGTAATCATAGTAGATTTCTTCTCTTTTTCTCAGCCTGATAGTTTGTAAAACAGCAAACACTATCTTAGGATAACAAATACAGAAAATACAGATGAAAAACTCTTACTTTTGCTATTATTATGAATTCTATATGATTATCATTGTTACAAGACTGATAATTTTGGAAACTTTCCCCTAAATTTGCTTCAGATTCACCTTGTTTATGCACCTCGTGTCCCTTAGATGATTTGTATTGCCTGCAGCAGACTGCTAACTAAGAGCAGTTGTTCATCACTCACATGTAGAGGTATGATACACCCCATCTATCTGATTTCATAAGTTCAGTAATGTGCAAATGCAGTTTCAATGTTTTGTGTTTTATTCTGGCTCATGTTGGAATTAAAGGGGTTTGCAAAACAAATGTAGGAGTTTTTCAGCAAATCCATTCACCAAGAATCAATATTTACTATTGGTGAATGAAATAAGGACATATTTCTGGAGAATATATTTCAATTCTGGATATCTGTGACTAGCAGTGTGCTAGATGACCAGGGAATGGGATCTGGCTCTCGGGGAGTTGGCTCTAGAGATTGTTTGCTTAGGGAGGGAAATTGCAAATGTTTTCAGCAAGTGGAACAAGTCCAGGCTTTGATGCCCTTGAGCATCAGTGAAAGTTTCAAGGTGACCTCCATCTTTAGTTAAACCCCTTAAGTACTGGGGGAGTTTAGAAAAGTTGGAAAACATTAAACTGAAATCAGTTAAAGAGCAATGTCCAAAATGACACGTTTGATATGCACCGTAAGCTCTAGGGTGTGATGAAATGTTTTTAAAGGGATTGTGAGTGTTTAAATCAGGACAAAAATGGCAAATAAATTGTGGGGCTGCAGTAGACCCTTTTAAGAATCTTTGACTAATTGTAAAAGGAATACGAAAGCCACTGACAACATAGCAAATTTGGAAAAAAGATCTATTTAGAGAAAGCCCTGTTGGGAGTGTGAACTGATAGGAAGAAGGAAATGGGATCCCGGAGCACCACACTATTCTTATCGGTTTTTCTGCTCATAGTATGTTGAAACATTTGCAGCCCTCATAGTTCACTGCCTCAATTTCCCCAGATTTAAAATATTATGCTTCTCTTGGGGTGGTGATTCTGATTTAAAACCTGGCTTATGGACTACTAGCTATTAGCTTGTGGCTATATATATATATATATACTTTCTCTT
>NW_025999990.1:2562569-2572754 GCF_001458135.2 Marmota marmota marmota | reverse complement strand
GTGATATATATATATATATATATATATATATATATATATATATATATATATATATGATGGAAGAGATTCTTTTTCTTTATCCTGCACCTTCTTGTTGAATTCCTTCTTTTTCAAAAGAAAAAGACATATTTATCTCATGTCTTTTATGACTCGTTTGGAAATCTGCAAGGAAATTACATAATTCCTTATTTAGGAATAATTCCCTTCCACTTATTTTTCCACCCTCTGTTAATTTGTAATATAACAATCTTCCCCTGAGTAATTAATTGTAATTCTGCAAACTGAGTGAAAAATAAGTAGCAGAAGCTGATGAACCTTGAACAATAAATATTTGTATTTTATTCAGCTGCCACTAGTAATTAAGAGAAAATAACTTAGCAGAATAGACCCTAACTTGCTTGATTGCTTTGAGCGGCGGTCATCCATTCTGAGTGCATTGACTAGGACTAGTAGATATTATGGAACATTTTGTTGAATGTCTATGGCACATTGCCACCTTGTGGCTGCAAGTTTCCTTGTACTGGAGAAGAGCAGCTTTAAACTAATGTTAAGTCTACATTGTGTAGCCTGATTTTTTATGTTTTTTCCTGGTATTTATACTGTACATTGCTCACAAAAGATTTGAGGCATCATGTTAGGATATGTAGAATATAGTATTGGTGAATTTAAGAGAATATCACATAGTCTTAGAAGAGGCATGCTAATGTGTTTATGGGTGAAGACCCATAATCTGCAGCTAACACCCACTGCTTACATGAGTGTGTGTACATGTGCGTGGATAGAGGGAGAGAAAGCAAAGGCAGTGTGGTAAAAGTTAGCAGTTCATCATTGGCCAGTGGAGTGCAGGTGCTAATTGCGTTTACTCATAGCCACTTTTCCATAATTTCAAGTTTTCTTCTGACATTTTTCAAAGTAAAAAAAAAAATTGGCAGGAAAGAAAAATTGGGGTAAGGACATAATGTAGAACCAAAAAGAAGGGAAAAATAACATTTGCATTGTGTGATGGTCTGACTACAATTGAACCATGGATTGGATTCTGCCTTCTCTAATAACCAAAAGGTAACTGTCCAGGTTTCCCTGGCTACAATTCTTCAACTACAAAATTTAAGGGCAAAATATCTGAGGGTAGACGGAATTTCCTCCTTGGAGGTCTTTCTAAGTAGGACACTGATGTAATGAACAGCAGTCTCAGCAAATACTTTGCAATAAGTACAACTTCCCATTTGTAAGGGCTGTTTCTTTTAAAAGTTCACACTTGAATTCCTTTCCCCTCCTGATCTGGCTTTGATTCTGGAACAGATGAACTCCTAGTTCTTCAAGGGCCCTTCACTAAAATTCTGATTGGAAGTTGAAATATAGTAAAGTACTAGCTGGCCAGGAGTATGATCCAGTGTTTAATGAGAAGTTCTTGAAATTGAGCCTTTGGTTGTCACTAATGAGCCCAGTTGAGCATGGAGAAAAGTGGACAGTGTCTAGCAACCAGTGATGTCTATTCTATCTAAACTAACTTGGGAGGGGATATTCATAAGCAAGATCAAGTTTCTTACTGTGCAATGATGTTGAATGTGGTACAGTGGTGTAGACAACAAGTGGATGGATGGCCTATCTCTGAATTTCTTTTTATAAATACATTTGTGATGGTCTTAATATGAAAGAATTCAGATGGGTGTAACCATGGGAGCAGCACTTTCCCCATGAAAGCAGAACAAGTCTCAGTGAAACATCCCTTAAAATGCCTGGCTTTGAGCATTGCCACCCTCTGCCATGTTTTAACATTTCTACAGTTAGCCGTTTTCTGTGATAATTGGAATTTCTGCAAATATCTGAATATATTTTTGCATATCCTTAATAATGACCTGGATATATATGTGCATGTGTGTGTACATGCACACACATTAATATTTTTATCCTTTGTGACTATCTAGATGCATATATATGCATTTGTACTACCTCTGAGGTGAACATCCAGAAGGTCAGCACTTTTCGAGTATGAAAGATTTTCTTTCTTTTTTCTTCTTCTTCTTTTTTAACACAATGCATTTATTTTTATGTGGTGCTGAGGATCGAACCCGGGTCCTGCCTGTGCTAGGCGAGCGCTCTACCACTGAGCCACAATCCCAGCCCCTGAAAGATTTTCTTATAAAAGCAGAACAGATCTTGAAATAAGTGTTGTGACACAAGGGATTCTTTTGTAAAAAGCTGTCTCTTGAAGTGGATATGGTTTCTCTGATTCTCATGACAGGTTTTCTTTTTTAAAGCCATGAAGTGATGTAGGGATGTATTGATTTCCATTAAGGGCTATGGTGCTTAGAAATCTCTCTCCTGAACTTATATTTGTGAGCAATACGTGAATTTTCTTTTGTGACCAACTAAAGACCGTATCTTGCTTCATTATAGAGCTATATGCTTCAGTTTGGGCTGAGGGGACCATGGTCTAAAGAAAAACATATTTTATTTATACAGGAGAATAGAAAACACATATATGCATGTACATAACTCAATCAAAAATTCCATGAAACAGTACTTTCCCTTCTTCATTGGACAGTGATAATTTCCATTCTGTTGTACTAAAAAATACTGATTACAAACAACTCAACTTGATTTCATGACCCACTAGTATGTTGTGACCTGCATTCAAAATCCTGTTACTGAGATTTTGAAGCAAGTGAGACTGTCTTTCAGATGAAAGACAAAACAATGAAATCCTGAATTTTCTAAGTATCAAGTAAGAACAGGGTTGGGAGGAAGGGGGATTTAGAGGAGGATAAGAAAGGAAGCGAGTGTGAGCTGCGTCTTTGATTCTAGGTTGTGTCTAATGTCCCCACTAAATGTTGCTACTGTCCTTCTGTGTACAGCTTGATCATATCCTGTCCCCACCACCCATGCCATTTCGGAAATGCAGCAACCCAGATGTGGCTTCTGGTCCTGGCAAGTCATTGAAGTATAAAAGACAGCTGAGTGAGGATGGAAGGCAGCTGCGGCGTGGGAGCCTGGGAGGAGCCCTGACTGGTGAGTCATGAGTGGCTTGGATCAGGGAAGGATTGTGCTTCTCTGATAGGGTCCTGGATGGCCGCAGGGTCTCATGTGAGAAAATCAGCCTGCAGACCATTGGGTACAATCTCATTCAATCCAGAAAATACTTAAATTGGAGCTTTTATTACTCAACTTTAATGAATATAACTGACATACAATGAACTGTCCCCATTGTGCATGTACATATGTATGAATTTGGGCAAATTCATGCACCAGTGTAACCACCACTGTGATCAAAATATAAAATGTTTCCTATGTTCTTTCTGCTTAATACCAGCTCTCACCTCATCCTCTAGTCTCTGGGTCCATGGCAGCCATATGTCTGCTGTCTGTCGCTGTAGATATATCTGAAGAGTTTTATATAGATGGAACCGTATACTATGGCTTCTTTTGCTCAGCATATTGTTTTAAAGATTTGCCAATGTTGTTTCCATCAGTAGTTAAGTGTTTAATGTTTGTGTCTGTACTATTTAACTTCATAAGAAACTATCAAACTGTTTTCCATAACTGTGCCATTTTCTACAACCAAAAATGATGAATGAATAAACCAATCACTCTACTTCCTTACTAATCTGTGATGTTCCCAGTCTGTGTAAGTTTGGCCATTTTCATGATATATAATCTTATCATTTTGTGGTTTTTCTTTTGTATTTTTTTGACTATTTGTTTTTTAGCTTTCTGGTACTGTAAGAAATACCCGAGATAATCAACTTAAAAAGAGAAAAGGTTTATTTCAGCTTAGTTTTAGAGGTTCTAGTCCATGGTTTGTTGGTACCACAGCTTTGGGCCTGTGGCAGCACACCATAGTGCAGAAAGAAAGAAAGGAAGAGGAATGGGCTGGCCCTACACCTTTACTTTCAAGGACAACCCCCCAGTGATCTGAAAATCTTCCCATTAGGCCCCATCTCTTAAAGTTTCTCCTACCTCCCAGTAGCATCACACTAGCATCAAACCTTTAATACATGGACCTTTGGGGGACATTCCAGATCCACACTACTGCAACTAGAGAAGTAGAACATCTTTTCGTGTGCTTACTGGACATTAATAGATCTTATTTTGTGAAGTATATTCTAATCTTTCAACCATGTTTAACTCATTGTTATAGTTAATTAAAAAAAAAGTCAAGTTAGGCACCAAAATACATACTGTATGTTATTTATGAGACAGCAGTAAAAGCTCTTTTTAAAAAAATTTTTATTTGTTCTTTTTAGTTATACATGACAGTAGAATATACTTTGACATATTATACATACATGGAATATAACTTCCCATTCTTGTGGTTGTACATGATGAAGAATTATATTGGTCATGTATTCATACATGAACATAGGAAAGTTATGTCCAATTCATTCTAATCAGTAAAAGCTTTTAAATGTGAGAGATTAAAAAATCTGGTCTCATAGAATTAGAGAATAGAATAGTGATTACCAGAGCCTGGGAAGGGGAGGTTAGAGAGAGTTTATAGGCACTGGGGTACATTTTGATTGGAAGAATAACTTCTCATATTCTACAGCACAATAGGCTAACTATGGTTAACAATAATTAATTTTTGTATAGTTCAAAAAGAGCTACTAAAGAAGATTCTGAATGTTCCTAACACACAGAAATGATAAAATGTCTGAGATGATGGATCTGCCAATTTCCCTGATCTGATCATTACACATTGTGTAACTATGTTGAAATATCATCATGTAGCCCATAAATGTTTACAATTATGTGTCAATTAAAACTCATATTAAATGTTTTTATTAGTACATTATAGTTACACACTTTGACATATATATGCATAGAATATAATTTGTCCAACTTCAGTCCCCCGGGCTTCTTCTTCCCTATTTTCCTTCTTCTCCATCCCCCTACTTCTACTCTACTGGTCTTCCTTCTGTTTGTTTATTGTTTTTTTTTAATTGATGCTTTATACATAAAATTCATTGAGATATATGAATATATGTACATAGCACAATTTGGTCAGTTTCATCCTATAGTTTCTCTCTTTTCCTCTCCCTCATCCCTCCTCCTCTATTGCTTTCCTCTATTCTACTGATCTCTTTTATTTACATGGGATGCTCTCACCCCATTTTGTTCCTTATTTTACTATAGATTCTGCATATGAGAGAAAACATTGAACCCTTGTCTTTCTAAGTCTGGCTTATTTCACTTAGCAGGATAGTCCCCAGTTCCATCCATTTACCAGCAAATGCCATAATTTTATTCTTTTTTATGACTGAGTAAAACTCCATTGCATATATTTATGGTATTTTTCTTTATTCATTTATCTGTTGATGGGCACCTGGGCTGATTCCATAACTTGATTATTGTGAATGTGCTGCTATAAATATTGGTGTGCCTGTATCACTATAACATGATTTTAGATCTTTTTGATAAATACCAAGGAGTGGAATAGCTGGCTTATCTGGGAACTCCATTCCTAGTCTTTTAAGGAATTTCTATATTGTTTTTCATAGTGGTTGTACTAATTTGCAGTCCCATCAACAAGTATGAGTGTACTTTCTTACCCACATCTTTGCCTGCACTTATTATTGTTTGTATGTTTGATGAATGTCATTCTAACTGGAGTGAGATTAAATCTCAGTCTAGTTTTGCATTTCCCTGATTGCTAATAATGTTGAACACACACACACACACACACACACACACACACACACATTTGTTAGCCATTTGTATTTCTCCATTTGGAGAAATGTCTTTTTTTGTGTGGGGGGGGAATGTGTGTGTGTGTGTGTGTGTGTGTGTGTGTGTGTGTATGTTTGGCAGGGGGATGTTCTTTGAGTTCTTTACATATTAGTGAGCAAGATCTTCTCCCATTTCTTTAGGCTCTCTCTTCATACTTTATTTTTCTTTGCTGTTATGAAGCTTTCTAATTTGATGCCATCCCACTTACTGATTCTTTTTTTTTTCTTATACTTTAGGATTATTAAAAAGGAAGTTGGTGTCTGTACCAATATGTTGGAGTATTCACCCTGTGTTTTCTTCTAGCAGTTGGAAAGTTTCTGGTCTAATGCCTAGATCCTTGATCTACTTTGAGTTGACTTTTGTGCAGGGTGAAAGACAGGGACTTAGGTTCATTCTTCTATATATGGATATCCAGTTTTCCTAGTACCATTTGTTAAAAGGCCTTTCTTTTCTCCAATATGTTTTGACACCAATTAAAGATAAATTTAAAACTTGCAAAACATTCTTAAAGAATTTCAAAACCAGAAAACCCACAAATCACTTTCTTTAACTCAAAAAATAGCCAAATTAAGATATTTTAAAACAAAGGTCTTTTAAAAAACTCCTCGTTTAAATTTTCACATTAAACTCAACTTTAAAATCACTAAATGTTAGGTTCCTTTCATTTCATCAGACTGCTTTTCTCTCTAAATACACATATTTTGGAGGAACTCTTATTATTTTTTAAATCTGAGACTGAGTTTTGTCTACATACCACAGTCTTGTCTGCCAGTTTATAAATCGTCTGGAAAAGCAGTTGAAATGCTCACATTTTTTGAAGAATTATGGATTTTGACTTTCTGAAGATGAAATTTCTGGGAACAGAAATGCGGCTGCCACATGGGCTGTAGAGTTGGAGCATTTGGTGCAGTGAAGGCAGTGCTGGGGGTGGGAGGGTCTGACCTCCGGCCAGGGGAACACAGTCCTCAAACACCACTGTGCTTCCCTGAGGTTAAGGCACAAGTTTTCACTTGAGTCCTTCTGATGTTCTACTAATGTTTGTTCTCATTTTTTTTTTTTTTTTTTTTTACTTTCCTTTGGTAAGTGCAGACTGTTTGCTATTTTAAGTGGGACAGTCTAAATATTATTTAGTCTAATCTATATTTTATAGGTAAGGAAATTAAATCTTAAAGACACCCTGTGTTTATTAATTTTAATTAGAAAATTTACTTTGATTAAACTTTTTTTATTTTTGTATTAGGATTGAACCCAGAGGTGCTATACCACTGAACTGCATCCTCAATCCTTTGTATTTTTTTTTATTAAAGGAACTCACTATGTTGCTGAGACTGGCCTTGAAGTTGAGATCCTTCTGCCTCAGCCTCCTGAGCTGCTGGGATTATAGGTGTATTCCACTGCACCTGGCTTAAAGTATTTTTGTCCAATAGGAGGGGCAGTAATTGTGCTCATCATTTGTGCTAGAGCAGTTTATTTGAAAGCTTTAAAGTGCTGCAGAGGTGTAAATCTTGCTGCAGATAGAAGACTTGAAGCACGAAATTTGGCCTTTAGCTTTATTAAAAAAAAAAAAAAAGATTTGGTTCTCATTTCTTAATGGTAGCAGCTCTAGCAATTTTATCCTTACACAATTAGGTTGCTGTACAATAATTTTTGGTAATTATCTTTGTATAGTTAATTTTTTTAATGTTTAATCATTCTTAGAAGAGATTTAGAAAATCCATTGAACATCAGCTTGTTTCTGAAAACAGTTCCTTGGAATTTGTATTGGAATATGAGAAAAAACATTCTTAATTGGTCCTCTAGATAGCTTAGCTAAAGATTTAATGAAGTAATATGTGCTAAGCACTTAGCCCAGTGATGGGCAGCTATTACTATTATGTATATAAGTAATTGAATTTGGGAGGATTTGGAGTTGATGGGAAGCAGAGGCTCATGAAAATCAGTTTGGTACCTTTATTATGTGGATTTCTACTTTATGTTCTTCACTGAGTTCTTGTCAAGCCAGAGCTAGATAGGGTACAGAGGAGGAAGCATCATCTCTGATCTTAAAAAAAAATGCAGTTTCCACTAGTTTCAGGCAACTATAAATGTACCTTGGGACATATCCAATTGCTAAACTTAAATTAAGTCAAACTGAACTTGCCATCAGAAGCCTTTGCCTAACCTATTCTGTTACTTAAAGATGAACCTGCTTCCCATTGCTTAAATTTTACTCCAAATACCTTTTTATGGACAGAATTTGACTTTGCTTAAAATTATGATTTTTGTGAAGACTTAGTTTATTGTTTGAAAATTTTACCATCCAGTTGTCATTGATAAGGTTTACTCCACTTTTAGCTCTTCGAAAGGAAGATTTATGATGTATTTATTTATTTGTCCCTACGAATAATCACAGCTAACATTAAAAGCTTATTACATGGCAGGTACTACTATTAGGGAACTACATTTATTGAGTTATTTAATTCTTATGACATCTCTGTGTGCCTTTGAGGAAGGTGCTTTTTTGATTAACTTGCAGAAGTCATGTTGCTTGTAAATAGCTGAGCCAGGAATTGCAACCAGGCATTGTGGTTCCACAGTCCATAGTCACAACCAGCAAGATGTTCCTAACATAATACTTACCAGGATGTTTAAAATAAACTCTAAGTTCCAATAGGATTAATGAGAATACTCCTAGGTGGAAAAATCTTTGCTCAGTTGAAATCTGGGGCTGACTCATGTGTAAGGCTCTGGCTCCCTTAATTATAAAAGTCAATGAAAATTAGGCAATTAATACAAATTAAAAACCTTAAAATTTACATTTGTTAACCCAGCAACTCTATTTCTAGGGATTCATCACAAGGAAATAATCATGAGTGTGTGCAGAAAATTAACTGTAGTGATATTTAAAGAAGTACCATTTATAATAATTAAAATTGCATATCACCTAAATACTGGTCAGAGTATCGACTAAACATATTATGGCATACATATAAGGTGGCATACAAGTGTGACCATTAAAAATAATATTGTAACAATTATTTTAACATTGAAAAAGGCTTATAACATTTATTTAATGTGAAGTCCCACTGTTGAATGGTTTCATAGTATTGCATATTTCCTATGACTTTCTAAAATTATAATTATATAATTGCATATTTGAGGGAGAGGGAAACAACTTCTCTCTGCTAAGGAAGATTTTTCAAACTAGCACGATGGTTGGCTCCCTTCTTGTATAGGCATGTGAAGGACACTATGGCTTTTTTTTTATATCCTGCCATTCAATCCATGAGAAAATGTTTGCCCCTGAGTTTTTTGGTACCATTCAGTGATATATTAATCACTGATAATTATAAGGAAAGAGCAAAATGAAGGAAATAAAGAGGAGAGGCAGCTCAGCAATAACACAGGTTTGGGACAAACCTACGGTGGGGGCTGGCCAGTGGAGACTGAGAACCGTCTTCAAGGTACCAGGGCATGAGGGAGTGGGGGAATTTTTGCAGCTAAGCCTTTGCTGGGGATTGTCAGGGAAGGGCCCTTTTGGTCCTCACCTCCATTCTTTGAGGTGGTCAGTGTTCCATGTTGAATGAGGTATTTTCACGATTCTAGTCCCAGATAACAATTTCCTTTCTTTGCATGATGATGGAGTCTTGTCTGGGATTTAGGTCAGGCTGATTCAGAGTGACTGTGAGGTGCCTCTTGTTCTAAAATGGAGAATGTATTTCAAAATAGCTTTTCCCTGTGTCAAGTTCTCCCTAACAATAATGAAGCCACATACCTTAAAAAATCTCAGTTGGTCAAAGGTCATCAGGGATGTGGAGCCCATACTTGGCTCTTCTGCACTTGGTTCCAGGATGCAGTTTGGGTCCACATCTGCTCTGTGTGTCTGTCTTATTTCTTAGATCAGCATCTATCAAAGACATGATCTTTTGGTAAGTTGCAGGAGCATGAGAGGACAAGTCCATTGGTAAGCATCATAACTGCTAATTTCCTCTCAGCCAAAGCAAGTCACATAGTCAAGCCATGTGTCAGTGACCCAGAGTCAAGGGCTGGAAGCATATTCCAGACACTTTGATTCCTTGGCAAAGATACAGAGATATAATGCTACTGAAACAAAGAAGAATTGGGACCCATAATTTAGACTATCATAGTTAGTGTCTCTCCCTATCTTTCTTTCTCTCTCTTTTAAATATCTTTTACAGTAAAGATGTTTTCATTTACCTATATTTTAATAATGTTTGTTCAAAGTAAACGATTTAGAGCCTTATAAAGAAAAGATACAGAGCCTTACAAAGAAAAATCTAAGGCCCACACTTCCCTAACTAAAGTTTTAAATCACCAAGAGTGTTACATTAAGAGAGAAGGAAACATGGGGCCAGGGTTGTAGCTCAGTGACAGAGTGCTTGCCTGGCACATGTAAGGGACTTGGTTTGAGCCTCAGCACCACATTAAAAAAAAAAAAAAAAAAAAAAAAAAAAAAAA
>NW_025999990.1:2416158-2562544 GCF_001458135.2 Marmota marmota marmota | reverse complement strand
TTTTTTTTTTTTTTTTTTTTTTGGTACCAGGGATTGAACTCAACCACTGAGCCATATCCTCAGGCCTATTTTGTATTTTAGTTAGAGACAGGATGAGTTGCTTAGGGCCTTGCTAAATTGTTGAGGCTACCTTTGAACTCCTGATCCTCCTGCCTCAGCCTCCCAAGATGAAGGGAGTACAGGTTTGCCTGGCCTCTTGATATGCAGATGAGTGCCCCGAATCTTTGTCTTGCATTCCACAGCTGTGGTGTGTGCCTCAGCCCTACCAGTCAAGTTGAAGGATTCTTTTCCTTGTAAGGATGGTTCTGTTTTCTAAAGGGCATTCAGGTGGGTTGGATATAAAAGAAAGAGGAGTCTCTTTCTTCCTGTAGATTATATAGGAATGTAATATGCACATAGTACTAATAAATCAACTTTGTAGACAGTATAAACTAAAATTTCTAAACTGTCAGAATGTTTTATCTTGGTGGTTGGAGGGAATTGAGAAATTTTTCTTTTCTGAACTATGAAAATCAATTTGGAATCACACCTGCATATTTTTCTTTTCTTTGTCCTTTTTTCCTTTTTTGGGGGGGGGTACCGGGATTGAACCCAGCACCACTTAACCACTGAGCCGCATCCCCAGCCCACTATTTATTTTAAGACACAGTTTCACTAAGTTGCTTAGGGCCTTTTCCAAGTTGTTGAGGCTAACTTTGAACTTGTGATCCTCCTGCTTCAGCCTCACAGACTGCTGGGATATAGGCCATGGGCCACAAAGCGCAGCACACCTGAACATTTTAAGTAAGGCATTTCTAAATGAATTTTACTTGAAGAAGGAAAGGAAAAAAAATCCTAGAAAACATTTTTTTTTCCTTTAAAATTAACCCAGAGGCCCTTGTGTTAGGTTTCTCATCCTGAATATCTCCTTAATTTAAGCAAGTTTGAAAATATTCAGATTAAAGCTAATTCATGTAAAATGATGATTTTATGGTTAATTTTGGTATTTAATAGATATTGCACCTAAATATAAGTTCTATACTCATATACTTGCCAGTTTCCTCACTTTCGTAAGCCATCAAAAGAATGCCTATATAAAAATGTTATGGTTGGGACAAAAAGTATCAATAGCTTAACACAATAGTAGTTTATTTTTTGTGCTTGTGAAATCGTTCTAGAATAAATGTTTTTTTAGTTAGGGGTTTCCTTTAAAGTCCTGACCTGGGAGAGAGAGATTCATTTTAATTCACACTCTTTTGCCAATCAGATGATCACAGCTGATGGGTATGTAGTGGTGGGGTGCTAGGAAAAACAGGGTCCTGCTGAACAAAACCTCAGGGACCAACTGCCCAGAAGCAGGGGGAACATGACACTAAGTTGGGGAGACTGGGAGAAAAGTAGATTTTAATGAAATCAGAGGATAATTCAGTCTCAAGTACCTATGAGACATGTAGGCACACAAGTAGGACCATGGAGTCACAGACGCAGAATCGTCATTTTGAAAGGAAAGAAAGGCAAACTACATATTGGCTGCATAAGATGAAGATAGAAAAGTGTCAATGGATTTGGCCACATGGTTGCTGAGTAACCTTGGGGAAAGTAATGAACGTAGTTCAGGTCGAAGTGAGGGTGGAGTGGATTAAGAGAAAATGGTATTTCAGGAATTAGAGCTCCCTTATGTGACTATAGATGAGAGCAGAGAGAGCACTTTTGAGAAGTTTTGCTGTGAAAGGAGCTAGAAATAAAAGGTGTGGGCTAGAAGAGACACGAGGGGCCAGAGAGAGCCGTCCTGCTGTGGGAGCCACTGGATGGCGTCATAAGGTGTTGAGGATGGTGTGGGTGATACCCGTGATAGCCAAAGAAGCAAATGCAGGACTGGGACATCCAGAGCACTGGATGAGGCACTTCCTTCATTGTGTCGGGAAGAAGGAGGAGAAAACAGATGTAAAAGTAGGTAGGTTAGGGACATTATACCACATAGCACCATTCAGCAATAAAAAGAAATAGACTATTGATACAACAACCTGGGTGGCTCTCCAGAGCATTATACTAACAAAAACAAAATCCAATTCCAGTCGGTTACATGCTATATAGCTCCGTTTTTATATAACAGGCTTGAAATGACAAAATTAGAGAAATGAACTGATCAGTGGTTTCCAGGACTGAAGGAGCAGGTGAGGTGGGAGCATGAAGCATGAAGGATGAAGGTGGGCAGCAGCATGAAGGATGCTTTTGGTTGTGGGAATGTTCTGTATCTTGACTGTATCTGGATCAGTACTTTTCTTATGATATTGTGCAGTAGTTTTTCAAGATGCTCCCAAGGGGGAAACTGGGTAAAGAGGAATATTTGGGATATTTCTGTATTCTTACTACTGCATATGAATTTGCAGTTATCTAAAAATAAGTTTGAATTTTAAAGTGCCTCTTTTCATATTACTGATTTTAATAAATTTGGGTTTTTTGAGGTGTGGTGGTGCTGGGGATTGAACCCGGGGCCTCATGCATATTAGGCCACTGAACTCTACCACTGAGCTGTACCTTAGCTGCTTT
Organism: Marmota marmota marmota; assembly: GCF_001458135.2. Classification (NCBI taxonomy): domain Eukaryota; kingdom Metazoa; phylum Chordata; class Mammalia; order Rodentia; family Sciuridae; genus Marmota; species Marmota marmota. Next base: position 2,560,015 of record NW_025999990.1, on the reverse strand, counting down.
GTTTTTTAAGGTAGTTTAATAGACTTGCTTAATTTTTCTTCATTGTGATGTGAGAGACTTGAATAGGTGTTAGAGGGTTATATGGGAGTGAAGGAGAGAAGGAAGTGTGAAACAGTTATGATGAAAAGAAAGCAGAGCTCTAAGTGTAGAAGGATTTCTTGGGCGCATTGACACCAGTCAAACTCTGAAATTGTGAATTGAAAGTTAAGCCTGTCTACATGTTTGAGGAAAAGGTTAAGGCCTCAGGGAAATGTTGATACTGGGAATATGGAATCCATGGGACATAGCAGAAATGCCTGGTCAAGGGATTTCCTATTCAAGAGAATGGTGGAGAGGGTAGACCCGAGCCTTATAGGAAAGAGAAGTTTTGGCACTTATGGTGGGATTTTTCAGGGCTCAAGCCAAAGCCGGGGGTGGGGAGCTTGGACAGCGGTCTTGAAACATGCTATTGGGTGTGATGGGGCCGAGGAGTGAATAGTGGATGGGCTCTATTTCCCTTAACTGCCCCCTTCTGAAGGATGCCTGAAACATTAATGTTTTGAAATCTGGCACATTTTGAAATTTTCAAGGGGCAAAGATTGTCACAATTCTTAAAGTCATTGCTTTCTTGTAATACTTTTTGAATTCTTCGGCTCTTGGCTAATAGAGAGAAAAAAACAGATCCACCAATGATTTATATTTAAAGTTTTACTGATTTAAAAAAAAATTTGCTTCTACTTGTTTTATTGTTTAATACTTGTAAAACTGTGCAATGAAGGCATATAATGGAGAGCCGGGATTCTTTTTAGTTGGTGCAGTCTCTGTTTCAGAACTTATAAAATTGTGTAGTTGTTCATCAGTCAAGAGTTTATGAAGCTGGGGAATGTCTCTACCCATTTTTTTGGAGTCACCAGGCCATAAAAAGGCAATTCCATCAGCATTTTCTTCCTGGTGACAGTACATGGTTTCAAGAAGCCTTTAAAGCCATTCATGGTCTTTACAGCTCTGTGTCAGTCCATAGATATGTGTGTGTGTGTGTATGTATACACACACACACATACATGCACACACATATACATACATACATATATGCACACATATTTTTTCTTATCCGTATGTTCTTCATGGAAGGTGAGTATTTTGGTGTATTTTTGTAAGTGTCTGCAGTTTTTCTCATTGGGATAGAAAGGTCTCCTGAGACAGGCTTAATGGAACAAACAGCTGTCACCCATTTTGGCAGATGCTGCCTCCCAGTGGCTCTTTGTCAGAGAACCTTCTGCTGGAGCTCATCTTCCATGCAGATGGTCTCCTGATGAATCATTGCCCCTCTAACGTGCATTCATACCCAGCTTCCCAGGCACTGGGTCACCCACTGTGTAGTAACTGCCAAGTGGCCCCCATTTTTTTTCAGTGGCAGGTTGCCTGCTCCCCATTGACATGGACTCTCTCCTTTAGGCATTTTGTACCATGGAACCCTTTGGAGAGGTAAGGAGTCAGGCACAAATGCAGAATTAATTAAAGAAAGAGGCTTAATGAAGACTGGGAGAATCCAATGCATTTCCTGACACTCAGAGACCTCTGAGAGAGGGGGTTATTTTCTTTGATATATTAGTGAGCTTTAGAGACTACTTCAGCAAGTCTGGCTTTTCAGAAACCCACTTTACAATTCTGTACAGATAGGATTCAAAGGACTTAAAACATAGTTCTGAGTGCTAATTCCGACGACCTTAAAAGGGCTGGTTTATGATTCTGTGTCTTTTGTGGAGCAGAAGATAGATTGGGCCTTAAGTCAACTTGATCTAGAAATTTGAGACTGCTAGGGCAGGAAATCAGACACAGTTAAACCACTGTCACCTGCAAAAGAAGTTGGTCTTCTTAACCTTTAGCTGGGTATATTAGATGTAATAACCCAAACCCAGCAACTGAAATCATTCAAAGCACACCAAAGAAGAGAATGTCATTTTAAACTATTTGCTAGCATGTATGTGTCTAAATGTATTTCTGTAAGGGGGTTGTCGGATCAAGTTAGGCTAATGAAGAAACTTAACAAAAAGAAAACAAGAATTTATAGATGTCAAATCCACAAAGCACAATGCACCCTGTCCCCTTTGTGTTCTAGTGTAATGCTGTAAATGATGGATTTGGGCCCTTCCTGAGGAAAGAAATGAATTTACTGAATCCATACATCAAAAATTCAAGTTATTTGTTCTTAAAATTCCCTTTACAGTAAGAAACTGATTTCTTTTTCTTATGGCATTTTATCAAGGCACTGAATTTTTTGAAGAGGTCTAATCATTTTCTTTTCACTGGTTGGTTTCTTTCTTTTTTCTTTTTACTTATTTGAAAATCTGTTTATTCTAATGAAATAGATTTTGGCCTGAGTATGGTTGGGCCCAGTTTTTTTTTTCAGTCTGAATATAGAAGTTATTTAGTTATATTTTTAAATTTGATTTAAATCTATTTTCAATTAATACACAAAAAATAAAATTTGGATATATTTATTGAGTACCATGTGATATTTCAGCAATGTTTAATGGGTAGTATTTAAATCAGGTTTAGATATATCTGCTTCCTCAAACATTTATCATTTCCTTATGGTAAAAACACTTAAAATCCTTTCTTCTAGATTTTTGAAATATGGGCCTGGTTTTTGATCCTTCACTCACCATACATGTTTAGGTCCCCAAAAGCTTGCTGATGCCAAGCTCATCTCCTTATATGTGTAGCCCTTATAGAGATGAAGTGGTTTGAGCTTTCTTTGAGTCATTTGTGTAAATGAGGAAACCACAAAAATCGAACTGATTATGTAATAATTAAGGGTGTGAAATCTTAATTAAAATAATAGAAATTAGCAGTAACTATTAAATCTCACACTCAGCACTGGAGTTGTTGGGGAGGAAGAAGTAGACTGAGGAAGCCAAGGGCCTGGGGGAAGCCATTGCCCACAACACTGGGACCCATGGTTGTGTTGGACATAGGTAACTTCTAGCTCTTCTAGTGTCATTTTCTTGTTGTGAACAATCAAACAGCAGTGCTGAGACCTAACTCCCAGGAGACCTCACACTTCTCTCAGTGTCCACTACTTCTTAACACAGTTACACTGTGGATCAAGCTCCTACATGGGTTTTGGTGGGGCAAACAGTTGAGGAGCCAGAGACTACTTACATCATCCTTAGAACCGTGACCATAGCAGTATATATTTTCGTCTTTGAATAAGATACTATTTTTGCTGTATTTTTACCATATAAAGTATTTAAAAAACATGAATTGAGTTTTTGTAGATTTCTGGTTCTCAACATTAGCCTGAACCCCAACACATGAAGGTGTTTTTTATCATCTGAGTGTTGAAGAAGGTTATTTGTATGTAGAAGTAGGACTGTCTTGTCAGCCTTGCATGCCAAAGAAATAAAGGACACACCTTAAAAGGGAATACTTGATAAGCCAGATTGTCTTCAAGTCTACTGAAGAGTCAGAATATAAAACAACACTGTTAATCTGGACAAAAGAAAAAAAGAAAGTTACCTACCCTTTTTGCCTATATTGTGGCAACTTCATAATAGTATGTCTTAAAGATTTATGGGGTTGTCAGCTAAAAGTCTTTCTATAAGAATATTAATAGAAAATGACATTTCAAAAATTTATATTTCTTTGCAGAATTTGTGAAATATTATAAGCCATTTGCCCAGATACAATGTAATTCTTGCTTATAGAAAGGGAAAATAAATTTTAAAAACCAAGATTTTTATCAGGAGCTTTCATTTAAAAGCTACTGTCTCCACAATCACCCCCAAACTCATACAATCTCCTTGGTGCTGATAACGCCAAGGTCGCGGGTTCATTCCCCGTACGGGCCACCAAATGCCACAGTCTCACTGGGCACAATCAGGAGCCACTTGTCAAAAGAAACTAACTTTATTTTTAGAACCACACACGCCAAACAAAACAGCCTCTCAGGAAAAACCCTCAGAGCCTCAACTGCCACCACCGGCTTTCCACAAGCCTCTCTCTCCCACACAAGCTTCTCCCCACCTCCCACAATCCTCCTGCTCTTGAGGCCGATTGGCTGGGTCACGTGGGCGGAGCACACCATAGCACACCCTATACCCTCAAGGTCCCTTTAAGTTTGAACAGTAAATAATTTTAGCTACCAAGATGAGAGTGGGGTAGTCTTTTCAGAGAATGGTTTCCCTTCATTTTCTCTCACTTTCTAGACCCCATACACTCTCTCTCTCTCTCTCTCTCTCTCTCTCTCTCTCACACACACACACACACACACACACACACTTCTGTACAAGGTATGCTCCCTTCCTACTTTCCCCTCTAGCAGCATACACCAGTAGGTGTCCTGTCTCTCCTCTCTGAAGCTCAGCACACCCAGTTCCATCTCTTGCTTAAAACTTGTTTTCAGTGGCTAATCAAAGCCACTGGGGATGTAGATGTTTTTTAACTTCCTGGATGGAAACTGACATTGATGCTGACTTTATGTCAGCTCCACAGGAAAAAAAGTAGGCCAAGAAGTGCCAATGCCACCAACCGGGGAGTTTAAAGATTTATAAAAATTAGTGTTTCTGATATATTAATGACTCGAGTGGTAGTAGCCTACATTTGTCTTTGTCATGTTCTGTTGTCATTCAAGTACTTAATCAACACATATTGTCAGGGCTAAATTTATTTCCTTGTGTCTGCCTTGCCAGATAATTTCTCTGTTCTTTGACAGTAATGTCGCAGGCACCTGAATCAGACCTGGGGCTTTATGCAGGTGGAGGGAAAGTCCCCTCCTTGCTTTTAACTGATTGCTGAGTTGCTCACTGGGGAAAAATTTGTGAAAGAGAGAACAAGGCCATTTCAATGCCTGCTTCCTTCTTTATGGGTAAGAACACAGACGGAATGATGGTGTTGCCAATGTGGTAGCAGTAAGACCAGAGCCTCTTACTAGGCCTTGGGGTACCTCCCTCTTTAATGAGATTAAATGATCCCCCACCACCTTTTTAAATGTAATACTGGGGACTCAACCCAGAAGTGCTCTGCCACTGAGCTGCATCTCCAGCCATTTTTTAGCTTTGACACAAGGTCTTGCTAAATTGCCCAGGCTGGCCTCTAACTTGGAATCCTCCTACCTCAGCCTCCCAAGTAGCCAAGATTACAGGTGTGCATCACAATGCTAGTTAAGATGAACTCAGGGGCACTCGACCACTGGCCACATCCTCAGTTGTATTTTATTAACAGGCAGGGTCTCACTGAGTTGCTTAGCACCTCAGTTGGCTGAGACTGGCTTTGAACTCATGATCCTCCTGCTTCAGACTCCTGAGCCACTGGGATTACCAGGTGTGCACCACTGCACCTGGCAGTTAAGACCCTTTTAAAAGAGCATTTAGAAGGTGTGAGCTTCCCTGCCCTTCTGTCTCCTGCCCTGTGAGGACACAGAGATAGGTTCTCACCAGACCAAGTGCCAGCCCCTTGTCCTGGACTTGCCAGTCCCCAAAACTGTGAGAAATAAATTTCTGTTCCTTATAAGTTACACAGTCCCAGGTATTTTGTTAGTAAAAAACTAAGTAACCTAATGCAAACTAAGACAAATCATGGCCACTGTAACTTATTAATACTGCTCCAAATTCTGCTATAGGAAGGCCTTAGCATAAGGCAGTTAAGCTCCCAGCTTCCCATTCCTATAAAGAAGAGGTGTATACACATTGTCAAGTAACACACGTGGAAGTCTACATGTGTACATGTGTGTGCACACACTGCATTGCACCCTTGGCTTTTATTTAGCATCCTACAATGTAGGAAGTATTTGAATTTTTTTTTTTGTCCTAAGTTACTCTGAAGGGCAGTAAAAATTGTGTATGTCACAGACTTTTTATTAGTCTCTGAAACAAATCCTTCTGGTCTCAGAAACAAGGAAAAATGGTTTAGATTGATCCAATAAACTTCAGTTCTTCTTTTTGTTAAATAGTAAGAACAGCGTAACCCACTGTTTCTGACTTTGCTTTGGTGGCTCGGTAATCTCAGTGCACAGGTTTTGTTTTGCTTTGCTCTGTCTCGCTAGCTCATGGCTGCAGTAGTATATACCAATAACAAAAGGGAAAGGGAAAACAATACATGGTAAGCACAGGGTGATGAGTGTTGCTCTCCTACCCCTTTAGGGAGTAAAACAGAAAAATGAAGAACATAGTGTGTGCATGTATGTGTTTTGTATTGGGTACTGAAATCAGGGCTTTGTGGCAGGCTAGGCAAGCACTCTACCACTAAGTTACATGTCCAGCCCATTTTTTATTTATTTTTTTGGGGTACTGGGGATTGAACTCAGGGACATTCGACCACTGAGCCACATCCCCAGCCCTGTTCTGTATTTTATTTAGAAACAGGGTCTCACTGAGTTGTTTAGTTGTTTACTGAAGCTGGCTTTGAACTCGCAATCTTCTTGCCTTAGCCTCCCAAGCTGCTGGGATTATAGGTATGTGCCACTGACCTCAGCTTATTTTTTTATTTTTGAGACAGAATCTCTGCTAAGTTGCCCAGACTGGCCTTGAATCTGGGATTCTCCTACCTCATCCTCCCAAATTGCTGGGGTTACAAGCATATAACCATGCCCCTAAAGAACATGATTTTTAAAGCCCATTTATATTCAAATTCCATTCTAAAAACCTCCATGTTATTTTTTTACAAACTCTTCTCCTTTACTCTCTCTCCTGATACCTTAAGAATTTTCTCTTTGTATCCTCAAAGCAAAGGTCTACACATTACAAATACTAAGAGCTCAGTAAATAGAGTGCAGATAACATGAGATGCTCAATTAAATTTCAAATAAATTCAGATAAAGAAATAATCTTTAGTATATGGTATGTCCAATGCAGCATTTAGAGCATACCTATTTAAATGCATTTGAATTCAAATTTGGTCAAGGCATTTGTATTTGTATTCATTAAATTGGGCTATCCCATTAGTAAATACTGGAATGGTTCTGTATCCAGGCATTATTAGACATGTTGCCTCATAGGTCCCTGCATGGCATGAATGGCCAGAGGTTACAGGCATTATAATGCAACATTCTTTTCATGTTTTATTTTTCCTCTCTAGCTACTTAGTTATGTTGAAGTCTGGGCCATCTTTGTGGATGACCCCAAGCAGATCTAATCTCTATGACGTGTGAAGGTCTGTGTGCCCATGCTCCATTACAATGCCTTCAAGGTAGTCACCTTGCTCTCTGTGGATTCAAATAATGGAGATTAAATGCATTTAAAGGAATGGCTAAAAGAAAATGATCAGGCTTCAGAACTTGAGAGATAACCATTTGCAGGGTGATTGGGATGACCACATGGCTGTCTTCCCCTGCCTCAGCCCACTGATTTTGCCCATAAGCATAGCTGAATTCTCTAAAAAGGCATGTTGAGGATCCTGGCAAAACTCGTGACTGTAAAACATGAGGCAATGACCTTGGAGTTCATAGCTACTTAATGTCATCTGAGCTTTCAGAAGTAGTAAGTGGCTAAGTAATAGACCAGAAATGAAAAGACTGAATTCCAACTCTATACCTGCCATTCATTTTCAGGCAGTACTGAGGCGATCATGACAATAATCTTGGCTTTGATTCGTCTCTCCTTAAAGACAAGAGCATTATTATGTTTGGTAAAGCACTTAGATATTTGTTAGGATTTAATTCAGGATGGGGGAATCATTGCTTGGATAACAATATTACCCAGATCCTCTTGCCAGATAGTGTGGGCATGAACTAACCTTCCTAATAAATGAAGTGGAAGGGCAGGTTATACAGTTGCTGAGACCTCTCACTCCAGATACACAGGGATCTTGAATTGCTTGCCATTTGGAGGAGTTGGAGATCTATTAAGTGGGTTTTTTGTTTGTTTGATTTTTTTTTAACCAGGGATTAAACTCGGGGGCATTCAAACACTGAGTCTCATCTCCAGCCCTATTTTGTATTTCATTAGAGACAGGGTCTCACTGAGTTGCTTAGTGCCTGGCTTTTGCTAAGGCTGGCTTTGAACTCACAATCCTCATGTCTCAACCTTCTGAGAAGTGCTGTTTTGAATGAGTGTTTTATTAGTCCTCTTCTAGAGTTCTAGCTTCTTTTTTTAAATTTTTTTATTTATATGTGACAGCAGACTATTAACAAGCATTTTTTTTTTTTTGGAACCAGGGATTAAAACCAGGGGTACTTAACTAACATCTATTATTTTTTATTTTGAGACAGGGTCTCACTATGTTGCTTAGGGCTTCACTAAGTTGCTGAGATTAGCTTTGAACTTGATATCCTCCTGCCTCAGCCTCTCCAGCCACTGGGATTACAGGCAAGTGCCACCATGCCTGGCTAACAAGCATTTCTTAAAACTAAAATATTATATTCTTTAGGGAGCAAACATAGACATTGTCTTTGAGGAGAAAGAATTTAAAATCTTTTTGGAATACATCCAGCATGGTACTGGAAGCTATTCCAAAGAACTATACATGGAAACATGATTTTGTGAACTAAGCTGTATATAGAAAATTCCTTATAAAAATAGAGAACCTGTTAGGAAATTTGGGCTAGGCTGGATATTTCTGCTTAGATGGCAATGTGGAGGTTTTTTTTTTAATTCCCTCTAAGGGTACTTTTGTTCTTTTTGTTTCTCTTGTAAAGCTTCTGGTCCTCAACTCCTCCTTGGCTTCCTTTATAACTGTTTAGATGTAGGGCAGTTGTCAAAAATGTTTAGTATCACAGGACAGCTAGTGACATTTGGATGCATCAATTAAAGCATCTGTGGGTGCAAAGAAGTATTATTGAGCAAGTTTCATAATGTCTCCCAAAAATAAGAGACTAAGTACAAATTGTTCCCTATTATAATAAGTTAATCAGCTTACATTGAAAATATGCATCATTTTTTGGAGGTGGCAGACTCTTGAGTTGGAAATGGGTTTTAGAAGAGAAAAATCAAAGCCAAGAGAAGTGATATGATCTCCTCCATATCAAGTTTGAGGCCTATGAGTCTTTGTCATTGTTGTTATTATTATGAAACAAATGGACAAAAATTGAGTACTCTTCTAGGCAGTGTGGAAAAGTATGGAAAAATATAGTCCCTGGGAGAACTGTATATGAGAGATAGAAAGGAGTATTGAGTATGTGATTCTGTAACAGTCCATTCGGTTCCAGTTATGGGGTATTGTACTAGGTATGATGAGGGGCTATAGGGACAGATGAGATCCCATTCTAGTACATACAGAGTTTACAATGTAGTGGAGCATATTGTGTCCAGAAACATGTGGCACTTGTACATATGCACCTACATGGAGAAGCAGGTATTGTGATGGTGGGAGGTAAGGCCAGTAGCACCCCTGCTTGTGGCTTCAGTGCCAATGGTAAAATGCATAAAGCATCCTGAAAGGGGGCTAGAACATCCCCTGAGTGCAAACTGTGTTCAGTAGTGTGCTTGTCACTTTATACATGTGGTACCTACTATCATCTAGAGGTAAGGAAAGGGAATCTCAGAGAAGGAATGCAAGTTATCCATGGTTCTAGCTAATGAATGGTGAATCAGGTTGTCTAGCTGCTTTCCCACTCTGTGCACCTGAGTCTACCTGGTGAATGGAATGAGAGCCAGTTATTCCCAAAATGTCTGGTGCTGGACAGAATTTGATCCAGTCTAGAGATGACACCAAGTAGAAGACTCTTGCTAGGAAGAGATATTTAGCAATGGAAAGTGGAGGAGATGAGAAGTCATTGTTTATTGCACTCTTCTATTTGCCTTAGGGTACATCCGTCTCCTTACTGACATTCTAAAAATTAGTTCTCATGATTGCTTCCTGGGATTGCCATCATTTCCATTTGACAGAATGATTATGAGAAACTGAGGCTTAGGAGGTTAAGAAGCCATGGTCACAAGCTACAGTACGGTTAAGGTTTTAATTTGAAATATGAACTTTGTGACTGGGGTCAAATGGTGTTAGACTCAAAATCAACAGTTTGATTTCATGAGTTTAGAAATTGAGGCTGTTTCCAGGATCTGGAGGGGGCATCTAACACATTTAGATGGAGTGAAATTTTGGCAAGGATGGCACTAACTGGGTTGAGAAACCAAAATGTGCCAGGGAAGGGGAAGCACCAACTCTTCCTCATTTGATGATTATTTTGAACTGGTCAAGGTCCTGGTCCTTGGGAGAGGTTTCAGACAGGGGTGAAGGAAGCAGGTATGAAGAGGGAGAAGGAGGAGGAGGAAGAGAGAAGGGGGACTGACAAGTACTTTAACAGCTGCTCCACATAGCCACAAAATGACTCTGAGAAAAAATGGTTCTATTTATTTGCCTTTTCCTTCCATATATCTTGCCAGCAGCATTCATCAATATCTGTCATTTCCCAGGGGGTTTAGACATGTCTAGCAATTCATTCTACTGAATTATATTTCAATACACGAATGGAGGGAGGCCAGATTGCAGATGTTAACTCTGACCCCTGCCCAGCATCGCTTAGACACCGCCACCACCCAGCTCCTCGGGTACCCTTGCTCAGGCAGACATTTATTCCAAGCAACACTGTTTGGTGTCAGATTCTTGTTACCATGTTCTCATTAGAGTAGGCTCTATTTAATACTTCTTTAAAAATCAATTTCACATTGTCACATTTGCCTTTGGTCTGTGTAACTGGAGTTTTGGGTCAAATCATTATTTTTTCAATAAAATTTTTTAATCCAGAAAACCACCACATGACGGGAGACTGCCTTGGTGGTCTAGTTGCAATGGGAAATGGGTGATCAGGGCTGGGTATCATTGCAGAAGCAGAATGGGAGAATTTTCTGGGTGTTGGTACACTGAAAAGGGAGTGTCATAACACAAGTGTTACGGCTGCTGTGGGGAGGGGAATCTAAGGAAAATGAAAGGGATATCAATAGAGGAAAGGGACCAGAGCAAGGGAGGTGGGGAGGGAAAGGGGAGATCCTCAGAATGATATTGGCCAAATTATATTGTTATATTGTGTGCATATAGGAATATGTAAGTGAATCTCACCATTATGTACATTTACAATGCACTAATTAAAAATACAGAAAAAATACATACACTTAATAAAAGAAAAAAAAATAAAAGGAAGCATTTCAGCTGACCAAGCTATATCAACATGTATTAACTGATTTGATCCTAATATCTGTCCTAACTAGAATTTGAGAGTCTATCATGGCAAAAGAGAAGAAATACCACATTAAGAAAAATTAAGGGAAAGTAAGGAAAAAAGAAAGGCCAAATATCTCTGTATGACTTTGAATTGTTTCCATTTAGAAATATACTGGGTTGGCATTTTTGTCCTTTTATCATAAAATGGTGAGGGTATCAGGGTGGCTATTTGGGATCGAGGGTAAAGGAACCCCTGCAGCCTTGAATCACCTTGCCATATTGCCCACACCAGAAGTTATTTTTGATTTAAAACCACAGCTATGATTGACAGTGGCAGTGGCAGCGGCAGCTTAAGATTCTGCTCCATAGCCTCATGGTTTGTCTAAAGGCTCTGATTTCTGTATTGTAGACATGTGTGTTCTGTTATTTTTCAAAAGTTCCCAGCTCTCTCACAGCATGGACTGGGGCTTCAGTGACTCCTTAAAACATTTGTCATGTACCCAGTCTGTCTGGGCTTGCCCAAGAGAAGCTGTTAACTTCTGATGCCTGCTTCCCTTACTCCAAGCTTCATTTCAAAGCATGCCTCTAGCTTTGTCGCCGGGCTCTTATAGTTAGTTATGTTGCTTTGACATTCATTCTATGTTAAATGTAGAATGGTGGTGATAATATTCTAAAAAGTGGACTGGGTATCTCTGGATTTGAATCTGATAGCAAAATAGGTAATTTGATGGAGACCTTGATGCCCCATTGGCAATCCCTGCTCTGATATCAACCTCCCAAGACATGCACGCTTTCTTGCTCAGCTTCTAGTTGCTTTGTCAACTGGAGATCACTGATCAGTGTGTAGTGCTGCCTTTAAGGACTCAGGGTCAAGACCCTGCTTTGGACTTCTTGCATGAGAAAACACACTGCATTCTTTTTAAAGGCTAGAACAGCAGCTCAATATAGGAGTCAGTGAACTTCAGCACTCTCTGGTCACAGGTCTGTTGGTTTCTCAAATTATATTTATTTATGCCATTAAGAAGAATGATTTAGCAGCACTGCTGATGTTGTCTAGGTACAGGCATTCTTTCACAGTGGGACAAGAAATTGGAAGGCAGTCACCCATGTGAGCAGGAAGATGAAAGGAACCATGTCCCTGTGTTGTACTAGCACCACTGAAGATGAATAAAGGAGGCTATAATTGCCTGCGAGGACTAGAGTCATGACGACCGGGAACAAATGTTTAGGAGTGAGCAATGGGGCATAGAAGAAGAGTCTCTGGACGATGATGGAGTACACCTTAGGGCACTGGCTGCTGAGTCATGGGTTCTGCCCAGATTCAGCCAGTGACTTATCGTGGTCTTTATCCTTTCTTTATTTCTAAAGTTTGGAGGGTTCTTTAAAAATTCAGTTCCCCTGACTTGCAAATGATTTGAAGGACTTAAGTTATTAAGTGTAATTTTCGATAGTGGGTGTCTATGTAGATAAATGTGGAGACCTTCTTTTGACAAAAAAAGATCCCATTATTATTTCCTCTATATGGCATAGTGGTTTTGGCTATAACACTAAGGAGTGTGTGTGTGTGTGTGTGTGTGTGTGTGTGTGTGTATGTACTATGTAGGTGTACACCATGTTTTGTTGACCCATTTATTCACCAATGGACATTTGGATTATTGGTACCTTTGGTCTATTGTGAATAGTACCACTATGAACATGGGTATACAAATATCTTTTTGAAGCCAGCTTTCACTTTTTCTTTCCAGTGTAATGGAGGGTGAACTTTCTGGGAGCTGTTATGAGAGTTGAGCAGTAGATCCCGAAGAAGCAGTGGGCTTCTAGCCAAAACCTGTAAATCTATAAAGATATAGGCTGAGAAATAAGGTCTTCCAACAGAGCATGTGGCCCCATTTGCTTGCTCATGGCACCAATGCAGTGGCAGCTTACCATTGCTCTTTTTTATTTCTAGCCCTTTAGCCTCTGTAATGCTACTCTCATTCTCTCTAATATCCTTATATGGCTCCCTTACCTTCCCAAACCCCTGGGAGCAATGCATTGCTACCTTAGTTTTCCTCTTTTCCTGGTTGGTATCTTAGAGGAGTGAACAAAGCATTTCAGAGTTCTTATGTATAACTGATCACAAAAAGTCATATCAAAACAATTCTTTTTTTTAATATATAGTTATTTGGTTTTATTTTCTCTTTGATGTCCTGCTTGTAGTCTAAGAGAAATAACCCCAAATGTAAGATGGCGGGCTGATTACTCAATCTGTGCACTTCAGGTGACACAGAGCTTTTTTAATGGAAGCTTTCAAATCTAGTCAGGTGCCATTATTCCCCAATGATAAAGTAGATCTCCAGCGGCTATATTTAATTCTTTATATGACCATTCTGTGAAAGTTATTGCTGACTTGGTGTTTTCCTATTTCCTAGGGACAGTTGTACCTTTGGGGTGCTTTGAAAGCATGTATCTCATCTGAAAGCTTGCATTTATGAAGTTCCTGCTTCTAGTTTTCTTGGAATTCAGGATGGAAATAAAGGAAAGCACATTCAAGGAGAGGTGATATATAGCCTAGATAGAACCAAGGCACAATCTGCCTTTAGACTGAATAATCTATTCTTACTATATAACCAGAGAAAGCTGCAAGACTTCCCACTCTCATTCTGTGAAGTCACAATAATCAGTTTAAAAAGTTCTAACAATCTATATCTCTGTGTTTGAAATCTTATAGTTTCTTACATTAGTCTGGTTGACTGATTCTAGCTTTAAAACAGATTTCTCTTTATTGCCTCTAAATTTCTAGTTATAGTACTATGTAGAAAATATTTAATATATGTTAATGAACATGGCAGGATTTTAGAAATGTGTTTCTAAAGAGCACAGAGCTGATCAAAGTTCCATTTGGAACAAGCAGCTCAATTTGGTATTAAAACAGAGCAACCAGATTGCTAGGCAAGCTCACCTCTCATACGACAAATTGGAAATGGTATTATCCATTAATTTCCACCCTGTGCAGCTGAATAATGCCATTGACAGATGCTAATTTTCTTAAATTGTAGGCAGCAAATGATGCATGAATATAGCAGCAACACACTTTCTAGAGGCTCTTGGTAGTCATCAGAAAGTGAATTTATATAAAGTTTGATGCAATCACTACCAACTATGGCAGTGTGTTAGTGCCTTCTAATGACTGCCTTAAATCCATCTGTTGTCCTCTTTTTCCTATTAACACTAATGGGGGTCCAGGCAGGAATGAAATGTCCCATGTGATGTATTAACAGACCCTCCAATTTGTAACATTCATAAGATTGCTTAGGACAAAAATCTATTTACAAACAATAGTATCTAAAATTTTATCTATTATAGGTCTATAAACATTTCATTGTATATGTATATAAATGCTTCCTAATTTATTTTTTTCCAGTGTCTTAACAAGACTTTATTTCTTCCTTTCTTTGTAATTCCATGTATGTTGGGTAGTTCTTTGCACTTTTTATTTTTAAAGTTTCTTTGATTGCATTAATTTTTGAATATATTTTCTATCTTAGACTTTCCAACAGTCATGTTGTTCTGTGCAAGTTTTACAGCTGAAGAACCTAAAGCTTGGAGAAATTTGGGACATAGAAATGGAATTATCTGTGTGGTACAGAATTGGAAATCAGCAGTCTGACTTTAAAGTCATGTAAAACTAGAGCAATTAATTTTTACTATTACTGGCAAGGGCCTTTCTGTCCCGTGGTTAAGGCTAGAACTGTTTTTGAATGTCAAAGTGTCATCTTTTGGGTTAGGCTCTGTTAAGCTAACAAAGGAATTGAAGGCATTCCTTTTGTTAATTACCAAGATTGGATTTACACATGAGCTAGCAACAAGTAAGACATACACGATTATGTTAAATTCAACAGTAATTCCAGAGGAGGACAAGATAGCATGCAAATCTTGTTACGGGTTTACCAGTTTGGTTCCAGTGTGCTGACTTACCTTGAAACAACCTGTGAGATTTAACAAAATGGAAGTATTCAAAATGTGACTCAAAGTATACAGAGAGAAAGGGTCTGGGCCTGGGTCCCTTTATTGTGCTCAGGGTGCTGGTTCTGGATTCTGTCCAGAGGTTTACATCCTGCTGGGCTATGCCTGGTCTCAGTCACTCAGGATCCTAACACATGACTGTACTGCACTGAGGATTATCCAGGAGCTGGTCTTGGTGATGAGGAGGTTCTGTATGGTTTCTTCTTTCCCACTACCTGTCTCAGACCTCTCCGTTGACTTCTTGCTTTGCCAACTAGGACCCTTAGAGTGTCCCCATCATCACTTGGGCTTTAGGGACTGCCAGTGTTCCTGGGTAGTTTAACATGTGCGAGTATAAACACATTTTTTGATAAGAACTATTAAAAGTAATATTGTAAAATATCATATACAGTAAAAAATAGGGAATAAATATAACTGCATATAGCTACTAGCCAGTTTCATCAAAGCTTAATATTTGTTAAATTTCTTTAGGTACTACTAAAAGGAAAAAAAGAGAGAGAGAGAGAAAGACTAATTTGTATACATTTTCCATGAAATAAAATATTTGCCCTTTAAATTTTTCTCTAATTATACTAGATTCTCCAGATGTTTTTGCACCTACCATTAGTTTTCTTAAAAAGAAAGTATATGGGGCAGAATGAATGTAAGGCCAGCGAGGATTCTCTGTCATTTAAATGTTAACATCATGTAGCTTCTGTACCCTTTCTCTCTCCAAAACACAAACAAAAGAAATATAAGATCAAAGACATAGGAAGAGACCCAGGACAGACCTCCCTCCCCCCAAATCTATGCATTCAGATTACTGAATAGGTTGATATATTTTTAACAAGTGAGGTCTTTCAGATAGAATTATTAAAGAAACCATTTGTTCAAGTCATACTAATTCTGCTTTCCTAAATTCAGTCTGGTTTTGCTGCCCTAAGTGTCCTGCTTTGAAGCCTAAAAAGGAAAATTTTCTCAAAACCCTCTTAGTCCAGCTTTTAGTTCACATTTCAAAATAAGGCTAGGGAAAAATAAAAATTCTGGATTTTATATTTTAAATTCCCCTCAACAAAGTATGTCTGAATGTCTTTGAGACCGTGATCAGAATCACAGAGGGTAATTAATTATATTTGAGTTTTCAATGACAGTGTTCATGTTCCAATTAATTGACAGTTGCTGTGTTTATTTGCTTGGAAAAGGTCATAATCTCTTATGCATGGATGGCAGGGAGCAGGTGATAAAAATCAATGTGATACTATTTTTGTAAGAAAATGTAGGTTGTAGAAAGAAAGTCTGAAGGAAAATCATGGACATGTCCAGAGTCATTTTTATTGGTGTGATTCTAGGTGACTTTTTTTTTTTTTGTATATTTGTACATTTTCTACTTTTTAAAAAAAGTATTTTATTTTATTTTATTTGCTTTTTTTCTTCTTTTTATTTATTTCTTATATAGATGACAATAGTGGAGTGCATTACATTCATAATTATCCATTCACAGCACAAATTTTTTTAACCCTGTATATAAAGTATGTTCACACCAAGTTATGCCATTATACATGAGCTCTCTTATTTTTTTGCATACAATTCTTAATATACCTTTATACTACCATTTATCATATCTCTTCTCTCTGTTTGCAACATTTTCTACTTTTGAATGAAAAGAAACATAGCCTAATCAGAATAGATGCTTTTCATCTTGACTAAATAGCTAACATCTACTAGTGCTTTACTCACACAATCCTTTAAACAATTCTATGTAGTTGATTCTATCATCTCCATTTTAGAGGTGAAAAAAAAAGGCAAAGAGAGGTTGATTAACTTCCTCCCCCAATGTTATTCAGCTATAGGGAAAAATCTCAAAAGCAGGTCTAGTGTTTATCTAGAGCCTGCAATTTCACTGTGTAATAAGAGAATTAAAGATCGATTTTGACAAAATGTCATTTTCCTTTTGTATTTAAAATATAAATTTCTGAAAGCACATGGGTTAAATAAATCATTAGATCACTTAACTGGGCAATGGATGGGAGATGCTCCAAGTTCCTGTGTTTTGATATTGTTGATAATTAATAGATTATAATAGTTATTAACCAGTGGGATGTGCTTGTTGGGTGCATACATAAGGGGAAAAGAAGGAACAGATGCTACTGAAATAAAGCTGGAGTCCTCACAAATCTGGCCCTCCAACGAGAGTCCATCTTTTCATTGTCCCTATGTTTTCTGGGAAGAAAATGCTCACTCACCCTGTCATCATTCAATAAGTGGTGGCCAAGTCATGTGCTAGTATTGGAGCAAAGCAGATAAAAATCAGACAGGGACTGTTTATACTGAGCTTCATTACTATGTGAATGATCGTGGCCACCCTAACTTTTCTGAAGTCAAAAACCTCATTTCTTATATATATCAATGCTTGTCTAATTCCTGTACCAAGGAAGTAACAATGTGAATTGGTTCAGCTGTTTGACTTTTAAAAGCATACACTGTGTATATTAGAGTTCAAGGTTGATGGAAATTGCTCAGTGAACCTAGACTGACATTGATGTCCTGATTTATGCAAATGGGTACCATTATGTATGCTGCAGACATGGTTGGATGGTCACCAGCGCTTCAGAGAGAGAAGCTGAGAAAAGGGGCTTCAGCCCCACTTCACCTTGAAAGAATTCCACCCCTTCCTTTTGTCGGTCATGATCTGCACTGTGTAGACTCTTTTTCAGTTGATTCCTAGATCACTACTCTTTCTGCATTAGAGTTTTTCAAATAACATTTATAAACGCATGCATTTATTTCCATGATGCAGGGAACACTTTTCGTATTAATGTATATTCTCAACACATTCCAATGGAATATGCAGATGGGAAAAACCACTTCATCCTACCCTGATGAAGCTACTTGTGCAGGAGATCAAGAGATTTGCTTGGGTCTCTGTGGAAAGTCAGGGTCAGAACACGCCCGCGATCTCTTGACTTGAAACAGTTTTTCTCTGATTGTTAACAACATAATCTAACCCATTATGGCAGAAGTAAAAGAGAAGATGGATAGGAAGACACCCAACTCTGTCATAGAACTATTGCGGTCTGCCTGTGACTTATATTATCTTTTTTTTTTTTTTTCTTTTTCTTTTTTTAAACCCCAACAGGACGATACCTCCTTCCAAATGCAGTGGCTGGCCAGGCATGGCCAGCCTCAGCAGAGACATCCAACCTCGTGCGCATGCGCAGCCAGGCCCTGGGCCAGTCGGCGCCCTCGCTCACTGCCAGCCTGGTGAGTGTTCCCATTGGTGGGTCCAGGTGGTCCAACCCATCTCCTGCCTGGTGTACTTAGGTTTGTTGAGTTTAATTTGGTACAAACTTACACTCATGTAGCACTATGTACAGATGTGGCAATGTGAAATATCTTGCTTTCAGTGTGCTGATTTTTACCGCCACCCCTCCACATGTGGAGTATTTCCACTTGCGACCCTTTACCACCTGTACTCCCAAAGAAATGGAAATGTTTGTAGGCTTTTTATATCTTGAAAAATTTTTGATTTCAAACTTAGAGAAAGATTATAAGGATAAGATAAAAACACAGAGCTCCAGTTTATTCTAAATCTAGATTCAATTAAATAACATCTTGATTTGCTCTGTTAAGTGTTTTCTCTGTGTATATAAATACATATCTGTATGTATGTGTGTATACATATGTATATGCACATTCATATACTTTTGAAATTTATTTTTGGTTATCTATATTACAGCTGTTTGTTATCTCAGTTATCAACTTGAGTAAATTTGTGGCCAACACAATCCTATTATCTACTGTCATCTTTATTTCAATTTAATCAATGTACTCAATCATGTCCATTATAACATTTTTCCTCCTCTAGTGTAGGATCCAACTTGTGGTTATGTGTTGTATTTAATTGCCTACCTCTTTAGTGTTCTTTAATCTGGGATGTTTTCCATATACTTTGTCTTGCCTTTCTTTTTTTTTTTAAGTTGTTGAAAGCATTTCTTTTTTCTTTTCTTTTCTTTTTTTTAACCTCTTTTATTTATTTATATTTAAGTGGAGCTGAGGATTGAATCCAGTGCCTCACACATGCTAAGAAAGTGTTCTACCACTGAGCTACAATCCCAGCCCCTTTGTCTTTTCTGACATAGACATTTTTGTAGAATTTTTTTTTTAATGGAACATTCCTTATATTACATTTCTCTGTTGTTTCCCATGGTGAGATTCAGGTTTTAGCATTTCAGACCAGAAACAGGCATTGGTGATGTGTCCTCAGGGCATCATGTCCATCTGTCCCTTACTATGATGTTAATTTTGATCATTCAGTCAAGGTGTTGCCCAATTTTTCCACTGTAGTTATGTCTTTTCCCCCTCATAATCTATAAGCAATCTGTGGGGAGATACTTTCAAGGCATGCAAACATGCTTCTCATAAAATATTTCCCCTACATTTACCATCTGTTAGTGATTCTTGCTAGGATCATTCTTTTCTAGGATGATTTAAAATGGTGTGGGCTAGGAGTGTAGCTCAGCGGTAAAGTACTTGCTTAACTTATATTCCAATCTCAGCATGGGGACAGGGGGGAGGAGTTCGCTTTTCCCATACCAGGACTCTTCATATTTACCAGTTGGCACATGGAATGAATATTTGTTAGCAACATGAACTTGCACTTTCCTTTTCTTCTCCAAATATAGACCTTCATTTTTAAACATATGCTTATTAGATTTTTTGTTGTTGTGTTTAGTGGGCATCCTTCTCCACCTGAAGCTTCTTCTCAGCTTAGAAAAATGTACAAGTAAGTTAGTTTTTACATTGGTGGTAGAGTTGTATGGCATGGAAATAGATTTTTATACATCTTTTACTGATTTTTATTATTATAAAGAATATGTATTTTATAATAAAATATATAATAATATGTATTATTATAAATGATATATATTTTATTTATTGATATTAAATTATACTGGATATTTGATAATCTTACAATAATATACTGAGGTTTGACTTAGGCTTTTTTTTTTTTTTTTTTTGGTATCAGGGATTAAACTCAGGGATGCTTAACCACTGAGCCATATGCCCAACCCCTTTTTATTTTTTAATTTTAAGACAGGATCTTGATAAATTGCTTAGGGCCTCACTATATTGCTGAGGCTGACTTTGAATTTGCAGTTCTCCTGCCTCTGCAGGAGAATTGGGAGCTGCTGGGATTATAGATGTGTGCCATCATACCCAGCTCTGAGATTTGATGTAGGTCCAGCCTCTAGTGCTGCTTCTTCTATTAAGTAATTGTATAAATGTAGGCAAGTCACTTAGTTTCTCAAATTTTTTAAAGAATTTTTTTTTTTTTAGTTGTAGATGGATACAATACCTTTACTTTATTTTTATGTGGTGCTGAGGATCGAACCCAGTGCCTCACACATGCTAGGCAAGCGCTCTGCCACTGAGCCACAGTCTCAGTCCCTAGTTTCTCAAATTTTATCACCTCGTCTGTAACTGCAAGATGAAAAGATGTATTAAACAGTCTATTAAGTCCCTTTCAACTCTGAACTTCTCTGATTCTACTCTCAGAATAATTAATATTCTGAATTATGGAATAATTATCTCCAGAGAAATATTTCTCTTAGGATGTTTTGTGACTTCAAAATTAACAATTATCCTTAAGCCAAAAGTCATCTTTTTCCTGATGAGACTTTTTTCTTTCCCCATGGTACTGGGGACTGAAGCCAGGACTTGGCAAGTAATGTACCATTGAGCTGCATCCCCAACCCTTGGGCTTATTTTTAAAGATACAGTTAAAGCGATGTAGATAAAGCATTTTCCACTATCCCCTCCCCCTGACCAAAGTGACTTTTTCCTCCTTAGGGAATTTTGTTAAAAGCTTAGTTGACTGTAAGAATTTAGTAGGAAAATACCTTATAATTCATGATTTGTCTTTTTTTGACAGATGTGTTTTTCAGCCACTACAACACTATGCTTAACACAAATAGTTATCTTTTAACACAAATAGTTATCTTTTAGGCTTATTGCCAAGTAAATCATTCTGATTAAAACAGCACTGTCACCAAGTATTGTATCTTAGTACCTTATAGTAGTTGTCACATACCCAGATACAGAAGCTGATTTAATCATTGTTAAAATGCATGTCAGGCAACCTAAGATATTTGGGAATAGGATACAAAAATATGAACTATTATTAGGAAGCATAAAAGAGCATTGCTTGCAATTTGTCAGATGACTTTGTTATCAAAGAATGTCTTAAATTATTAGCTGTTACAACTGCAAGTTTTATGTTTATAGTGTTTGCTTTTGTTGCACTGGAGAAAATGCTGAAATATCACATAGAACAACTTTTAAATAGTTAACTGGCATGTAACAAGTCCAAATGCTAGGAATATTAATATGTCTGTTATTATCATGTTGTTAATAAATCTGGGCACAGAAGTCAGAATATAATTAGCATTTATTGATAGATAGTGAAGATTGAACATTTAACCCTCCTCATATCTTTCCCTTCAGAGGATTCTTTAATTCCTAATTGTACTCTATTGGAAAACTCTTTCCCTCCCAACCTACTATTGTATAAGGGCAGCAGCAGTCAGAGGAGAGCTCCCAGCTGAGCACCATCTTGATTTCCTTGTCTTCTGGTGTGATGTTTCAGTGCGTCACCATGATGTTTAAATATTTGTCACTCAGGTACAAACTAATGGACTTTTGAGCTGTTAGGACCACATGTCTAAAAGGACATCAAGTTTTATCTGCTTCACATTTCTACCATGTTTGAATTGAAGTATGTCCAAATTATGTCTGCAGATTACAACTAACGGATTTGCTAGAAAATGATGCTGAAGAGGTGGATATTGATATATTTTAGAACTCTCTTGTTTTTCTTCTCCCCCTCTTCACCTTGTCTTACAAGGAAGCTGAATTTTGTGGAGGTGCATTGCACAGTAGAACATGCCCTACTGACTGATCCAGTCCTCCTGGCCACTGTTCCTACCCAGTAGCCCCATCTTAGAGCTATAAGTCACCTTCTCTCCCTGATTCCCTTAGCATTTATCATGGTATACCTCTTTGTCCTTTGTGTGTATGACTGATATGTCCCTGCTAGACTGCAAGCTCCTTGCGGGCAGAATTCTTACCTGATTATTTTTCTGTTCACCACTGCTCTTAGTACAGTGTCTTGCACATAGGAGGTATTCAGTAAATAATATTGAAGAAATGGATAATCATTACTGGAAAAGTGACAGATTCCTTTAGTTTCAAGGTGAGAGTGGTGGTGTGCCTAAATGGGGGGTTTGGTGAGACCATCCATCTAAAACCTCTCTGGTTTACTCTTCATTGTGCATCTTACAATTACCATTAACCTTAAAGACCATGTGATAGACCAAATCCCATTTAATTCCCCATCAGCTGCTCAAAAAAATTGTATATATATATGGAAACCAAATTGTGAAGAGCTTATATTTGTCCATATTTAAGGAAGTTTCATTAATCTGCTTTTCAGCAATCATGATTATAATCATATTGGTTTAAATATTTTGTCAATTCATTGAATAAGTTGGAGCAAAATGCATGTCCAAGTGTGGAAGAATTAGAAAAGTAAGGCATCAAGATGGCTTATGTCTGGGTGACAGCATTACTCTTGATATAACAGAATTCCATGCTCTACTGCAACAACATTTCAGAAAAGTGTAGACCCTCCATCTGATAGGTATTAATATGTTAGTAAGATATAAATGAAGGCTTTGTGGTTTGGTACATATGAATTTTAGTAAATGTATGACCTATAGTGATTTAAATGCCATAGGCAAACTTGAAGGTAATGCTAACTACCTTCTCAAGGAGGAGATTAATTCCTAGCCTGAAGTATCTAGTTTTCCTTGGCAATGCTAAATCTAGTTGTGTTCCCTCTTCCAGACACATTGGGCATTTCAAATAAATGGCATGTTGCCAATTCATCCTGAGTAGCCTGGTAGCTGGCAGAATACATGCTCAGCCAGTGTCCGCCTGCTGGGACACCAGCCGGGAGTGCTGATGAAGTGTCAGATGTATACTTCATATACATTAATCTGAAGAGAGGAAAACTCATTTTCCCATTTGCTTCCTCCATCTTTCTGTCCCTCCCCACACACATGGGTAGTTTATCAAAGAAGTCATAGTCGTCAGAAGCAGTGGGATTTGTATAGATGCTGCTTTCTGGAAAGAAAGATGGAAATTTTAGGAGGCAAAAGCAGGACCAGGGGTAACTTTATTTCTTGGTAGGAAAATAAGGTTGTAAGCCCTGATGACTGGAGCTAATAAATGGTATATGTGGCCATGATAAGAAATATCCACCACTTTTGTGCTTTGGAATAATGGATGGCAGAAAGTCTGTGAAAATTAGTTTCCAGTTATTTTTCTCCAATTTTGTTTGATTTGAATCATGTGCCTTATACATTTCGTTTGTGGAAAGGTCACATCCACATTCCAGCTCACTGAGGTCTTCTTTGACCATGTGTTTGAAACTGTTCTCAAAGATCACTTGCTGCACATTCCATTCCCTCATTTTTCTTCATGCCACCTTCAAATGTATCCAATATTTGCTTATTTTATTTACAATCGTCCCTCAGTGTCCATGCAGGACTGTTTCCCTGGATACTGCTTGAATACTAACATTGGAGTATGCTGAAGTCCCTTATATAAAATGCAGGTGGTAGTTGCATATAGCCTATGCAATGCTCTCACATTCTTTAAAGCATCTCTACATTAATGACAGTGCCTAAAAGCAACGTAAATGCTAGGTAAATAGTTGTTACTCAATATAGTTTAGAGAAAAAGACTGTACATGTGTAGTATGGCCGTACTATTTTCAAATGTTTTTTTCTGTGTTTGGTTGCATTCAAGGATGCAGAACTCATGGATAAGAAGGACCGACTATATATCTTTTTCTACTCTGATATAAGTTTCATGAAGAAGAGAGATTTTTTTTTCTATTTTCCCAGTTATTTCTATGGTGCCTAGAATTGTGTGGGTTCATGGTAGATGCTCATTGAACTTGATGAACTTATAAATAAATATATTTCTTTTCAGTAATTTCCAATGCCTGGAACTGGTTTTGTTTTGTTTTGTTTTTGTTTTTTTTTTTTTTGCTTTTAATCTGTGATAAATATTTTTTGGTTTATGTTATATGGTTAACTGAGAAGCTGTTGTTCAAGCTAAGGAGAAGCTAACTATGGAAACTGTATTTAGGAATTAAGCTGTAATTGTTTGGTTGGAAAATGAGGGCTGGAGTTGTAGCTCAGCGGTAGAGCGCTCACCTAACATGTGCAAGGCCCTGGGTTTGATCCTCAGCACCGCGTAAAAATAAATAAATAAAATAAAGGCATTGTGTCCAACTACACCTAAAAAATAAATAATAAAAAAAATGAGAGTAAGGCTGGGGGAAGCAGAGGGATTAAGAGCATGGGATGCTAGAGATCAACTTCAGATTCTACCTACCATTTATTAGTCTCAGGGCTAATCATGTGAGCCTCAGTTTATCCCTTAGTGAAAGGAGCTCATGGTTGTCATAGCCTCATGAGGTTATAAGGTTATAAGGTCATGACACCAATACAGCACTTTATACCATGCCTATCACTCGGTAAGTGCAGCCATCAGTGTCCCTGGGATTGGTAGGAAGAATGTTTCTTGAAGGTTGTGAGCTAGGCTTAGCTGACATGGTATTATCAGAGGGGAGGAAAACATGTACTTTTCCCTCCATTGATTGGATTTGAGGTGGGAATTTAACCTTTCTGTACTTCCTTGCATGATGAGGGACTGGCTTGTTGTTCCTTTGTCCCTTGTCTTTGCTCAAAATTGGCCGACTGAACAAACTGGAAGATATCTTTGGAGAACACAAAACTTTTGAACAGGAAAGGTGCTTTGAAATACAGTTTTTAAACTTTTAAATATTAGGTTTAGTGGTATAATTTTCTTTTTCTTCAGTGGCTGTCTTTTGACATCGTATCCATTTCTTTTAATGGAAAAATTATATTTCATGATGCACTATAAATATTAAAACCAAACTATTTAAACTGTAATATATTCAAAGAGCCTTGATGAATATTCATCTTTTCCATTTGCAAAAATGCATTATGAGGAGTCAGGGAAAATTCACTAAACATATGCAAAAGTGTATTTTTCCTTTTTAATTCATTCAGAATGTGGAGACATAATGTCAGCATTTATTTAGGGCACAGACTTTATTTGCAGTCATTTAATATTATATCAATACTTCATTAGCCTTATAGCTCAAAAACAAAAACCTGTTCCGAAGTCCAATTAGTTGACTCCAAGAGAGTATCTGTTAAATATTGATGTAGGAACAGTTGAATGCCCTTGGATAAATTGCTTAACAAAAGTTACAGAATATATCTATGAATTTGCATTTCTCCGTGACCATTATGACTCAATTTAAAGGCTGCATAATATTCCAATGCATAGGTTTGTCATATTTTAATAAATAGTTAATAATTTATTAAACTATTTCTCTCTTTAGATTATTTCTGAGTTTTTCCTATCACAAATAATGGTGATGAGCAGACTTTTTAATAAGTTCTTGTTCACCTCTAATTATTATTTAATTAGGGTAGATTTTTACATGGGATTAGTGGGACAAAAAATACAAGTGTTGTTGAAGTTCTCCACAGCCTTTGCTAAATTGCTCCTAGGAATGCTGTTCAAATCCATATTTCTATTTACAATAAAGTGCAGCTTAATATTGTCTTCTTCAAAAACAAAACAACACAAAAACTTTTCTGGTTTGTTTGTTGAAGAATAATTACTTTTTGAAATCTATGCTTTCATGAAGTTGATATAGTTATGGGGCATGTTGAACTCCTACACTAAAGCCAGCAGATAAGGCAACACAAACATGAAATTAGGGTTATCTGTGCTTCCTCTTATATTGTCTGCCTTCCATTCCCTAAATCAGCTTACCACACCAACTGTTGGTAACCTGTATTGCTCTTGGGATAAAGGTACTGACGAGTGTGATTACAGTGTGTGTTGCTGAAGGCATTATTCCACAGTTCAGAATTTTTTTCATCTGGAAAGTAGTAATCTCAATTGTGAAATAGTGCCTTCAGCTGTGGACATTATAATCAGAGTCTCAGGAGTGCTTGTATTCCAGGAGTAATACATCTCATAGTTATTACCCTCTGAGCTAGGCTCTGTTTAGAGTGAAGGGATGAATTTTCATAACTCAGTGCTGAAATAGCAATAGGGAGCCCTGAGCAGATTATTATAGGTCAGGCCTAATCCACAAAGATAAATCTCATTATGGGCTCACCTGGGCCCATCTATGGAGTAGCTGGTTTAACATGAGTCTGTAAATCAATGGTCAGCTTAAAAGTGTACTATAAAATCCTTGCTATAATCCAACTACTGCCTCTATAAAGAGATGCTTAAAGTGTGCATTCTTAGCTAAACATGCCTGTGTGCTCAGAGGATAATTAACAAACAACAAAGGAGGGACACTGGGATTCAGTCTATGAATGAATGAAGAAACTGTGTATTTTGGGGAGATTTTTTTTTCCTAAGATGATGAAATTCCACCAAGAGTAGACACTTAAAACTCCTTGCTTAGTCTTCTTTTTGTTTTGTGAAGATGAGAAAGTGTTCATTACCTCACATGTGTGTTATACTTCCAGGGAAGGATGGAGAAGCTTCCTGAAAGAGTGTGCTTGGACAGACCAGTCAGGTGGAATTTTATTGTCAAGGGCGTTTGAGAAAGTCAGTGTGGTAAATGGTGCCCTTACATATTCTGTGTGATTTAAAGACTAGCAATGCATGCCCTCTTTTTCATTGCTTACCATTACAAAAGGAAGCAAATCCAATTTATAACAGCAATACTACATATGTGGATGTGTATGTTAAGGCTTAGTTTTCATTTGTTACGCATTTAAGTGATGTACCTCTCTAGGTGCCAGTCCACTTACTTGCCGCACTAAAGAGATGTCCATAGGTAGTAAATCGCTTGTGTCTCAGAAGTCTTACTTCTGACTATCTTCGGCATCAAAAACAGTGCCTGTTAAGTAGTTAGTACTTAGAAGATGGTTCTTTTTTAGTGAATGTTGAAGAGGTTTTAATTCTAAATTTCAGTATTTTCCAAAACTCCTAGTGTGCTGTTTCCTGGAGCGGAGCCTAGTTAAATGCTCAGTCTAACAGGGATTTCACTGGCTTCTGTTGTATGTGGAGATGATTAAGATAAAGGTGTCAAAGCAGTGAGGGCCAACATGGAGATGCAGTGGTGGACAGGTACCACTTGGAATCTCCTGGGATGGCACAGCTTGTCCTTTTTTGGTGTCCTTTGCCCCCATGGTAAAATTTCAGCTTCTGCCTTTTGCTCGCAAAACAACCCTGACACGCAGAACAAGAAACTAAAAGTAATTAGACAGTGGTGTGTAGGAGGAAAGGTATTAAAATATAACATTTCCTGTCTTTAGAAAAATGAAAAATTATTATTTTACTTCATAGACTTCTTAGGAAATTCCTGAATGTTTTGGCTCTGGAAGAGTAACATATTTCAATAACTTTCCTGCGTGTGTTTCTCTAAGCACACTTTTGTGACTACCGCAATGGGAAGTATTGGTAATTATGCTTATTCCTGGTTTGTTGGCACCTGAAGCATCAATCTGGTGTTGGCTTCCAAATCAGTGTATTCCCCACCGTGCTCATTTTTCAGTTAATTGACTATTAATGGAGTCCCTATTATACAACTAGTATTAAAACCTTGATAGAAAAGATGTAGCACATGGTCTTGCTTTTGAGGCGCTTATAAACCTGGTTGAAAAAAAAAAAAGACTCCTGAGAAATCAAACAGTGGAAGATAACAGCATGCTGGATGGTTTACAGCAGGGAGGATCTGTGGAAGCAGAGGAATGATTTGGGCTGCAGTCTCTGGAAAAGCTTTGCAACTCTACTTGAGTTTTAAAAACTGAGTGGAACTTAGGCAAGCTTCTGTGCGCAGAGGAGCTGTGTACCAAGTGGAATGAGTTAGTTAGAGGGGTGGAAAGTCTGGGCAACAATGGTGTATCTTCTTACATGATGCTTCTGGGATAGTCAGGAAGACAAAACAACACATGAATATTCAGAGGCTCCTGGATTATCAGTGGTGGTGATTTCTGGCTTGATCAGAACCCTGGAATACCACCGCCAACATAGATATCTCCTACTAAGAAGGGTGTTTATATGAGGGGAATAGGAGTCTTCAGCCACCCACTCAGATGATTGCTTTGTATTTAGGAAAATATCTAAGGTGGACAACATGGTGTCTTCAGGTGTTTTAGTAAAAAGGAAATAGGCTTGCATTTTTATTAGATTCAATAACTAATTGTTAGTAATGGCCTACTGGATTATGAGAAGACGTTTTTCCGATCTCATGCTGTATTAATCTGCCTTTATGTGAAGAATGGAATAGTTTATAAAGCTTAGCTTAGCTCTTTGTGATCAATTCTTTTATTATTCAGGGCACATCATCTTCCTTTTGAGTGTATATGTGTGGTGCTGGGGATTGAACCCAGGATCTCATGTATGCTAGACAAACACTCTACCATTGATCTGTCTTCAGCCTCAGCTTCCTTGGTTCTTTTTAACATTTTAAACCATAGATGCTAAGTAGCAGGGGGAAAGTAACAGTAAAGATTCAAGTTTTGATGGTTCAAGTTTTGCTAAAAACCTCATGTTAGAAATGATCATCATTCCCAGCCTTCCTGTTTCTGCCAGTTTGCTTCTTTATAGAGTCCTGACTTTTCCTTCCATATTCCTTTTACCAATTTTTCTTTGAACCTTTCTTTCCATCTAAGATGATCTTTAACTAAAACTTGAATTGTTCTCTGACTGATGAATAGTCTTGAGAATTGAAGATACTACATTATTGTATCCACTGTAGAATTGTGCAAAAAGAAATATCTGGGCTCTAATGTGTCATGGTTTTATATATCTTCTTAAGAAAATGGGTATACAACCAAGTGCAGTGGTGCACACCTATAATCCCAACATTTCAGGAGGCTGAGGCAGGAGAATCTCAAATTCAAAGCCAGCCTCAGCAACTTAATGAGACCCTAAGCTACTCAGCAAGACCCTGTCTTTAAATAAAATATAAAAAATGGCTGGGGATGTGGCTCAGAGGTTGAGTGCCCCTGGGTTCAATCCCCAGGACAAAAAAGAAAAGAAAAGAAAATGGGTATACATTATATCATTCTTTTGGCAAGAAGTCATGTCTCTTCTAGAAATATCTCTTTATTTCATCAAATCAACTTGTTTTCCTTTGAGAATAGTTGCTCCTGCTTTGATTATATGGTGCTTATTTAGGTATGTTTATTTCTTGTTGGTTTGTATAAATATAAGACATTTTTTGGTTCCTAGACAACATGCAGTTTTTTAAAATCAGTTTTAGCCTGATAAATAATGTGATAATGATATATTAAGTTGTCCCTCCTATTTACAAAATTCCAATCACAAAGTAGCTACCTAAACTTTAAGAAATTAATTTTTCCCCATTTTCTCGAAAACATTCATCCTCTTGACAGATTCATTTGATGGAAGATCAAGGATTTTCATTTTTAAATGTGTCTAAATTTTGCAGAGTAACTTTGGCCATTCTGATCCCCCTGGCATTCACAAGGGGATATTAAATTCTTCTTAGGTCCTTCCTTATTCTGGAAGGAAAGTACTTTTCTATGGAACTGTCCTCTCTTGGGTCACTACCATTCTGCACTGTAGCTCATGTATTGCTTCTTCCCTGGCCTTACCCATTCTTATACCAATCCTAATTTCATTACCACCTTTTGAATTGTGCATATCTGATTTGATTTTTTGGGGGAGTGGCCATGTTGGAGATTGGACATGGCCATGGTAGGCAAGTGCTCTACGACCAAGCTGCATCTGCAACTTCCAATTGAACATTTCTGAAGCAAAGCATTTATTATATGGTTATATTGGACTTGTTTTCTCCCCTTTCTTCCTCATTCCCAGTTGTCCTGGTTTCCTAAAGAGCCAGGAAAATGAACTTACTTGCTGAAGGTGTGAGTCTAGGATATTTTTTGAGAGGCTCTTAGAAATAACACTAGTTAAAATATCATGGACTTAACAGTTGACTGTGCTCATTGCACCTGTATATTTTTTTTTTTTTAAAGAGAGAGTGAGAGAGGGAGAGAGAGGGAGAGAGAAAAAGAGAGAATTCTAATATTTATTTTTTAGTTATCGGCGGACACAACATCTTTGTATGTGGTGCTGAGGATCGAACCCGGGCCGCACGCATGCCAGGCGAACGCGCTACCGCTTGAGCCACATCCCAGCCCACCTGTATATGTTTTAATTGACCTTTGAGAGCCTTGCTTTTGAAAATGAATCCTTGAATTGGAGAATTTTATGATAGAACAGACCTTGGGCCACCCTTTTCCCCTTGCCTGGAGAGATCATGCTCTGCATTTGCCCTTATCTAAATTATGATCATTTTTAAAAACACTTGATTTAGAATTTAATTACTGTAGGCAGTTTAGAGTAGTGTGAGCTCCAGAGTCTGGCTCCTGGGTTGGAATCTTGACTGTAGCACTTGCTAGATGAATGACCTTGACCAAGAAGTATGACCTTCTGGAACCTCTGAACAATGAGAATATTAATAATACCTATTGTGTATAGTTGTTTCTAGAGTCAAGTGAGAACATACATGTAAGGATGTCTTCTTGGAAGCCTAAGAAGAGTATAATACATTTTAACTGTTATTTATTACCATCATGGATAAGAGGGACTAATTTATAAAATCAGGGTATTTAAGTTTTATTAAATGTATATCTGAAGTTTATGGTTTTAAGAAGTGACAGAGTTGGCATTGTAAAGTCAGCTTCTCCATGATTCAGATGACTGCTGGCATATCATGTTTTCCACAGGATAATTTATAGGGTGTAAACTTGTGTGAAATCAGAAAGGATAATGTGACATTCTTAACATGTGTAAGGAATGAAACCATTAAGAAAATAAAAAGGTGACCAGGATAAATAAAAGAAAGAAACCCAACTTCATTCACCTCCTTCCTTCCATTGGATGACACAAAAGACTTACCAGAGTGCTAGTCTTCATGAATCTTTTTGTATCAAAAATATGACTTGTACAGAAGTCTTGCTTTCTTTTGCACTGATATTTTATACACCACTTACCACACTGCCTGTATATTTGGATCTTTATTAACATAATTTTTACAGAAAATATTGCTAATATTTTCATCTTGTTCGCCCTCCCCATTGCCAAATTTTGCTATCGTTTTCCCAGGTATAACACAGAGGTTGCCTGAGGCCTCTAACATTTTTTGGTGGATCACCCTATCAACAAAGCATTTTTGAGTATACATCCCTAACATAAGGATGTATTTCAAAATGATTTTTTTTTTATTTTCAGACAGATGTTTTAAAGAACATTTTAACATTCCTGTGAATCTCCACTTAAGACCACCAGGGAGGCATTTACTGTAGGGTTTTAAGAGAAACCTAGAGGCAATGAAGTTTGCTAAGTGTCAACTATTTAGCTGCCATGTCTGGAGAGGGCTGTAGAGTCCTGGGTTAAGTGATGGGGGAGATAGAGTTTACTTGGAGTGTTTGAGACCATAGCTGTTTGACAAGCTATACGGAAGTATTTTAACCACATCAGCCCTGGTGCATATCAGCCATATTTCTGCTTGAGATTCAACTTATAAAATGCTCTAAAACCAATGACAACAACAACAACAAAAGGAGACTAAAAAGTGGAAACTGAAGTTCTAATGTTTTTCCCCTAAATTTCAGTTAAGTATGTTGTTGTGGTCTCCATGCTCCAATTTGTAAACCTCTGAAATAAGCTATGGGGCCACCTTTTAAACTTCTCAAGTATAGCTTTATTGATTAAAAAGAGTTTTGAATATTCAGTGAGACTACCTCTCTTTTCTTTTTTGGAAAAGTTTTTTTTTTTTAAATTTTTAAGTGGTAAGAATAGCAGATCTTTGTTACACATGTCATTAACTGCCACTAAATTGACACCAGTGTTGACAGTCATCGGGAGAATGTTTTCAAGGCTAATTATCTTAATTAGAATGTAACATACCAGTAATTGCAGGTATTCAAACATCAGATCTTCACTTTTTGTGTTTTCTTCTCCAGATGTAAGACATTCATTTGTTGCTTGAAAAGCTGCAGAATTATAGCTAAGATAACAAATAACTGCCAACAAATAAAATTGGTTCTTTAGAAATATACCCTAATTGGTTAGCTGTGTAAGAGAAAGTAACAAATGTTAGCATGTTAAGCATATAAATTAGGACCATTGCTTATAAAATCCTTAGTTTTGGACTTTTCATTTAAATAAGCCTTCTTATTACAATTAATATTATCGTTTGGTTTATGACCCTTAAAAGTATATTCCCTTTCAGCTTTTCTTGCAGTTCTAATTTAGCTTTTTTATACATGTTAGATGATTTGCAATTTAGATTTTAATTTGATTTCCATTCTTTAAAATGCCATTTTTCTTGTATTTCATTTTTATTTAAAGCATGATTCTCTCTGTATTCACAGAAGCTAGGCATAAACAAACTACTAGAAAAATCAAGCTATTAAGTGAGCTGAGAACATAAAACATTTTAATAGGAATTTCACATAACTAAACTAAGTATTTGAGAGCCCAAGGAGAGAGTTATGGCTCTTTGGAAACAAACTTTATGGGACATGGTGTTCTTAATTTACCCTCTGTTATAGTTCTTTAAAAGAATAGCATTTCTGTTGTTGACTTTAAATCCTCTCCATTTCTTGCATATATAGAGGGTAAATATGGCTTTACCTGATGACCATATATCTACATGGAGACAGAGTTTTGGTCTCTGTAGTTTTTTAGGGTTTTGAATATAATTTATTTTTCTATTGAGAGTATTCATCTTCTAATTAAATATGTAGAAGATTGTTTTATTTCCAGTTGTGACCCATATGAATCATCCTGACACTTTTGGTGACATGACTCTTAACTCCTGAGGGTATGCAGTATACCTTTCTCAGTTAAGTGGATCCATGGTGTTACTCAAGAACGATATTCTCAGAAGAATATTTTTTTTTCTTGACCCCTTTTACAGTAGTTGTTATGATATTTTGCTTGCATGTACTGGGTTCTGCCTGATATTCTGCTAAGATCTTTATTGAATGTTTTGGGAGCTACTGTTGGTCATCCTTAGCACACAGGCCCTATGTCTTGCTTTATTTACTAACTGTTCTTCAAAACATAGCAGAGCTGGGCTCAGTGGCACATGCCTGTAATCCCAGTGGCTCAGGAGGCTGAGGCAGGAGGATCATGAGTTCAAAGCCAGCCTCAGCAAAAGCGAGGCACTAAGCAACTCAGTGAGACCCTGTCTCTAAATAAAATATAAAATAGGGCTGAGGCTGTGGCTCAGTGGTTGAGTGCCCCTGAAGTTCAATCCCTGGTACAAACAAAACAAAACAAACAAAAACAAAAACAAAAAAACCAAAAAAGCAAAAACAAAAACAAAAGCAAAAGAACATAGCACATGTTGAAAAAGACCAGCATATTTGAGGTTATTAAACTTAGGACTGAATTCTAGTAATGACCATTCCTGAATCTATAATTTTGGGCAGTTGTGACTTCACCTCATGAAGTCTTCTCGTCTCCATTAGTAAATGGGAATGATGAATCCTGACAATATCACCGTAACAATTAAAGGACATAATTCATATCAGAGCAAACTGCCAAGTATTTCTTTGTGCATTTCTCTATAGACCTACCTGATTCTGTTTCTGGGGGCTTTATTTTTTAATTGGTCCATCTGCCTGTCCCTGTGCCCACATCATCCTTTCTTAATTACTGTAATTTCATCACCAGTCTTAATAACTGCTCAAGAAAGTTCCCTTATGTCATTGTCGTTCTTCAAGAGTGGTAGCTCTTTGGGGCACATTTATTGTCCGTATAAATTTGCTCGTGAAATTCTGCAAGCTGATTGAAATTTTGATTAAAATTACATTAAATCTGTAGATCAATTTGGGGAAATTGACATTTTTATGATGTTGAGTTTTACTATTCTAGAACATGGTATATTGCACTATTAACTTAGGACTTCTTTAATGTTTTTCAATAAGGTTTTTTTAATAGAAAGAATTTATACAACCTTCATTAGATTTATTCTTAGGGAATTCAAGTAATATCCTTTAAAAACAAACATTCCTACTAGTTTGCTAATATATAGGAATTCAGTTGGCTTTTGGATATTACTTTTTAATTTAATAAAACTTAGTAACTTTGGAGAAGAGATTTAGAGGGAGTTGTAGATAATGATGATCTACCGAAAATAATAGCTTTACATGTTACTTTTTCAGTCTTTATAGTTTTATTTCATTGTTATCCATGAGGACTTCCAGGATTGAGCCAAATAGGAGTAGTGATAACATATATCCTTAACTTTCTCTTCATCCTAAAGAGAATACTTCAACATTTCATACTAAGTATGATAAATGATGTTTTTTATTTTTTAAGCTTTGTATCAAGTGAAGAATGTTTCTTTCCTTGTTTGCTTACATTTTTTAAAAATGCTTTTTTTACATTTGGTGATGGCCATTAATCTTAAATTTTTGAGAAAAATACTTTGTCATGATAAATTACTTTAAAAAATACATTTCTGGGCTGGAGTTGTGACTCAGTGGTAAAGCCCTTGGTTAGCATGCATGAAGCACTGGGTTTGATCCTCAGCACCACATTACATAAATAAATAAATACATAAATAAGGCATTGTGTCCATCTACAACTAAAAAGATATTTTTTAAAAAGATACATTTCTACTTCAGTTTACTAAAATTTTTTTTTATAGAATTTTCCATCGGTGTTTATAAGTGGTATTAGCTTGTAGCTTTCCTTTATTGTACTGTTTTTGTCTGGTTTAATATTAAGATATGTTAGCTGAACAAAATAAATTAAGAATGTATGCCAGCCAGCTCTTTTGGCAGTGATGCTATGTGATGAATCACAGTTTCTTAGGGCATACCTCAGTAAGGGTTTATTTCTTGCCTTGGGTGTGTGGGTTGGCTGGAGTGACTCTGCTTTGGGCTGCACAGCTATAGATTGGGGTAGCTTCCACCCACTCTGCAGTTCAGGTTCATGACTGAAGGTTGTATCTTGCTCTGGGACCCATGCTGAAAGGCAGCACTCATCTTTTGTATACTTTTTATGCTGGAGCTGAACCACCCCAGAGTGATGAGCAGAAACACTACTTCTTAAGGATGAGATTCAAACTAACAGTGTCATTTCTGTCCATTGGCCACAGAAAGCACCATGGTAAAGTCTCATCAGTGGGGTGGGAAGTCGACCCTCACCTTGGCTGTTTATTGAAAAGCTGTGACTGTTTGCTAAACAATAATCTTCTCTACCTGGGAGAGTGTTGCCTCTTTTTCTAAAACCTGGAAGAGACTGTGTAAGAATGGATTGATCTCTTTCTTGAATTTTCTAAACGTTGCCTATACAGCCATCTGGACCTGATGTTTTCTTTGTGGAAGAATTTTTGATGGATCCAAATTTTTATTGATAGTGAGACTATTAAGATTTTTAAATTTATTCTCACATCAGTTTGGTATTTTATGATTTTGTAGAAATTTAATGATTAGTCTTAGTTTCAAAACTCTCAGTTCTGTGTGGCATCTTCAGTTTTGAGATTCTGACTGTTGTTCAGTGGCATCTTCTGTCTGTTTCTTCCCCCCTCTGGATTAGTTTCGCCAGAGGGTTACTGTCATATTAATATTGAATGGCTTCTGGATTTCATGTCATGCTTACAAAGGTATTTTTTTCTTCTTAGAGTCTAAAAATATTATCTCATATTTTCCTCTGATGTCTTTATGATATAATGTTTAGTGTTTAAATCTCTATCTGGGGCTTACTTCTGTTAAGCAATTTTCCTTTTATTCTTTCTCCAAGCAGTCACCCAGTTATCCCAGCAGTATTACTGTGCAAACTATTTTTATTCTTAACCTAGAATACTGCTTTTAGCATATACTAAAAGTAATATATTATGTAATGTATAATAATTATACA
This sequence comes from Marmota marmota marmota, assembly GCF_001458135.2. Taxonomy (NCBI): domain Eukaryota; kingdom Metazoa; phylum Chordata; class Mammalia; order Rodentia; family Sciuridae; genus Marmota; species Marmota marmota. The sequence goes on along the minus strand of NW_025999990.1, from coordinate 2,523,910 downwards.
ATAGCATAATCTCAACTAGGTTAGTGGTCTGCTCTTAATTCTGTTCCTTTGATTTGATTATGATCCTCTGTTTATATAAAACAAAATGTGATTTCTGAAATTTCATGTTATGTTTTTCAGCTAATCCAACAGGTAGGGAAGCCTCATGACACCTAGTTAAATTTATTTCCAGTTACATTTAAAGACTCCTCTTTCACCCATACCCCCATCACCGTTTTAACATTTCCCTTTCTCTGGAAGTAACATCTGTATTTTCTTTGAAAGCCTTGAGAAAAAGGACATCCCTTGAAAAATATTAAACAGCAGCTACTTTTATAAATAAAACAGACTCCTTTGGGCTGTCAGTGGGAATATTTACTTCTCCTTTTGTGGGATTTCTGTGCTCACCTCCTACTCCATGCAGCATTGGGGTAATGTGACTAGTTCCCTTGGAGTTTTTCAATGCAAAACTCCCTGGAGCAGGACTTACTGATTACTGCTTCCTGAACAAACTGGATAAGGTGGGAGCAGGTCTCCATAGGCTAGGGATGTTTTCAGAGACAAGATCCGGGACCTCACTCACGGCCAGCTACCCTCTCCTTGTAGAAATTCACCTTTTTTGCCAATCTCAGGCTGCTGCCTTGATTTGATGCAGGGAGAGATCAGACTTCCTTGTAGCTTATGGTTGTGAACTTGGTAATGCCACCAACTGCTGCACTAGCTCTAGAATGGTCGCAGCTCTGGAAACGATTTCTTGCTGACAGTATCCTAAGAGCTAACAAAAGGAGAAGTGAGAAGTTAATGACTGTGTACCACTTTTCTGGGACAAGCTGTTTTCCCAAACTGCCTCCATCCTGAGTTACAGAACATCCTCTGCCTCCTGTGCTGATGAAAGTGAAGTGCCCGAAGGGGGAGGGGCCCTGACAGCACACCGGGAGTAATTCCCCTCATCCATCACGTCTGACAGCCCTTGGATTCCTCCCTTGTCAGAGCAGGGAGAGGCCTGGACAGGACTGAATGGTCCCCACTTGTCTGGCATTTTAAACAAATCTGCATCTGATATGAAATTAACTAGATGTAGCTGAAGTTGCTGGTGACAAGAGTCCTCAATAATGTCGGAAGCTTATAACCTGTCCCACCAGCTGACGGTTGTCACCAACTTGTGTCTGAATTATGACCATTATCTGCACCCTGTCAGTGCTGAAAGCTTTTTGTTAAGAGGGAAAGACTGGGAATCTGCAATCACAGCTAATAAAATCATGTCTTTGATCAGGTAGAACTGAATTTAGCTTTCTATGTTGGGATCTTAGATCCAGTTGTCACTTAGAAACTTCAGGATCAGGTCACTTCTGCATAATTTCATATTTAAAAAAATAAAGTTTAACTCTTTTCTATCTTAAGAAGATAAATTCTAATAGAAAGTTTTGGAATTTTTCTTCAATCATGCATAGTATTTAACCATTCTCAACATCTTTTCTCCTAACATAGTTCCCTTTATTTTCTCACACTTCTCAGTAATGTGGGGTAGGAACTGTGCACTTTTCATTACTCGTAGCTCTTGTTTTCCCCAGGATGTCAGTCCTGGGCTGAGTTTCATATCCCCTTTATTTTCTTGTCTGTCTGATTTTAATTCCTCCCGTTGGCTTTTTCTCTAACCTCATTTTCCTTTTCTGTACTTCATAACTCTGGAACTCTGAGGGTTTCCAGGGGTCTACCCTTTTGTCCCCAGTGACCTGTCTCATCGTGACCACCCATCCTCTTGTCTTTCCTTCATTAAAAAAAAAAATCTTTTTTTTTTTTTTTTAATTTGGTCTTTTCCCTTTTATTGTTCTAATTCCCCAGTTTCCCCTCACAGGGGACTTTGCATTCTTACACTCATGAGAATTGTTCCTCTCCTTGCCCTTTTCTCAAACTAAGGCAGAGACCTGATTCCTGAAAGAAGATGACTCTCCCACGACTGTTTCCCTAAGACTTTGGAGTCCTTCTTTCTACCCCTACCAGTCCTTTAGTGTTGGCTGCATTGATATCAAAGCTGATATCCCTAGGTATCTCTAGATGGCAGCATCTCCCTCCCTCTGCCTGGAGGTTACACTAGAAAAGAACAGTTGACTGTCCCTGGGAGGAGGATGTGAGTGTCGCCCTGGTCTTTACCACGTATGTTCCCTTTGCCTTTCTTCTGTTTCCAGATGAGGTTTAAATGGGGCAGACAACCACAGAGTGGACTGTCCAGTACATTGTTCCCTGGCTTCCCCTACACAGTCTTTAATTTGCCAAGTCAGACATGGCAATCTCATTATTCAGCCGTGTTCAGTCTGGTGGAACTTTGTTGTGAAGAACATTGCTTTAAAATGCAGCCTGAGGCTTTGGTTAGTAATCCCTTAAAGGACAACTCACCAGTGCTCCTGGGTACTGCTGCTGGGATGACAGGGGATCTGACATGTGAAGCAATAGGGCCTGTTTTGTCCAGCGCCAGCTGGGCGGACCCTCTGGTGTGTGAAACTCTAACTTTGGTTCTTGAGTGACTTGATTTAACATTGATATGAAATAAACAGCCCCAAATCAAACAAATTATGTCATTTTCTGGTTCAGAAGACTTTAAAAATGAAGATAATGAAGAATTGAAATCAAGTGTAGAAGAATGTTCAGCTTTTAAACAATTTTATATTATAATGCAAAGTTTGGCTAGTTGTAATTTTTTTTTATCTTAACTTACCTGTTCCCCCATGACACTTTGGACTCCTTGAAGCCTGACTTCATGTCTTCTATTGTTGCAAGATCAGGATTTTGCTTACTCGCACTTGAACTTCTTCCATTCACAGCATCCTTTTTGCCCTGCATTTTTGGTGGTGCATGATATTGTAGCACAAACATTTATCTCAGAATATTTAAACACACCTTAACTTCTGTGTTCCAGTGAAATTGAGCTCAGTTGATTTAAACAAAAAAACAGAACAGCTCAGTGAGCACCTGCATAATACTGGGTGTGCTGCTGTGTCCTGGGTCAGTCTTTTCTCCATGGCTGTGGAATTGAAATCCAAGCAAGAGAGATAAGCCAGATCTGAATAATAAGGAGCATTTTTTTTTTGTACTTAGCTGGGAACTGTGCAAATAGAAAAGGTATTGCTCTTCCAAAGGATATTTTTTTTTTAAATGAGACCTAGAATCTCTTCCAGGATTAGGAAAATGTTTCTGTAACTAAAAACCCACTTAACTGTACTTTTGTGCCAGCATGTCTAGGTCCCCTTAACACAGTGGTTTTTGTCCTTGATGCCTTTCTCATATTTTGAAACTGAAGTGTACCCCTCCCTTTGTGTGTAGACAAATAGCTTTGGACTCAGAGGAAAAGGCATGTAATTCAACTGGAAGAAAACTTACATGGAACAGGCTCTGAAGGCATTTCTACAGTGATCACTAATCAGAACTGCTCTTGCTACGTGTTAGTTTTCTAATAAGCCACAGGGAAGCTTTAATGGTTACCCGTGACACCAGTACAAATCCAGACCTATATGATTATGATTAGCAGTTGGTCACTGACAACCTCTCAGCTTCCTCACGGGAGGAACAGTCTTTCTGGGAGGAGGGCAGGAAGCTCAGTCATTTTGTTGACATGATTCTTTCTTCGTTGCTGTTGGTTTCCATTTTAGCAGTAATTTTTTTTTTTAATACAGGAATGTATGAAAAAAGAACCACAGTGTTGGTTACCCATGATGACTTTTTTTTATAAAAAGTAATATAAATACAGTATTAAGAAAATGCCAATGGTATAACAGAATGATATAAAATAAAAAGTGGGGGATGTAGCTCAGTGGTAGAGTGCTTGCTTAGCATATGTCAGACCCTAGGTTTGATTCCCTAGTACCCCTCAAACAAAAAAGCAAAAACACTGACTCCCTTTTATGATGTTGCATGCCAGTAACCCCAGCAACTTGGGAGACCAAGGCAAGAGAATCACAAAGTTGAGGCAGCCTTGACAACTAGTGAGACCCTGTCTCAAATTTAAAAATAAATAAATAATAGAAAAATAAAAAGAACTGGGAATGTAGCACAGTGGTAAAGCACCACTGGGTTGAATCCCCTGTACTGTAATCAATCAATCAATCAATCAATCAATGGTTTGCTTCTCTCCCTGATGCCTCTCTGTAAAGATAATCATTACTATTTGTTTACTGTTAGTTGTTCCAGGGGAAAAAAAAGCCACTATGGACAATTAAAATATATACCACTAAAAAAATTTATACGCTTTTTGAGCCTTGCTTTTTAACTTGATCTGAAGATCTCTCAGCGGCATACACAACTCCACTGTGTCCTCTGTAATGGTGTCACAGTATATCATCACATGAAAACAGGAGCGTATAAATTGCCTGATTAGTCCCCAGGGGGTGGACTCCCAAACAGCTTTAAAGTCCTGTGACTATGATCCATATAATATCAGTTGAGAGTGTGTGGGCCCCATGATTTTTAGTTGTAGAGTGATTTGTAGTTGTTGATGAGGTAAGTATTCTCCTGGGGTTTATCAGGATGCTAGTGTTCACCGTGTCGTGCTAAAGAAATGGTAGCTGTCATTACAGATAACACTCAGTTCTCACTGGCCTAACACAATAGAAGTGTACTTCTCCCACATCCTACAGGCTGCCTAGTGGGTCGTGCTGAGTTCTACAGAGTGGTCATTCAGTTTCTCAGGCTGACAGACACTCTGCCATATTTGTTGCTTCTACAATTCCTTTGATGTCAACACCTAGATGATATGGGAGAGATGTAAAGGGATAGGATGGCATGGAAAGTGTTACTTGGCTAGATCTTGAGGATAGATACACATGACCCAGAATCCATTGTCCAGACTCAATCTTGTGGCCATACCCAACTGCAAGAGAGGCTGGGAAATGTGTTCTAGTTGTAAACCCAGAAGTAAAGGCAAATAGGTTTGATGAACAAGAAAGAAGTGAGTTAACATGACCATAAACATGAATGGGAGTGCCACCAAAGCATCATTTGTCACCAGAAGTCATGCATGTGGGCTTCCTGTCTTCTCCTTTGACATTGCTGGTATTGGGTATACCTGGCTAGTAATTCTAGAAGGGATGTTGGCCCCTCTGCCCTTCAATTCTTTCCACGTTTTTCTCCTTCAACTGTACAGTTCTTTAATCAGCATGGTAGAATGTCTGCCGTATGAAGAAGTCCTAATACGTGTGGCTGAACTTGAGGAAAAACAAGGAGGTAGCTAAGTGGGATGGGAAGGTTTTTGCTGTGCTACCTGGAAGACTGGCCTGTGCAAGCAGAAGCTGCAGTGAAGGACTGTGTGTCCACACCCTCTATTCTGTGTTTTACTGTTTGCAGGAAGATGATCATTGGGGCTTTCCAGGTGATGGCTTTCTGGAATAGAGGAAAGCCAAGTGCGTACAGGAGCTAGGCAGAGACCCAGGGAGTCTGCCAGGCAGAAGTGGTGCCTGTTGGCCACTCTGTGCAGCCACCTGGGCTCCCTCACAGTTGGTGTCTGAGCTCTGGAGAGAGAGATGTCAGTAACGCTCTGTTGCCCCCGGATCTGCTGCAGAGGAATCCCAGCGTGGCTATGGCAATGAATCAACAGTTTATGGCCACATGCAGCTTGGTCATTTGAGAATTAGTGAAGATTATGTATTACCCTGCATGAGCAGTCTGGGGTTTTTAAGCGATACCATTTTAGGGTGAGAGTAAAAAATAAAAAGCAGTTATCTTCTTAGCACATGGATATGTTTGCAACACAAGAAACAAACACTTAAGAGACAGACTTGTCTAAACATGTAGAACTTTAACCAAGGAAATGATTTAGGAAATGTTGGAAAATAGGTTCTTTGTCCCTCCCTACTCCTCCCTGTTTGCCACTTTTCTTTGTGTTTATTCAGATAAATTGGATGCACTTCAGAGCTTGGGAAAGCCTCTGAGTATTTCTGATGTCTTGCTAGAACATATAATATATCCAGGGTAGGTTAACATCTGTTATCTTAAGCGTTTTAGTAGTTGGTCATGTCAAGAATTGTCATCTGGTGAACATCTTGATTTAGCCATCTGTTGGGGCTAGTGTAGTCGTAGGTAAAGGGGCAAATGGACACAGAAAAAGGAATTGAAAAGACTGGTAACTCTTAAATGATGAAGGCATTGCTCACTCTTTAAATAATGGTGCCTGTCAGGTTTTTGGACGCTTTTCTCAGAAAAGAGAAAAGATATTAAAAAGATAGCTGCAAATGCAACAGGGACCAACAGAGAACCTGGTGACTTTAGAAATCAATACTAGAACTGTGTACTGTGGCTATCATTTATCAAAGCATCTCAAATGATTTTACAGAGGAATTCACGTGTCTCCTAATTTTACAAATGAAGCAATTGATGGCTGGCAGTAAACTGCTTCTTTTATCCACAGCTTCAGGCTGTGGTCAGGAGGCAGAGAACAACAAATAACCTCAGGAAAGCATAGCACAGTGAAAGGCTAGCGTGGGCTAGCTGGATAATGGTGTGATCTTATGCACAAGAACACCATCGATAAGTATTATTATGAGACAGCCAGTGAGTACAGAGATGGCCACTGAGTCACGCCAGACCAGGGAGTATGCCAGGGAAACAATCAATAGAAGATGTATTGCTGAAAATTAATATTCCTCTGCTGAATTATTCCTATTGATTCAGGGATTTCAAAAATGGCCTTAAATAGTTTGGTGAATAAAAGCTTTTGTATTTCTTGAGCAGGACCAAAAGAACAGAGGAAATCTCTTAACAGAAAACCTTGAAGCATGACTCAGAAACATACAGCTCGCGGCATACATCCTCAGGAGGGCCCTGCCTGTGTTTTCCTACAGAGGGGAGTTATCTTGCAAAGACACATGCCGTAGAGCTTCATTTTCCATGGTCAAATCTTTGCTCTGAAAGAACCTGGGTTTCCTAAGTAGTCAGAAGAAATGTTAACAGCATAATCTATAAAGAAGAAAATAGAAATGCTTGCAATATAGGGAACAAGTCAGACCTTTGAAATTAGGAGCATGTCAGATGGAGGGTGGAAAGGGGAGTTCTGAGGGTTTGGGAGTAGAAGTCTGTGGTTCGGAAGGACAGCTCTGCTGCATTGCCCTTGGAGCCCAGAATCCTGTGCTACTGCGGGGAAATGTCAGTAGGTTTGGGGAGGAGCTGCCCTTGACCATGGTTGGCTGCCACTGCCTCCTCCCTCCAGCGCCTGCCTTCCCTGTTCTCTACTCTTCCTCTGAGGTCTCCACCTCTCGTAGTAGAGAAGCATATTATTTATGGCAGATAAAAAGTTAGTGCTGATAAGCAGTATTATCGCTGGGGCTCAGTTGACACACCTCTGAAATGAAGCGTTGTTAGTGCCTGGTTTCATCTCTAAAATGGAATGATTTTAGGTTCAGCTAAGATGGACCATCCTTTGTCTGCCTGGGAAATTAATGAAAATGCTTTTATATTCTAATAAAATTTTTTTTATTCTAATAAATTCTTTTTTTGAGGAACTCTAATTCCTAGTAAAATGTTCTTAGGATATTTTGTTCAACATATATTTATTGACCTTTTATTACCTTCGTATGGGAAACTTTTCATTTCAAGACTTAAGGTGATAAAACTATTTTTTTTGTCTGGAATGTATTTTCACAAATATTAGTAGCAAAAAATATTGTAGAGAAATATTCATAATTGGTAAATGTCTGGGTGAAACTGTTTAAGCATATTTGTTGTTCTATTCTTCCAAACTTTGGGTCGATTTGAAAAAAAATGAAACTAAAATAAATTGGAGGTAAAAAAAAATAGGTAAATGTATTTTCTTTTCCCTTAAGGAAACTAAGACAAATTAAAGAAAGCCGTTTATTAAATGACTTTCCCAAAGGCATTTTGAAGTTAAGTGGAAGAACTAGGAATAGATTCTAGTAGCTCAGTTTCCCATCTTGTGCTTTTAGTGTGTATCTCCCCACTGACAGAAAAGACAGAAGCAGGAAGGATTTTCCTCCAGGCCCTGATGCTGAACAAAATGTCTCTGAGCCTTGCAGCATTTCTGTGTGTTTTTTCTTATATATTGTCCAAGTGGGAGGAGCAGGAGATCAGTACCTGATTGTCAGCTTTGTAAAACTGTTAATTGGGCCTGGGGTATAACTCAGTGATAGAGTGCTCGCCTAGCATGTGCAAGGTCTTGGTTTTGATCCCCAGCACTGCAAAACAGACAAAAACCCAACCAACCAAGTACAAAACCTTCCTGACTGAATGGCATTGGGTGAATATTTATTTCATCCACAGAGAAGAAATGGGTGATTCTGGTTCTGAACCTAGAACTTAAATTTATGATAGCTAGAAACAGAAAATGAGTCCCTGCTAAGCACTATTTCATAGTGAAAGAAGGAATGTTAGATACAAATCTGATGGAGAGATGAGATTAAGCATCAAAAGCTGTACTCTTGCACATCTTTCAGAATTGAGGGTTTGGTAGGAATTTGGTTTTGTGTAGAGTCTGAGAGGGCCTGAAGATTTCATCCTTGTCTGTCACTATAGAAAGTGAGGAGGGAGAAGGAAAGCTCTGTCTACCTTCTGGTCCCACCTTCTGGTTGAGAAGATGTATCTCTAAGGACACTTTTCCAGAAATAGATAGTGATGTTTGCCTAGCACCACCTCACTTCTCACCCCAGAGCTTCAGAGAAGGAGTATCCTCATATATTTTTCAGAGTTTTGTTATGTTACCTAACCTAGTAACAAATTAGAAAATCAAGATAATCCGTTTATGATCATTGTGAACATTGTTAATGTTATGACATTTGGAAAAAGCTCAGAATTGGTACTGTTCCTTCTCAGTAATGGTGAGCTATATTTGGGTCATCAGCATGGGAGGGAAGAGATCACTTTCTTCCTGGCTCAAGCAGCTTTTTTCCTCTTGTGGGTCTCTCATACATTTGGATGTGCAGCCATAGATACATAAAGGAGGCCAGCCTCCCAAGTGAAAGGTCCAGAACATCATTTTCCATGTGCAAAGCACATGGGACAGACTCAGAATTTGTTGTTTGATTATCTTTTGAGAAATATTTTCACCAATCTCTTATCTTCATTAACACAGATAATCAAGAGTTTAAAAAAACAAAAAACAAAAAACTAGAAGACACTGGTAAGTATACTGATGCAAGTAGTATTTTTTCCACTAGGTGGCGCATCAGCAAATCTCCTTTGCAATCCATAAAAGTAAAAATTGCGATGCATGAAAAGCAAGCATCTATAATGCATGTGAGAGAAAGGTATGCCCTGTGTGCAAGGTGATTCACTAAGTCAACTGGGAAAAAAACCAGAGTATATATAAAACTAATTGTCTCATTGTTAAACTATCAAGAAAAGCTTTTTTAAGGCTAATAGACTGCTCGAAATTAAAATGCTTTATGATGGCACATGGGGATTTTTTTTCTTTAACAGTTGGCTTTAGATCACAGCTACAAGTAAGAGAATTCTTTTAATTTTGATAGCATTTTAAATTTTAGGGAGTAACGTACAGAAGACATTTTGACATTGTAGGTTTATATACTTGAATTATGGTCAGAAAAATGGTACATACTTGAGTTGGAGAAATTCTTTGCAGTAACTTTAAAAAAATTTAACATGAGAACACACTGAATGTTTCCGAAATGTATTATCAACAGCTCATTGTAAAACACCAGAGCTACATGAATAACTCCATGCTGAGAGTATATTAGCTATAGTTTAATACTAAAAGAATGGTCAAAAAGACTTCCTTGGAAGCATGCAAAGGAAGCAATATTTGCATTTGATAAAAGTATCCTCTTTGAAAACTGAATAGTAAAATTAGTAGCATACTTCTAAAACATGTATTTCAGAAGACAAATAAGGATATATTTTTTTTAAATTCTGCTTTCTAATGAACTTATTAGGATTTTGTTTTGTTCCTCTGCACAAAGAAACCTGTATTTTTTTTCTAACGAGTTAAGGTAAAGAATCTCTGAATATTGCTTCATGATGTGGAATGAGATTTTTCTCTATTAGTTTTGTCTGAGGGTAAAACAATCATCATGTACACATCCCGTTGCATCCAGTTTTCTTTAGAGGACAGTTAAAGAATACGATTAACAGGCTTCTCACAAATGTCCTTACTCCCTCTCTCAGAGGAGAGCTGTGACAGGTTTTCAAGGTTGTCAGGTAAAGTATGAATTCACCAGAGTTCGGGTGGCATTGGAGAAACCTCAGGAAGGAACAGATGAAGGATCTTGTTTGCTTTTAATAATTGAGTTATGGAATACATTTAGTAAGACCAAGAGAGATCAGATTTACCCAGTTCATTGAACTTCAGTCTTAGAGTAAGTTTGTACACAAAGTGCCTTGTCTTTCCATAAAAATGCTAATCTGTGGTAAGCAGAACTTAAAGTCACATTCTTTTATGGCTTCAGTGGTTCATGTTTCCTTTTCCTTCTACTTCCCTTTGGTTACTTCTCTTCCTTGCCCCTTTTCTCAAGTTTTTTAATCACTTATGAGAAAGATTAGGTGAGTATAGTAGTTAGATGGTTCCTAGTATAAGTCTTTCAGATAAGCTAAATATGTAAGAGTGTAATCAGCACAAGGAAATTATAGTCTGCAAAGTTTGGAAGAGAGAAAGGGATAGAATTTGTGGGGTTTGGTTTTGTGGACCCAGAAGAGATGTCAGAGTCCAGGATGGTTGTGGTTGGAGAGAGTGGTTCCTTTTAGGAGCCAGACCCAAGGTGTCTTGTGGCACCTAACACACCCAGCTGGACTTCCCCTCCCTGTGTGTGCCTGTGCAGGAGCTGTGCTCACTGCCTGGCATTCTTTCTTCTGCTCTCCCATCCCCTCTGCCTGAAAGACTTCCGACATCTCTAGGCCAGTGAGTCCTAACTTGTCTGCACATTGGAATCACTTGGGGAGCTTCAGAAACTGATGATTCCTGGGGCCCAGTAGATACTCCCTGAAACTGTGATTCATTTGGTTTGGGTGTAGCCTTAGTTTGGGGAACTAATAAAAGATCCTCCAGTGATTCTTGTCTGCACTCTGTTTACTTCTTCTCCCAAACCCTCCCTCATTGTCTGCTCACCCTCTGAATTACTCCCTCCTGTATCTCAGCATCCCCAGCACCTTGCTTGTACTGGCGCTGTGTTGCTACTTATTTTCTGTCTTTGTTTATTTATTCATGTGTCTTAGGACTGTCTTGTGGGACCTAAGAGTTTCCCTCTTTCTGTTTTCAACATCTATCATAATGCCTGACTCATGGTTGATACTTAGTGATTGGTTTTTGAATTAAGGGGATAAAAATATAGTAATACAATGATTTAAACAAATCAATTCATGCATTTTTGACTTAGGAATTTTCATCACCCAGGTAGATATTTCTCCTTCACTTGAAGAGCATAGATTCCCTAATCTCCTGTCTTTTCTTAAAGCAGTGGTAAGTATATAAAATTAAAGAGGAATATGTTCTATTGGTTGGTATTAGCTGGAGTCACAAAAGCCAGCTTTAGATAAGGGGACCAAAGAGGGCTAAGCTTAGATTCAATAAAGCTCAAGGAAGTGAATGGAAACTGTTGATTTCTAACAGAGTGATTCCCCATCGCTTTACTTAGAGAATATTCATTTATCTAATTGATGATAATCTGGCCAATTTATTGTAGCATTAAAAATGCAAATCAGTTACCACATCAAAATATTCACTTGTGTGCCTGAGACTTTTTAAATTTTATTTTTTATTTTATTAGGTGATAATGGGAGGCATAATTGTTAATGTTTGATTCTGGCAAAATACAATTAGTTTCTGTGAAACACATTGTGCATTAATGATATCATTAAGATTAATGAATATAAATGAATGGGGATTTAAACAGAACATAGTGACTTTGTATCAGTGTGTAAAACTTGAGATAGATTTTCTTGATTTTTATGGATAATGTGCTGGAATTTCTATTGAATTCTTATATAAAGAGTAGAGAGAAGATAAATCTAAGAAATTAAATGAGTTACCAAAAGGATCAGATATTTTAAAACTTTTACTGCCATTTTGGGGGAAAAAATTTGTAAATTGATTTTGGCTAAAGAAAACCACCCTCTGGTTTTATCTGAAGAAAAAAAAATAAGGAGAGCTTTTAATAGGTATTTCCAGGCCCTGTATGTATAAAAGTGTATATTTTGGTGTATTAAAAAAATAAGGATCATAAATCATTGCTCATTAAAATTAGATGTGATTTAATGTCATTTTTGTATATACCAGAAGTTCTACAATAGTATTTATTACATTAATAATTTTTAAATGTTAACAAAACTTTGAAGTGTTTATTTCTCTTGAGCTAAGAGATGGAGAAAGGTGACATATAAAAAGAGATGCTACTCATCCATGTCTTAGGGAAGAGCCTTGGACTAAAATTGCAACACGACCCCTCAAATTACGGGGTATTCTGAGTACTGATGCATGACTGTCTTTATAGTATATATAGAAATTTGACCACTAACAATGTAAACCAGAACAGGTTGAACTGTGAATTTGGCACTAATAATTTAAGCACTGTGTTTTCTATGTCTTCTTGCTCAACTAGACAGATACAAATACTGTGACATCGGGTAATGCTTGATCTGACTTCTTCCTATGGTATATATCCTTACTTGGATCTTCGCTGGATGCTTGTTTCTCCTATGCATATTGTATGTGTGGGTATGCACACATTTAGTTTTTTATTTGTTTGTGCATCTATTTGGGAGTTTTGCAGGGCAACCCTTGTCCTTGAATTGCAGTTGGAGTCTTGGTGCGATGGATGAGGAAAGTGCAGGAGACAAAAGAGGTATTTTGCAGCATGGCTACTGTCTGGGCCCTGGGCCCTGGCCTGAGAGACCCGAATTCTCTTGTTAGCTCTGCCTTTTTGCTGTTTTCACGACCTTGGGCTCTTCTTTTAACCTTATTGTCTCACTTTCCTCATTGGTAAATTGAACCAGTTTCTTCCCTTTCTACTTCACAAGGAACTGATGAGGATTAATGATGTAGAATCTGGATCCCATTTTGTGTTTCTCAGAAGAGTACATTTAAGTGAGGCCAGAAGACAGAGTTAATATCGTAGAGAAGTGGGACACACATTGCTTACTGTGCTGTATGATAGAGTCCCAAGGAGTACTTGCTTCTTTTTCAGCCGTAAACTAGTTGGCAGGTGGCAGCCCCATTTCTCTTCTTGTCTGAAGTAGAGGCATGTTAGTGCAGGATGATAGAAAGTCAAAGCAAATGTGGGGCATAATGGGATGACAGAATTCAGGGGGAACTCAAAAGCTTTTGCATTCTTGCCTCAAAGAAATCTACTTTTTAAAAAAATTATTTATATGTACACCTCTCGGACCTCTTGGCTGCTCAGTATTTGTAGTCACCGAAGTGCTGGGCCCTGTTGTGTGCATAATATAAGCAAGGTCAAAATGAGGCTTACAGTCCAGCTTCAGAATTAATTGAACCTGATGCCTCTAGCTAGGCTAAGGCTGAAGATGTGATCTTAAACTTGGGGCTTAGAATGGTCAGCTTGCTCAAGGTCACTCAGATCTATGTAGTGATATGTGTGGATATAAAAGCCTGGATGCAAAAAAGAAGCTTGATTAATTTGTGTGTGGAATCCCATCTTCACTTTATTTAGCATCTTTGTCTTTGGTCAATTGTGTCTTAAGAATTTGGAGAATTTAAGTTTATTTATATTTTTCTGGGCTGGGGGAAGGGAGCCTTAATTGGATTTTAGATTCCAAGATAACAGATTTGGCTTTTCTCTTTGAAAATTTTCAGAATTTCCCCCCACTTTGTGTTTATTGTTTTCTAAGCAATTTAGCTATTTAACCTGGAACTCTGACTCTTTTCATTGCAGGATTTAAAAAACATTTAATGTGTGTATAGCCTGAAAGTGCTTTTGTAATTTCTGATTTAATCATTATACATGGAATATAGGAATTATGGTACATTTTTAAAAAATATCTTATTTTTATCTCCAGGGGCATCTTGTCACTTTGGTAATAATTTTAGGAATATCTGCCTCTGTTTTGGAAGCTCATAAAATACTTAGTCGATTCCATTAGTATTATTACCAATATATCATACATTCAAGTTTTTAAAGCTTGTGCAATTGATAGGCATCCTATAATGACAACACTACCAACATCACTTTACTCATATGTGCCTGTCTTTCTATATGAATATGAAATATGGAATTTTTCTAAATATTATTTCGTGGTCCCAGTGTTAGCTCTGTATCATTTAGAGTTGAAGGAACACAATTGAAAAAAAAATACTGGTGATATTTCCAATTGTCAGATCTTCATAAACGCTCTCTTATGAAAAAAATGAAGTTGTATTACCCAGTTTTATTAGAAATGCTATATTTTGTTGGATTCGTGTGTTCACAAAGTAGAGAATATTTTCCTGCTGTGATTGATGTTAGGGCATTTATGAGGATAGTCTGCTATATTTCATATGTATATGAGGGTGTCATTGTTAAAATGTTCAAAAGAAAATTATGTATGTGATTTATATTTTATTATTTCCTCCTAGGATGTAATTTTTTCAATACTATGATTCCTGTCATATTGTCAGTAGTGATTTGATGGCTAATATGCCAGAAATAATTAGATAAAAAAAAGGTGATGCAAACGTCAAGACAATATAGCTTTCTTGTGAAAAGCCCTAAGCGAAATCATGCATGTTACATAGCAGAAATCACCAACTGCATACATTTAAGGAGTCTTCAGACTGTGGGAGGATGGGAAGTGGAGCTAAAAGCAAGAAGCGTGGGATGCAGCATATTTTGTAGGCATATGCTTGCTACTGACCCCACCTGCAATTTTCACTAAATGAAATGTATTTTGGAAAATGCTGCTCTTTGGATAAATTCAGATTTTGGTGTGTTGTCAATGGGAAGGTGATGGGGGTCCTCTTTTTTCCTTTTAAGTGAGGAGGATTCCATCTCTCTCTGGGAGGCAGCCTGCACTTTGTTTTAGTCTCCTTTGCAACAGGTTTAAAATCTTTTTCTTAAGGGAAGAAAATACATATAGTATGAGTTTCTATTTCTTTACCTTTGTTAAACTTAAAGGTCAGAACTTGAACATTTTCAAATTCTAAAGTATGGGAAAAGATAATTTGTGGTTTCCATGTTTGTTCCTGAGTGGAATACATCTTAGTACTTTAGATAGACTGAAGCCCCTCAAGGGAAGTCCTTTCCCTTTTGAGCTTTGGTGACACTGATAAACTAATCTATATGGTTCGCTTGTATGTTACTTTAATAAATAGTAAGTATTTCTGAGGATTTGGCTGTAAGAATATTAGTTAATTTTCTTGTAATATTGTGGTATTAATATTGCATAATAGCAAATCCAGGTTGTCAACCCCAGCCAAGTATTTAAGGTGTTCTCATCTCAGAGTTAACATTAGAACGTGTTTTGGGTACAGAAGCTTCAGCTCCTCACTGGTTCCAGATCTCTGCTTTCCCACTTGGGAGAGTATTGGTGATAAGTAGGGGTTGAAGGGAAGCCTCAGCCCCCTCTTCAGCCCTGAGCATGTTCCTAAGCAGGAGGAAGAAGCCTGGAAGCTGGGAACATGGCTTAGTGGCTGTGGGAGGAGATGCTCTGGGAGATGATAATGGTCCAGAGGAGAAAGGAGAGTTGGGACTCAAGGCTGTGGCACAGTGGGGAAGGATCAGGTGTCCACGGTGAGGGGCGTTTCCCCATTTCCCAGCAGGTCACCTCTTCCTGCCTTCCCCAGCTTCCTGATCATAAGCCCATAATGATATTTTCATTTTGCAGATGAGAAACACAAGTTCAGGGAAGGTAAGGGACTTGCGACAGCTTACTGAACTGCTCACTGGCAGGACTTGAATAGGGACTGGCTCCCTGAGGGTAATTCTAAGTAGGCTGGGGAGTCATGGCTTCTGGAAAATGAAGGGAGAAGTCAGGTCTGGGATTTCCCCCTTTTTTTCTTCCCAGCACTGTGTGGAACCTGGTGAGCAGCCTTGTCCTGACTCACTTCATCTAAAAGGAAAGAGTGATTTAGGAATTGCCTTTGGTGGTAAATTCCAGACAAGGTTTCAGACTAGAAAATGAAGAGCTGCCCAAACCCACACAGGTTAACAAGGATGTGTGTTATGCCTGGAACAACTGAAAGGGTGCCCGTGGCTTTGTGGAATTCACATGATTGTGAGTAAATATGGGTTGCATTTGGACCTGTGTAATTCAGAAGCATGCCAGGAAACTAAGATTTGTTTAGACTGAGAGTGGAGGCTAAGAAGAGAGGGCTAAGATAAAGATTGAGGCCATGCCCTCCAAGTCATCTCCTGATAGCGCTCTTTGTTTGTCCCCTCCTGGCCAGGGCACTCTAGCTTCTCCACTGTTGTAAATGAGACCTCACTCCTTTTCTCTCTTAGAATCCCAGGGTCTATAGAATTGGGGATTTCAAATGCTTTTTGGTGGCATATTCTAACCATTGATGCTTATGATAGGGTAATTTTTCCTTAGGAGCTAAAGAATTTGATGATTATCATGTTTTTCTTTCACTTTGAAAGCATTTTCCTCTCCTCTGTTTAAACACTAAAGAGGCAGGAAAGCATGGTGGTTATCAATGCAGACTCTGGAGTCAGCCTCATAAAGGTTGGTATCCTGGTCCTAGCTTTCCTTGCTTGAGGAATCTGAGGAAGTAACTTAACCTCTCTGAGTGTCAATTTCCCCATCTGTAAAATGGGATAATAATGGTACCTTATTCCTTCGGGCTGTTTTGAGGATCAAAGGAGATGATTCTAACTAGTTAGACCAGTCATTTTAACACTTGGTATGTGATCAATAAATGTTGACCATTATTTTTAGTATTTAGAAGTGAAATAGGGAAATTTAGAGTGCAAATATTACAAAGGAATTTAAATGTAAGCTCTGAAATATATATTCTCAAATGTTCACAGCTATGTTGTCATTCAGGGTTCTTTTTATGATTTAAGTTGGCACTTTAATAAAAATGGATACTGGTATGCATTCTCATGATCTACTTCTCCTTTGTACTTTTTTATTTCCTTTATATTGCTGCTGCTGCTTCTTCTTCTTCTACTTCTTCTTCTTCTTCTTCTTCTTCTTTTAATGTAACACATTCATTAGCCACTGGCAGTTATCTATGAGTGGAAAAAGTAATTTGTGAATGAATGGAGGGATTCATTCACTTGACCATATTGACTTACCTTTAGAATGAACACACACACACAGACATACAAACCTTGTCTTAAAGTGACTGACAAGATACGGTGGTTGGAGTGTTTTATGTCTGTTTGTCCTTCTTGTTGAGAAGTAGTGGTCACTGCCACACTTACACGTGGAGACATTTAGGGGAATTCTCACCCTAGATGGCACAGGTACTGGCTGTCATACTCCAGCCACATTGGGAGCTCTTTCTGGTGGGATGCAGGTGGGGAAAAATGTGGTGATGCTTTCCTCTCACTCCTGCCTCTGGCTCATGTAGAAGAGTGGAGGGAGAAACAACTTCTCCATTAGGAAAAGATCCTCTCTTCTCCCTCAGACATCAGCTCCCTCTGCTTCTGGGTGGATGTTCAGAAGGAAAGGCTGGGAGCCGCTGGGAGGGGTGGTGTGGGGTGTCAAGGTTAGGTCTGCAAACTTCACACATCTTTGTGTTGTAAACAGTGCTCCTGCTACTCACAGTGTTCTTCAGAGTCCTCCTTTAATGAGCTAAAAAATGGGTCAGATCCAAAGATTCCCCCTGACTTAGGGTAACCAACATGGAACTAGTGAAAGCATGAAACTTGTTTTTAGTATGTGAAAGACACCTGATGAGGTGAGTTTGGAGACAGACCTGCATCCTTATAGCCAACATCATCTCTGTGCCCAGTGATTAAGAAATCTCCATTTACCGTTTTGTGAAAATGAGTACAACTGAATGCTGATTTACCCCTGGTTTTTCCCAGTTGGGTTTTGCAATTATTTTTATTCCTGAGAACCATTTAATTAAAGTAATTGTTAAGGTTTAAATTTGACCTTTTTTTTTAGTGACCACTGATTTTGAGTGTTCTATGAAGTCAATTATGCCTATAATACATGGGCATGTGATGTATCTGTACAAATCACATTTTAAATCAAATACCACAAAGTCTTTGACTTTAGATTATAATTAATGACAAAGCCTATCAGATTTTATTATTTGAATATATGTGTACAAGTAGTATACCTTGAGGTGAATACTTTGTAAGTTGACTCACAATATTGTGAACATATTCCATGAAGGTATAAAATTGCAGGAAAAATGAGTTTATTAATGGAAATTAGTCTAGATCCCAATTATTACCTGTGAATAGTGTCATCATTTGAAGTTTTTATTGCATTTTAACACATGGCTTATCTTGATGAGAAAATATATAGCAAAGGGTAAATGTAGCAATTTTCCTTTTACTATTCCCTCCGCTAAGCCATTATTGCTTGATGTTATTTTTCAGCAGCCTTTCATTTTTGTCCCAAATGTTTTTGCCTCTGGCTGATTTTATTTCTTTAAAATGTATGTGTATCACTTCTCAAGGTGATACATTTTGACAGGTAATCGATATTTTTTCATACTAGATTTGATGGTGTGATGGTCATAATCCTCATCTTAGACTTAGTTAATGGTGGAATACTAACCTAGATTTTATCTCAAAATATTCCTTTGTTGAGAACATACTTTTCATTCTCATCCAAATTCTTTTTTGTCACTCCTACACGCCAAGCAGTTCCAGCTGCAAGGTACCTGAGATGCGAGGAGTTCACTTCTCTGGGATGCCTGTCACCTGACTTTTTGACAGTGTGCCCTGGAAATGTCTTCCTGTAGCACCGCCAACTAGCTTTTGCTATTGGTTGCAGAAAAGAGACTTCTGGGCTCTCTTTTGCAAATATTTTCCTCTTGGCCACTTGTGATCTTTATCTCAAGGCAAAAAGTATTTTCCCTTCTTTCTCTTTCCAGTGGGAACCTGGTGTTCTTCACCAGACCCCACTTTTTCTAGAAGTACCAGCACAGTGAACATCATAGTACTCAGAACGGAAGTAAGGGCATCATGGTTGGCTTTTGATAGGTTGAGTTTTTGGAGGGGAGTCAGGTTTTGTTTTGTTTTGTTTCTTTCTGAAACCAGATAGAACTTTCTCTGTCACTGTGGACAGACATTAGTGACTCTCAAAGTTGGTAGCTTCATGCTGACCTGCTCACAGCCAAGGCTTAGTCTGTTAGGGCTCTTGTAATTCATGGCACTTTCTGTGTTCCTCTTTCAGAGGGTGAGTTGAGTGAGATGGGACAGCACTGGTCATTCCCTTTGTTTTCATTGAAGAGAAAGGTCTTCACTTTGCAGGAGCAGGTTGATGTGCAGGAGGGCTTGTGAAGGATGGGAATTTCTTCCACCAGTTTTCAGAGGGTCTATAGATAGCAAGCCCATCTTGTTCTCATCAATTTATTTAGTTTAATTTGGAGCTCATAATGCTCTTCTAGATTGTATTTTACTAGTAGGAATTCTTTAAAAATTTTTTATCAGTGCATAATAATTAGACATATTAGTGGGATTTGTTGTTACATGTTCACATATGTATACAACATAATGTGGTTAGTTTCATTCCCTGGAAGCATTCTTTATCTGTGATGTCCAACAAAGTAGCCACTATGTACATGTAGCTCTTTAAGTTTCTATTAAACAAAATTAAAACTTCAGTTGCTGTCATACACAAACTAGACTGCAAGTGTTCAATTGCTGCATGTAGCTAGTGACTACCTTATTGGACAAAGCAGAAAGAGAATATTTCCAATGTTGCAGAAGCTGTAGATTGGTTTTAGCTTTGTCTTCACTGGCACTGGGATGAAGATAGGAATTCTGGCAATAATGGCTAAAGAAAAAATTATGTAACATTCCAGAAGGCACTAAAAGAAAACAGTTTTCTTAACAATTTACATTGTCTTCACCGGCACTGGGATGAAGATAGGAATTCTGGCAATAATGGCTACCTCTTGGAGATCCATTTTATGTCTGGGAACATAAAATGCAATCAGTTTTCCTCAGTGGTTAGATTCATAAGTTCCTGAGCTATTTTTAGTGACATAATCTAATCAATTGATAGCAATCCCAATAGTATGATGACAGCCAGAAAGGAACAAAAAGCTAGTGGACTTAGCAGGCTAATGGATAGGACCCACTAGCTCCTTCCTTCCTTCCTTCCTTCCTTCCTTCCTTCCTTCCTTCCTTCCTTCCTTCCTTCCATCCTTCCTTCCTTGTTCTTTCTTTCTTTCTTTCTTTCTTTCTTTCTTTCTTTCTTTCTTTCTTTCTTTCTTTCTTTCTTTCTTTCTTTCTTTCTGTCTTTCTTCTCCT
This sequence comes from Marmota marmota marmota, assembly GCF_001458135.2. Classification (NCBI taxonomy): domain Eukaryota; kingdom Metazoa; phylum Chordata; class Mammalia; order Rodentia; family Sciuridae; genus Marmota; species Marmota marmota. The sequence continues at coordinate 2,503,604 of NW_025999990.1, read as the reverse complement.
CCTTCTCCTTCTCCTTCTCCTCCTCCTTTTTCTTCTTCTCCTTCTCCTTCTCTGGCACTTCAATTTAAACAGCTTTACTCTTTTCAAAATCTTTTAAAAATACGGTTTGCGCTAGAATCTGTTGGTGTACTTTGATATGCACAATGACCAGTTTTGTGCTGTTTTCTTTCATTTTTTTTCCCCTAAGAGATGGCATTACTGTTCTACATATAAGCAAGAGCTGAAAAGTCTCTGGGGTTTTCTGCTTAAATGGGATCAAGAGAACTTAAGAGGAAAAAGCATGTTTTTCTGTTGATTCTATTGCTGTGGTGGCATCTCTTGACAAGGGAGCTCTTTCTATGTCTGGGAACATAAAATGCAATCAGTTTTCCTCAGTGGTTAGATTCTTAAATTCCTGAGCTATTTTTAATGACATAATCTAATCAATTGATAGCAATCCCAATAGTATGATGACAGCCAGAAAGGAACAAAAAGCTAGTGGACTTAGCAGGCTAATGGATAGGGACCCACTAGCCACTTCCTTCCCCTTACCCATATTTAGAGATCTCTAAATAACTGGAATACCTAAAGATCCAGGAATTACTGATCTTTTAAAAACCATTTATGCCTGCCTGTCTTTCTTTAAAAACAAAAAACAAAAATGAATTTGTCTAATGACTAGAGTGAAGGAAGATATGGTTCTCAAACTGCAGATAGTCCTTATGTCTGCCAGGACCAAATAATTCTCTCAGTTTAAATATCTTTAGAATAGACACCAGGGGGAATAATTCATTATAAATCAGTAGTAATATCTATTGTTACTCCTGTGCCATGCCAGTAATGAAAACTTAATATTCATCTCTTGGTTGCTTTGAATTGAAATAAGATGAGGATGAGCGGAGTAAACAAGCTGAAACAGACTGTGAAATTGCACATGATGGGAGTCTTTTTTTTTTCCTGCTTATAGACTATAAATAGGTTAATATTCTAACCAATGATGGTTCTTAGAATTTCTTTTCCTTCCCACCTTTTACATTTTGGTCTGGGATCAACAGAACTAAGTTATTATGAGAGAAATTAAAATCTAAGCTGTTTCTATCTGTGGGCTAGGGACTGACTGCTGAGGTGTTTATGTAAATGATCCAGGCGTTCCAGCTAGAGGTGTGAAGAGTTCCTGGGAGGCGGACTGGGAGCAGCTGCCCCAGCCCTGGCTTTCAGGCAGCCTATGTGTGTTCTGTTACATTTTGTTTTCTTTGATGCCTTCAGAAAAGATGAGCGCCAGGGACAGTGGTGCTGCTTGGCTGACCAGCTGTGCCCTAGTTTTTCACCGTCCCAATCAGCAGCTGTCTTTTACAGAGGTGTCTGTCACCGCTGATTTACTTAGCCACTTTGACCTTATACTTGCTTCAGAAGGGGCTTGACCCAGAGCCACTGCCAAAAGCCTTTTACTGTTTGTCTGGAATGCCACAGCCAGCTTTTCGAAGAACAAAAAAGCAGGGATCCCAAGGTTTTCCATCTGATAAGGAGAGAGCCGCTGCCTGCCTGGATATGTGCATTAGGTGTTGGAGCCCACTTGCTGCTCTCTCCCTGGAACTGCAAGCATCCGTGATCTCCGAAGTTGCTGGAGTGAATAACTAAGGGGGACCAGCTGACTCCGGGCTCCAATCAGCTAGAGCGTGATGTAAGTGTTTAGCAGCTGCGGGGCTCTGAATTAGCGTGCCCAAGTAGAGGTAGTACAGCATGGCTAGACTGTGGTGAGAGGCTCAGAGAAAGCAGAGAGGGAGATGGATGAGTCCAGCATTCTAAGACGGAGAGGGCTCCAGGTAGGAATCATTCTGTTCTTGACATGTAACATTGTCAGTAGCCAGCCATTGAGGATTTCAAAGTTCCCTTGTCATTCCTTTACTGGGCATGAATATGTGCACCGTTCTTAGTGTCTACTTGGCAATGAGCTCCACCGAGTCTCTAGTTACAGGTATGACACATCACAGGTTTGATGAGGGAGGTTCTTTTGTCAGAGACAATAGATATGACTTTTAGTTGACACTTTGGCCGCGGTTTGTTTTTCTGCTGGTTGTTCAAGAATAGTTAAACGTGGCTGGCAGTGACAGCTGATGAGCCGGTCTGGCATTCTGTCAAGTGTCTGGGAAGTCTGTGGAGGGTAGCAACTCCATCCAGTCCTGCAAACACAGGACTCAGTTTTGCTTTGGGGTCAGTCTCCTCCTAGCAGCATCTGTGTGATCAAATGGCAGTTGTGAGCAGCTGCTGGGAGTCTCCCCCGACAGTAAAATGAAAGTTTCTTCTTCTGACAGCTCAATCAAAGTTTGCTGTCATTTATTTTTATTGAAATGAGGCAAAGATACATATCTCACCATCATGCTTTTTTGTGCCCAACTTTCTCTTAATTAAATTACTCTGACTTTAGTGTGCAAATGTATTCCAAGTTAAAACTTGGCAAATCAAGAAACTTGGGGGGAAAAAAAAACATCTGTTTGGAAGTTGGTAAGTTTAAGGAAGCCAAATAATAAGTCTATCAAAATTGGTATTTTAACTCTTGGTAACTCTTTTTTCCTGTATATAATGAATATTTTTCTTTGGGAAAGAACCTCATCATTAGCCATTGTTAAACTCTCAGTCATTATTTTTGAAATTAAGAAAAAAATGCATGCTTGAGAATACAGAACATACAGCACATTTAGAAATGCTTTCATGATTATCTTTTGAATCACAACTGTTCTTCCTATCTTTTTAGTGCTGTCAATTACTAATAGTAATTTTATTTATATCAGTATCACTATAGTATTACAATGTTGTGGGGAAACTAAAGGCTTATTTGCACGTAAACAAAAGAGTGGATTAAAGAAATTGGGGTTAAATGTCATCTATTGTTCTGAACCTAAGTAAACAGCCGGGGCTTCTTAATGAATGCCAGTGTGGTCATTGTTTTGAATGTACAGTGGGGTTAGTCACAGCCATGGATTTCCTTTTCTTTGTTTTCATCACCTCCATAAAGTTCTGGTGATGCACAGCTGTTTGTGTTCATGTCCTCTTTGGACTCACTAGTTAAATATGGAAACGCTCTTTGTTCAAAAGATGATGAACTCTATAGAATTACTAATAATTTATATTATCAATAAATTGGTTGAGAACTCTCTCATTCCTTTCATTTATTTCTGGTGATTTTGAACTGTATTTTTGAGAACAAATTCCTTTTTTTTTTTTTTAGTTTTTTGTTTCTTTAACCTACATATTGTGACAACTTCACTGGAAAGCTATGGTGCTTTGGAGTGTTATGAATTTTATGGACCTTTCATTGTGGAAATAAAGGAGTCATTATTTTAGTTATTTAAAATAATGGAGCTATTGTCTATCTAAAAGATTTGCAGCAAAACAAAGGAAGTAGTACTTGCTAATATAGCATTAGAGTGCTAGATCTTTATTATACTTAAAGATGTATAGTAAAAGAAACTTTTACTACACCTGCCATCATCTACTGTATTATGGCTTAAGAATGTCTGCTTTCTACTACGAATGGGAAAAAGTCTTCATGTCATGAGAAATAGCATCAAAGTGCCTAAAAGTTCTGTTACTTCATAGTTAGAACTCCACTTTGCCTTAAACAGTGCCTGTTTTGCTCTTACTCCTTTAAGTCTAACATTTAAAAAATGACATCACATGTACAGAGTGGCTATTTTAAGAAATTCCAATGTAAGGAAACTACAAAGTAAAAAATATCTAAATGTGTATTTGTATTACAACAGATGTCACTGTAGAGTTCAGAAGAGTAACGCCACCTAGTGAATTTAAGAATTTAGTTAATTTAAGAATGCTCTGAATGAGGAGTATTTTGTCTGCCAGCCAGCAAAGCACACCTGTAGTAGTAAAGCAAGGCTGAAATCCACACGTTTGTATTGCTGGCTCTGACCCTTTGTTACTAGGTAATCAGAGCAAGTCACATCCCTTCTAGTGTCTGATCATTATTCTGTGAAATCCACAATCTGGGATATGACTTGAGTTTATTAAATAAGGAGATAGGTATAATTGTGTTTTTAAAAGTTAAAGGTCATATAATAACTTATAATAGGTTCTCAATAAATACATTCTTGGAAAGAAAGGATGATTTCTATTCTTTATAAATTCCATATCATTGCTAAAAAAAAATGAGATTATGTTTTCTCCACATTTGTTGTTTGAAGTTGTCTTTTAAGTTAGAACAGTTACCAGTAAAGCTAGTAAACACTATCTTAGTGGTCATTATGACCTGCAAAGTATATAGGATTTTATATAATAATAGGAATTAGAGTCTATGTGCTGAACAGATATAGAATGTGGAACTAACCAACTCTTAAATAACTTAAAGCCTCATGTCAAAAATCTGAAGCATATACTGTTCTAATTCTCTAAAATCTAATTTTATAATAATGCAGTATGTGTTTAGTATAAAGTCTTGCAGTATCTGTTCAGAACCTATCTTTAAATCTTTAGTACTTCTAGCTCTTCAAAACAGCATATTGGTGGTGTCTTTGAATTTTGGACTTTGAAAAATTATTTTAGTCCGACCATATAATTTCTCAGAATGTGGCTATCTCATAAAATGGCAGCACAACTGAGCTGTTCATCTGAAGCACTGTACTATTCCATCTTTTCTGGGGGCTGTGTTAATATTTCCAATACTACTGATAGCACTTCAATCACTGCCTTTAAGGTGAGGGTGAAAGAAAGAGGCCCCAAAGGCCTCCACTGTTAAGAATCTGGGAAACATCTCAGATTGCATCTCAAAACCTGGAAAATTCTGACGGATGGATGGGCTTGGGCAGACCTTGGACTTGGGGCAATTTGAATTTCTAGACAGGTCTAATTTGTCAAAAGATAACTGGCTCCTTTTGGGCCCAATATTCCTCATCTGTAGATCACATTTTTTAGCTGTCTGGGAAATTAATTGTTAGTGATTTCCATTATATGTTTTCCTTGTGTTTGTTTTAATGAAAGTGACCCTATCCCTAATGTGATAGATTCCAAGGCTGGAGAACAATGGATGACAGGCATCATTATGGCAGACAGAAGTCACTAAGAGAGAGGGCTACTCCAGAGAGACCTCCTGCAGTTCCTCTCCTGCCATCCTCTTCCCATCTTGTATTATCTTTCCCTGCTGACCATCCCAGGCTACTTCCACACCCCCAGCTAGAATGCAGGGGGTGGAGGGGGGCTCCCCCTAAATTAACTATACAATGCAGTTAAATAACAAAACAACTAAATGTTTATAATTTAAACTTGAAGATTTGTGAGGATATTTAGGTTTTGTTTCCTTCTTTTTCTCTTTTATCTGATTTCATACCACTAACCTTTTTAAAACAATAACAAAGAGTTAACATCTCATCTGAGCCTAGGACCTGACTTTCCACTGGCCTTGGTCTAGATTCAGGTTTACAAAGCTGTGAAGCAGGTGGACTCTTTGTTCTGACTGCGCATCAAATCCACTTCTATTTTGTACTCTAACGTAGGCCATTCGAGTCATAACATAATGTTTCCTCTGAGTTAACTTTAATGTAATTATAGATGTGTTTACCCTTTACCTGAAACTCAATAGCATGATCATTATGTAGAAGTATTACTGTGTCACTGTTTGTTGGAAGACTGTGGGTGGCTATAGTAAGAAGTATAGTTGGAAGTTTATAATAGAAACACTTATGATAATATTTATTCCTCTTTGCGATAAGTACTTTTGTTCTTCAGCAGTTCCAGAAAACAGAAAGACTTTTGTGTGACCAAAATCAAGATAGTAAAAGAACGTTTTGTAGCACCTGTTAGACACGTTGAGGTGTATCTGCATGGTATTTCTTATTTATGGTGGAGTTTAGTTTCTCCCTCAGAGATAGACATCATACTATAGTTTTCTGATCTTTGGGGCATAAGGATGGTGTGCCCTCAAAATCTGTCTCTTATTCAGCTTTCAGTCTGCCTTTCCGGTTTCATCTTCTTCAGCTCTTTGTCTTTCAAAACCCTATTCCATCACCTCCTCTCCCGGCATACCGGGAGATTTCCAAACCACATAATCCTCTTTTCCTATCACTACTTTTCTTTATTTTGTCTAAATTCTTCTTGTTTGTCAGAGTCCAAAGAAAATTCTAATTCTTTCATGGAATTTTCCATAACCACTGCATTCTATTTCTGAACTTTATGATAGGCCATTGTCTATCTTATTTGTACACTTTTATTTGTACCTCGTAACATGATGCATTTTAAACTTCTTGTATTCTAAAATGATTAAACCACTTAAAATTTTACCTCATTTTTAAATATTTTACCCTGCATCTAATTTATTAATTATTTGTGGCTTTAGATTCAGATATGTTTAGTGACAGAATAGCTCTGAGACAAAGTATCTTAACTACTCTGAATCTCTATGTCCTTATCTATAAAATGGAGATGACAAAAGAAGTAGTGAAAGGTTGAAGGAGATTGGAAATCTTTTAGCACAATGTCTGTAAATGGTTCCTCCTCAGTTTTAGTTCTCTTTCCCCTCTCACCACAAAGCCTTGCACAGTGCAACTTTAAGTAACTAAGTATGGATGTCAGACAGTGCAGGCAATCATAAAAGATGGCATGTACTAGCTGAGTGATTGGAGGAGAGTTTAATATTGAAATGATTATTGAAAAGATAGGGGCAGGTATCAGGAAAGGTTAGGGGATGGTGCAGTACCAGGGACTGGAAGCAACAGGGAGCCCTCACCAAAGAGGTGAGGAGGGAGAAGTTAACAGAACCTGGAGACAGAGAAGACAGGAGACTGGAGAGGTCACCTAAGGAATAGGAACACAGGCATGTGACCCCTCAGAGATGTGCCAGGGGATAGATAAGACCTTATTTTCCCCTGTTCTTCTGAACCTTTGCTGTGCTGTCCATGAGCAGAAGCCATAGGGCAAAGGAGCACATGGACTCTGGGGCCCAGCATGGGATGGAAAGGAGGTCTGAATGGGCAAGGGAGTGCATTCAGCATGGTTGATAATCACACGGGCTGAACTACCCCTTGCTCTTAGCATTTTGCCAGCTGAAGTCAGTGTCAAGTTTCATAGTGCACATCACTGAGATCTGAACTGAGTTCAAGCAGATTGAAAGATGCTTTTTGTGAAAACTCACAGCCCCCAGCCATTGACCACTATTGTGCAATGATGATGTAATGTCTCTAATCAGGCCCTCATTCTCATAGGGGAATGTTAGTTCGTCCATTTCCACTTTTAGTATTTGAAGCTCATGACTCTTCTTTGAATCAATAATGCAGGATACCTGTGCTGCAGCTCCTGTAAGCAATCTGTTGTGAATTGCTCTGCTTTTAGGATTCTGTGCATGCTTATCTCAGACAAGTGCTGTATGAGAAGAACAGCCCAAGAGACCTCTTATGGTTCATCTCCCAGATTCCCTGAGGTCTGCCCTACTGCAGGCCCAAGCACTAGGATATGACACACCTAGGTATCTATCTCTGTTCCTGTAGACGCTCCTTTGCAGAATCGTAATGTCACATTACATCCTTGGCTTTTGATGAGGGTTGATAAAAGAAATAACTGAAAAAACATCTGCACTTTTTGTAAAACTCTCCTTGAGGTCCCATCCATTATGTTGCGCACACTTGCTGAATTAGGCCCACATGATAAATTAAGTTAAAGTTCAGCACTAAAAAGCTCCTCCCCCTACATGAGCCAGTTTGCGTATTTCAGTCTGGTGATGAGACCTGTGTGACTCCTGTGTCTTTCAGTTTATGCCTCAGCTGCTCAGGACTGAGTTTCATGCTTAGCTGCAACAGCTCTCTGGATAAAATTAGCCACTGCTTCATTGTTTAGCTATTCCTTCTTTTAAGAGTTGTGTAGTCACATTTATTATACCTTTTAAAAATCTTTAGTTGCCCCAAAGATGCTCTCAAGTAGATAAGACCTAAAATTTTTGATAATGTTGCATTTTAAAAAATGGAATTGCTTTAAAGAATGACAGAAGACAAAGTCTAAAAGACCAGCTGATCAATAAACTAGATAAACTATAAAAATTGAGAATTACACCAACTTACAAAGATCTATATGTATGCAACAGCCAATCATTTTATTGTTGGCACCAGGGTCTAATGCAATCAAATAGGGTGTTGGAATTTACCAGAAACTTACATTTCCAATAAATTATGAAGAGCCATACAGCTTTGTAAAGCATCATAGGAATCATATATTTTTCTTTGAAGCAATCAAAGCACAAGGATTGGCAGACAATTTATGAGATACATGTGTTAGAGGACAGCATTGCTGTTAAAATTGTACTTTTTGCAAATATTTAATGATATGGGGAAAGGCTGACAATAATGTCAAGTGAAAAAAAGAACAGTTTTTAAAAAATACCTTTATTTTGTTTGTTTGTTTATTTATTTTTATATGGTGCCAGGGATCAAACCCAGTGCCTCATACATGCTAGGTGAGTGCTTTACCGCTGAGCTACAACCCTCACCCCAAGAACAGATTTTTAAACTGTGTATATGATGTGTGTACAATTCTTTTAAAATGTGTACTGTACACAGATGCATACTCATACACGTGTGTGAGGCAAGAGTAAAAGAGCATTTGTGCATGCATGTGCACACACATGTGTATATACTCTAGCCTAGAGGGATGAAGAGCCTGTATGTGTTTTGAGTGGTCAAGGTCATCTCTACCACTTACCTTTTGTGTGATGTTGGTGGTGCTATTTAATTCCTTACCAATATAGTACTAGCACTTATTCACAGTTGTTAAGGATGAATTAGAATGAGATATAAAAAGTATACAAAATATTCATCATGGTTAAAAATTATCAAGAAGCACTTATTTTCATTTTCTTCATTAACATTTGACAAAACAAGAAGAAAACACATTAAAATACTAGTCTATTATATATGGATGGGATCATAAATATTTGTTTTTCTTCTAACCATTTTACAGAGTGTATTGTTTTATAATCAGTCAGAAAAGTGTTGTTAGGTGGCCTATTTTTATTTTTACTTCATTGTCTGAGAAAAACCTTTGGAGTCCTCAGTGGCAATAATGAAAGGTCCTTGAAGATCATTTTTCTTTCTGTGCAATCTTTTTGAATTGAGTTGAGTGAATCAGTTCTGATATGTGATGCAGGTCGCCAAACCTGAGGACAGCAGTTTGCAGCAGATTGTGCTTTTGTGACACCTGGAGAGCTTCCCAAGTCCTACCTGTGATCTGCACATAACCCACAACAGTTCAATCAGCATCTCACAATGGTGGACAGTAGGAGCTGAGACACACCACTCCTAAGGGACCGAGTGTCTAAGTAACCTCCAAGTTGTGGAGCATATACCACTTCTACATCCAAAATGCATGGTTTGATAGCTCTTAGAAGGTGTGTCAGAGCTTTAGCCTTCTTTATTCCAGTGAGACCTGGGATGTTTTCCTCTTCATAGAGAGGTGGGTGGAGTGTGCATGTACTAATTGCATTTGTTTCTTGCATTCCCAAATGATAGCAATGATAGCCATGTGAGAGCTGAAACAGTAAACCAACCCACCTTGGTGGGGCAGTTATTATAATGGGGTTACTGTAGGCAGGCTCTAGACCTGTTCCTCCAAAAGGACTCATGACACTGGTGGTGTCCAGGTGCAGTTGTATGTTTTTAAATTGCTGCCACATGTTCATGGTTTACATCAGAAAACTACTTTAAGGGCATGTAGGATGGTTGCCTGTCCCCTGCAGCATTCTCCCAGTGCTAGAGATGGCAAACACCTGTGATTTGTATTGGAGCCCTTCTCACAGGTACTCTTGAGGAGAGTACATGTCTCAGAATACTGGTTATTTCACTTAGATTGTGGAAATATGTGCTTTTGATTCAGGCAACCCAAGGACAGAGCCTCATTCTTTGCCTTTCTTTCAATAAATGTTTAATAATAATAGCATATATCAATAGGTTTGTATCAGAGGATTATGTGTGTGTCTTCAATATACACTTTTGTGCTTTTCTTCCAAGCTCTAGCAACACAAAAGTAAGTAGAATAAAATATCGCTTGCCAGAGGTTTGTAGATTGGTGGGGAAAACAGGTAAGCATTTCCAAAACATTACATGGTGCAACTTATGTCAGTTATGATTCAGGGGCCTTGGGATGGGTGCACAGCTCTGCTGAAGGAGGTTGGGAAGGCTTGGTGGAAGTAGAGCTCTTTTTGATAGTTGATGAAAGATAAACAGGTGTGCATTAGGCAAGAAAGGCATCCCAGGCAGGGGAAACAATAGTACATGCAAGGTGTGATGGCTAGATAGAGGGTGCACCTTTAGCAAGGAGGTACAAACAGTGTACATGAGAAACAGGCAGTAGTGATGGGAGAATATGAAGGACTTGAGCTTTATAGTCTAATGGTAGGAAGCCAATGAAAATACAGAACTGCTTAACCCACTGTCAACTGTCAACTCTTCTATCAACTATGAATGAGGAATACTTGGGAAGAGCCCAGGAATCAAGGCAGTATAAACAGCTAGGGAGTAATACAGGTGAGCAATGCTATGGCTGGACAGAGATGCTGATGGTGGAAGTTGAGGAAAGGCAATTTAACGCAGTGGCATTAGAGGGATATGGTGACCTGCTGATGGCTAAGAAGAAGCTGTAGGCAACTCCTGGGTTTCAGGAGTTAGTGACTGAAAACAAAAGCAAGAAGTAAAGGTGATTTGATTGGTGAGAGGATGGTTAGATGGTCTGTGAATTTTGTGTTTAAAGAACCTATGGAGCCATCTGGAGGAAACGCTTAGTGAGCACTTAGTTGTATAATTTTGGACATCTAAGGAGAGGTCAGTCCTGGGCAGAGAGTTTGAAGAGTCTAAAGAAGTCATCAGCTTTCATAATGAATTGAACTAGACTATGAATAAGGAGAGGACACAGTTTCTCCGAGACTAATACTGATTTCTGTTAGAATGGTTTTCAAGAATTATACCATAATGTGTATTTTAACACTTTGTTTTGCAGGAATGGTTAAAATTACATAGTAAACAATAGTTTTATGGTTTAGTGTCAGGTCTTGAAAATGACGTATCCAATTTTGGAGCGGTGTGTGTGTGTGTGTGTGTGTGTTTTCTTTTTTGCAAATTGCTTCCAAGTTTGACAACTTGCTTTCAAGTCTCATTTCAATACAATTTTGAAAAGGCAGACTGAAACATCTCAGACTAGAGGCTATAATGGAAAAAGCAATTCATTCTTAAATGAGGATGATGAGGTTGGTACCATACTGCTTGGAACAGTGAGTGAATTTAAAACCTGAGTGAGATTACATCAAATTCAGCCATAGTTTTTGTTCCATTTGAATGGAATTTCTGTAATTGAAGAAAGATACACAGAAGGTACAATTTTATTAGTTTTTGGATACTCTTTCCAATTTCATTTTACATATATGTGTGTACACAAAGCCATGAAATCATATTGATAATAAAGCTGAACCCATCTTTTTCTGGGGGACAATACACGAGAATAGTAGCATACTTTCATCAGAACACTTTTCTTTCTGGTTCTTGCTTAGTCACCTAGTGTGTTAAGAACATGCAAACACTTAGGAAAGTGGTGGGGAGTCAGAGGCTGAATCTATTACAATGAGTTTAAAGTGAGTTTAGAAAACATTAAACATTTTCTAATGGATTTTTCTTTTAGTACTCAAAGTTACAAGTAGGTCCAGAAGTATTTCATTTTATAGATTTTTCTCACAATATTCTTCATGATGAGGTAGTGATAGTTTTATATATTTTTAATAACCTATTCTCAATTTTATCAATGCTGTGAAGGTAAAAATTGACTAATACTATTAATATGACTATTTACACTTTTCCTTTGAAACTTTATTCCAGATATAAATTGTGAAGCCCACAGATTCGTTTTCATGATCTGTGTAGCAATCCAACTATGAGCCAGTATGGCAAATACAAATCAAATTTGATAATGTGGTAGAATCAATTATTTTCTTAATTTTGCACTGGCCTGTAGTAGAAGTATTCATTTACCTGCCCCCTGTTGTGGCCTCGAGGTGAGCAGGGTTACTTTCCTCTCATTGGACTTTGAGATCAGCCATGTGGCTGTTATTGGCCCCTGAGCTATTGGTGGATGTTTTGTGATCGGATTCTTGAACTATGCTTGTGCAGTTGTACAAAGTCTTGTCTTTGGGGACTGAGGTTATAGCTCAGTGGTAGAGTGCCTGCCTCGCACGTGTAAGGCACTGGGTTCAATCCTCAGCACCACATAAAAAATAAAATAAAATATAGATATTAAAAAAAGAAAGCATGAACTTTCTATTAAAAAAAAGTTTTATCTTTGGTGATCTTTCATGAGAACAGCATGAGAGTTACTGAAGCCTGGCTGTCCTATGTCCCCCTGCAGTCAAGACCAACAGACCCACATTCTACCTGCAGACCTGCAAGTGTGAGGAAAAACAATGTTCATTTTTGTAAGCCCTTGAATTCTATGGGTTGTTACAGAGCACATAAGGACAATGGTGACTAATGGGGAAAAGCTCATGTTTGCTAAAAAGCAAACTGAAGTCTGCGAGGCTCCTGTTTGAATGTTGCTCCATCACTTACTGGCCTTGTTTTCTTGGGCATGCTGCTCTCTTGTAGTTTGAGGTTTTTGCATCAGTCAGGTCCACTACTTACACCCACCCAGGAATGTTGTAAAAATGAGTAAGATGAGGGCATGGAAATCACTTCAAATGATACCAAGCAGATAGTAAGAACATGGAGATTTCATAGTGAGTTTTGGCCACTGTTACTGTTGTGTTTGTGGACAGCTGAGCTTTCCTCCTCCTTTGCTTCTCTTGCATCATGTAGCATTGCCACATCCTAGCCATGTGACTCTGGAACACACAGTCTTAACTTGTCTGAGGCTTAGTTTCGTCTTCTTTGACATCAAGATGCTAACTTTTACCCGGCAGAATTATTATAAGGACTATACCAGAATTAGGCAAATATCTATCTTAGTCAGTCTGGGCAGCTAGAGCAAAGTGACACACTGATGGCTTTCATAGCACACATTTGTTTCTCACAGTTCTGGAGGCTGGGAAATCCAAAGTCAAGGAACCAGCAGATTCAGCATCCGATTTACAGATAGTCACATCTTGTGCGATAAGAAGAAGTCTCACATCCCTTATTCTTTTTCTTTGTATTGGAGATTGAATCTAGGGGTTCTTACCTCTGAACTAACACCTAGCCCTTTCAATTTTTTTATTTTTGAGACTTGGCTTTGCTGTATTGTTGAGGCTGGTCTCCAACTTTTGATTCTCCTGCTTCAGCTTCCTGAATCATGTCTCTTTTTAAATAAGGGCATTCATCCCATCTTGAGAAACCCTACCTTTATAAATAGTGTATCTCAGGCCACATCTGTAAATATCATCACACTGGGGATAAGGAATTCAACATCTGAACTTTTGGGCTTGTGGGCTTGTACATACATTCAGATCACAGCACTAACTGTGCCTAGGTAAGTGGATACTTAATAAAATTAACTTTATTTTGATGTTCCTCTCAATGTATTTCTTTATTCATTCCTTAGTTCCCATTTCTTTAAATTCAGTCTTTCCTAGTTCTTTTTTTTTTTTTTTTTGGTCAGGGATGTACCAGGGATTGAACTCAGGGGCACTCAACCACTGAGCCACAGCCACAGCCCAATTTTGTATTTTATGTAGAGACAAGGTCTCATTGAGTTGCTTAGCACCTCACTTTTTGCTGAGGCTGGGTTTGAACTTGAGATCATCCTGTCTCAACCTCCTGAGCCGCTGGGATTACAGGCTTGTGCCACCATGCACAGAACATGCGCCACCACACCTGGCTTTCCTAGTTCTTGAGATGTGTTATGATACAAGCATACACCTTGTGCTATTATTTCTCAATTCCTAGCAATTCCTGTTTTTATTAAAAGGGAATAAGAAATAGTGTGGAAGGCAGTGTGAACAAAAGTGCTGCAATGGGAAAGGCACAACATATTGAGAAGGCTTGTTAAATATGTAGTACCTGTGCTTGACTGTTGTCCCTGTGGGCATTCAAAAAGTCCTTTTGGAATAAGGGAACTTATAAAGGACAATGAGTAGCTAATGTGGAGCCAGTAAAGGCGATTGATCACAGGATTACAAGTCCTCATTAGGAACTACTTGGCCTCCAAGTACATGGTGACTGGGGTGGGGTGTGGAATCAGGGTCCTGTACAGCATGTGTATATAGTGGAGATGACATCTAAAATGGTTATGTTTTAAATGGACAAAAACTGCCAAACTTTCCTTTTTACCAGCTGGAAAAGTGCTTTGATGTGTTGGCTCTCAGTCTTCTGAGTCTTGCCTGTTCTTCCCTTTCGAACAGATATCACAGATATCGTGGTGCACTGCCTTGTCTATTTCATTTGCACGTGTATGTTTCCTGACCGCATCAGCCGTCACTGCACTGTGTGCTCCCTATCCAGAATTCGTTCCGTAGAATCCTGTGTCCCTAACATACTTGCTTTGAAATTATTTTGATGTGTATCAGCTGGAATAGATTTTGAGCTCCTGGATATTAACTTTTGTATGCCACTTTCTCTAGAAGCTAATTGACTGATTTGGGGTAGAGGCGAGATGAGAGTCTATACAGTTGACCAATTTCACAGACCTTACCTTGCAAGCTATTGAAATGCAAATCCAGGCTATGCTTAGAGACTCCAAGAATTCACACATTCCGTTCTTTGTTTTCTTCTGAAAAATAAGCATTCAAAATTCATGCACATTCTATTATTCATGTGCTTTATATTTAGGTTCCGATTGTATGTCTAGATAAATCTTATCACCATTATTTAAAATTTCATGAATGAAACTTTGCATCTCTAATGCCACACTAGCCAAGACAACTTTAACCAATCAAAATAATTTGAAGTGTGGCATTTAATGAGTTCTCGTGTGTGTCTGAGTATATGCATTTACATGTATACCTATGTCATTGTCTTATCAATGCTGTCTGTATTTAAATCTCCTCTATGTAAAGGGTGAGAATTCCAAACAACCTTATGTTGTTTTGCCCCAGAAAAACCTGACTCTCATATGTGCTGCTTTAAAGTCTTGCATAGATTTTGAAGGAATTTTCCTTGATAGTCGTCAGATTAGTGGTTCTTAAAGGGGATATGCCTTCTTGTGTTGTCCGTTCCCCTGTGTTTTCAAGTCAGTCACCACTTTTCACTTGTCAAGTGCTCTAGAAAGAATTTCTTGTGTGAGCAAGGCAGTTCCTGTGTCACTGGATCTGGGCAACAGGTTAGCTGTCCTCAGACATTTATGTCTTTTAGGAATCCCATTTTTTTCCTAAGCTGTGGTCACTTGATCCTGAAGGAGAAACGACTTTTCCACGTCCTGGACTTCCCCCACACAGGGTCCTGTCTCCTGCCTGTTGGTGCTAATGCTAATGTTTTCTGATAAAACTTTCAATATTTGACCAGGCTGAGTTTTTGGCATCAGGTTTAGCAGAAGGAAGAGAGACGTAAGTGAAGTTCTTTGTTAAGCCTTGTGGCTCCATACAGGAATGTGGGTTGTGGTTTGAAATAAGCTTTCTGTCACTTTCTGGGAGCCATATCAAAAAGGACTTTATCAGTTCTTTTTGCAGTCTGGAAGGTTCTGTAATTTCCAGGAAAGCTCCCTTGCTCTGAGAAAATAACAAATGTTCGTGGGAATTTGGATACGTGGACTGGTGCGTATCAGCGTTCATGCGTGGATCACCAGGGGTTGCACAAATTCTTGTGGTTGGACCATCTTGCCTACATTTATGAATCCTCTCTGCTGTTAGCCCACCCCCCTTCAGATTTGGTAAGATGGATATGCTGGGGTGAATTGTGGTGGCAACGGTGAACAGTGACTACATCATTTCCTGCCTCCTCTCACTTAGGAGAGTGTCTTTGATTATAACAGCCCTTCCTGTCATTGTCAGATGCTTTCCTTAAGTTGTTCTAAACTGAAAACTGGTGTGAAGTCTGGCGTTCATCTCTAGCAGCTGGTCCCAGTCATTCCTGGCTGTGTGCACACATGCATTTATTTGCCTTGTAGAGCGGTGGTGGTTATGGACTGTTGGTTTCTGCTTTCCACAAATCCCCTTTCCACTCTGGATTTTCTCAGTTACGAACTCATATGACCTTTTAAATTTTCAAACACAGGCATGTATTTATATAATGTTCTTTCCATCTGTATTAAAAACAGCAGCTACTTTGAACATGGTATACTCTGTTGGCTACATTCAAGGAAGCATCTTTGGATTTTTTTTTTTTAATCTCTTTGCTGAAAAAGTGATTGGTTCATTCTTCCCAGCATCTCACAGTGACTGGCTATAAACTTAGATGTCTAGATTCAAATCCAGGTGGTTTGGCCACACTCTTAATGACCTTATACACTTTTTGTTTCTTTGGTGTACACAAGACAGATGGCCTAACTGATAATTATCATCTACTGTGACAAGTTCACTAGAGGTTGTATCTAGGGTAACATGTGCTATGGTCTGGATGTGGTTTGGCCTTCAAGGGTCCCTGTATCAGGAGCTTGGTCCCCAGTGTAGAGATGTGGGAGCTGATGGGGCCTTTTAGAAGAAGGGATACTGGGAGGTCCTTAGGGCTAAAATTAGGGCTGTTAGAGACATGCCCTTGGAGGGAATTGTTATTTTCCATAAAATTCTAGTTAGTTCTCATGAGAGGATTGATATAGAAGGCTGAGTAAAGCCCCACCCAGTTTTTCTTGCCACTTCCTGCCTCACCATGTACTCTTCCCCCTGCATGTGCTCTGCCATCTGCCATGATGCCCTCACCAGAATCCAACTGAAACCACTGCTCTTCCCTGAAATCTCTAGTAGAGTGAATGAGCTAAATAAATTTCTATTCTTCATAAGTATCCTGCCTCAAGCATTTTACTATAGTGATGAAAAGCTGACTAATACAACATGGAAGCTCAGAGATGGGGAAGGGATGGTTGCTATGTACAGGTGGAAAGTTGGACAGAAAAGTAGTAATGAGTTCCACTCACTCATATTTCTCCCATGGCCTTGAAGACCTAAAGCTGTGTTGTGTTTTTCCCGCTATTGGTTAGAAGCTCTGAATATTTTACCTGTGAGAGGGAGGATAAAAATAATATTCATTGTACCAGAAGGATGGTTGTTTTGGTCTATGGAAATAACACCTAGTTTGTTGCTATATGTTAGTGACTTGGGTCTTAGAGAATAGAAGTAATCCCCAATTATAACTCATAAATTATGTAATTATATCAAAAGGTATATTGTGATATAAAATTCCTGGAACATTTTCTTGCATCCTGGAAGGATTTCAGAAACTAGTTGTTATATGAAGAACCATGCTGGTAAAAATGGAGATGGGAGTAAGGCAAAAAGAGGAAGACCTAAAAATTTAAGTTTATGTTTAAAATAATTTTAGTACTTGGAAAATAGGGTGAAAGACATCTAAGGGGTTCATGAAGATAAAATGGTGCCTAGGAATATTTATGAATTTCATTATGGGGAATAAGTTTGAGGTAGAGCTATGACTTGGTTTGACTTACTCAAAAGATGTGGTCCCTTGGTGTCGAACATGTCCTGGGTAACCGTTCCTTCTTAGCAGCCCCTGATTTCCCTTTGTGAAAGAGACCTTTTCTCGCTGGACATTAAATAGGAAACACACAGCCCCAACAGTAAGTGAAGCTATTTAGGGTCTATGAAGAAAGTTTGTTTCAGAAAGTTTCCCAGGAAGGAAAACAGGTCCTCAGTGACACCTCAAGTCTGCTGAATCAAATCCTGAGGCAAAACCTCTCATGGGACTGTTTAGTTATACCAGTGGGTAGATCCCTTACATTGTTTCAGTCACTGCAAATCACACATCACTTGGAACAAAAAAGCATCCACACTATTTTGAGATTTCAATTTTAGTTACTATTTGCTGAAGATAGAGATTTTTTTTCCTTTTGAATATTTAGAACTTTTTGCTTTTAATGTCATATATTTAATGTGTTTACTGCCCCTGCCCCATATCTTGCTTTTTTTTCTCCTACAAAGATTTCTTACTTGTTATTTTACAATGTAAATATGTTTTATACATGAATAATTTGTTTCTAAATAGGTTAAAAGAGGTGCAAAAAAACAAAGATGATACAGGATGCATATTGATTTCACTGACATTAGTCATAAAAATATTACATTTTTTCTTTGAAGGATTAGTACATTTGTGCTCTTCTTTTGCTAATCTCTTTAAAGTGTGCAGCTTTTTTTTTTTTTTTTTGGTTGTTGTTTAGTAAGTAAAAGAATTACTAGGCATGACTTCAATGATCAGCTAGCCTACGTTATTATAATTTTTAACCTAAATAATTTGACAGTGATAAATAGCTGAACTGGCAAGTCAGCATAAAGCTTTAATTTGTTATTGCCTTTTATCACTTCTGCTCTAAATAATCGTTCTCATCTGGCAGCTTTTAGATGCAGTTGTGTGAGGATTAGGATGTGTGGGTCAGGAAAGGAAATCCTGCCTCATCTTTTTTTTTTTTTAACCTTCCATTTCTTATTTTTTTTTCTTCCTAGTTTTCCTCTTTTCTCCAGTGCACTTACTTTATGAAATGTTCTCAAGAGTTATGGTCTGTTGGCTCACAATTTAAGATCCGATTCCATAGACACTCTTGCCAACTACATGTGTGTCTGCAATGGGGCATTTGCACATGCTGCAAGAACAGCTTGGATGGTTGCGGCACTTACATCAGAAACCTGCGTCAAACTTGGGGAAGGAGCTGGCCTCCACGCTGCCCACCCCTACGTCATCCTCTTCTTTCATCATCAGTTATGTGTGATTGAATTTTGTTGAGGCCTGGAGTCTCTGCAAAATAGGAAACCTGTTGGACTCAGGTTATTTCCTCAGGATGAAATAATTACTTGCACTATTCTGACAATTGGGAGTGTCCTTGTTCTCTGTTCTTCGGGGTCTTTGGGACATCTTTGAATTGTGAGGAAGGCACCATAAGCCAGACTGTGGTCCCAGGGTCTAGAGGTGGGCCCTGAAACATTTTCGCAGAGTTGATGATTTGGAGGGATCTTTCAAATTCTGCCTAATGACTTCCATTCTGCTTCATACCCCAGTGTAAGCCGAGGAAGCAGCAGCAACCTAAATAAAATCAAGTCGGGTGTCTGGAGACACCTCTGCCATGAGCTGCCTAGCCCTCCCTTGCTGGCACTTCCTCCTCCTCCTCTTCCTCCTCCTTCTGGTTCCCTCCTCCCACCTGCTCACCCTTCACCTCTCCCTCCTTTCCTCTCCTTCTCCTCTCTGCCCCTGCTTTTCTCCTGCCTCACCTCCCTCTTCTGCACCTCACCCTTTTTCATTGTCTCTACCTCCTCCTTTTTCTGGAATTCTCTAGGGTATGTGTTTCCCAGAGAAGAAATGTTCCACTCCAACACCCAAGCCAGGGTGAGGCACTCCTTCTGCAGGTCCTGCCACTGTCCCAGCTCTTTTCAGGCTCCATCATCACTGAGTGCCCTCCTACCTCTCTCCACCCCATCCGTCTATCAGTTTCTTGAGATGAAGTAATGGGCTTGTCCCGTTATGTCCCCAAGTGCAGGGTCAGACATGGGAAATGATCAAGCAGTGTTTTGTTCTTTTCAAGGACTAAGGTTACAGGTGATTTAAATTCTTTTTGTGTTTTTGAGCTATTCTATTAGGATTCTGTATTATGGATTATAATCAGAACTGAAAGTTCAAAAAGAAATATAATTTGATAAAGGCTATGTGTGAAATAAAGGAGATGTTCTCAAGGTCTGCTCAGATGTTAATGGGGTCCTTGGCCAAAAGCATATTACCTCACAGGCAAGAGGCAATTATTTATAGTGGTTACATCAGCCAGCATAAAGATGATCAATTCTGGACTCTTGTCTCTGCACATCCTGACTCTCTGAAGAAAAATTCCAGTTGAAGAATTTGCCTGATTTTTATTGCCTCTGTTACACCTCCAGGGTTCAGGTTTAGAGCTTTTCTGTAAGAGGAAGAAAAAAAATTGAAAAAAATGGGTCTTTTTCTTCAACAGCTGTAGCCTGAGGTGCTTTAGAATAAGAGAATCACAGAATTTTAACTCCAGGAAAGAAACCTTAATCTAGCTTAATTACTTCATCTTTCAGCTAAGAACACTGAATTTCAGAGAAATAAAGTGACTGAGCTGGAATTGTTGAAATAGCGCGTATCAGAATCAAGGTGTTTTCATTTATAGTCGTCAAACATTCTTTCATCTGTTCACTGTCTTCCTACACATGGCCGTTGGCTAGAGTTCACACTGAACCATTACTTTGTAAGAGACTAGTGCCTGCCTAACAGAAGTTATCCCATTTCAGAAAGTTCATAATATCCTAAAGTTAGTTTCTGATTTAACTTGGTAAAATGCAAAAGCCTGTCCCACGTTGATGCTATCCCTCATTTTCTATCATTTGAATTCCTTAGCTATTTCTTAACTGTGTAATATTGTATTTTAGGAGAATAAAGGCAAATTAAAATTTCCTCAGGGCTAAAAATATAGATACACATTAAAACCTACTAGAGGGATAATAGGAATGGTAGAACTCATGGCCAAACTAGAGAGCATATATATTTTGCTTAAAGGAATCCAAATTCCATTTTTATTTGGAAAATTTAAGACAAAACATATACATAGGCCATAGCTGATCTTTGAACATTGTGTGTATAATTCCTTTCAAATGTAGATCCTCAAAAGATTTTTTTTTAAACAAAACAAAACTATTTTAAACCTTTTATAAGAAAAAAGAATTATACCTAAATGGGAAGTAAGTGGTCTTGGAATTGGAAGAGGATTTTCCTGCCAGGAGATGCTACTTAGGCAGTATTTATACTCAGTGCATGCCCAACAGCATTCCCCCATAGATGGTGATCTCAGTCTTTATAATTTAGAGTGGTTTCAAATCATTCTAAAAACAAAAGGGGTTTCAGTACAATATTCCATCTTGATCCCAAGTTTGCTTGTTTGTTTGTTTATGTGTATATGTAAAAACCATCATGTAATTCTGTCTATCTGCTTACTGTCTATCTGACCGTTCATCCATCTGATATTTATATCCATATATGCAGAGACTCATCAAAAAGGCTAGAAGAGACAGATTCAGTGGGGGCACCCCTTAACTGGTTTAATAGGAGGGCGGGCAGGAGCAGCCATCTAATTGATCAGGCTGCCGGGCAATTTGAGTCAACCCGTTAGTTACCATTTTTTGTTACGCAAAATTTAACACCCATCGCAAGAGCCATAAGGATGCTGCAGTAGCCTCAGATGCGTTCTTTTCCTGCTGGCTGTTGCTTTTAAAGGACAGTTTAATTCATGTGAGATACTGTTCCCACTTGCTGTCTCTTTCATTCCTGGGGAAATTATTCTTCAGAGTAACCATTGCCTTAATGTTTGAAAAACCTGTGCTGCATCTCTAAAACCCTTTTTGCTTTATTAGCACCACATCTCACTGGATTATTACAGTGTGTGCCCTGCTTCTCTCTGTCAAGTCTCTATTTATGTCAGTGTTTCCTGGGTGCCTATTCCCTTCTGAAGATGAACAGTAGCTAATTGTGGAATAATTCTTTTCTGAGAACAGTTTCTATCTATACCCTTCCTTTTGACTGTCTTCAGACTTGCTAAGCGGTACCTAATTTCATTGTGGTATTTTAGAGCTAGAAACATTTTAGAACTTCACTTAGTTTGATCCCCTGATATAATCCAGTGAGGTTTCTGACACTAGCTAAACCCACAATATTTTCAGTGAATAATAATTTCCACTAAAGGTTCTAGTCCTGGGCTCAATGTGGTAAAATATTTTGAAAATTCATTAAGAACTATTCATATTGTAATGGCTGTCTTCTAAAAGTTAGGAGCTGTTCTACACACTTTATGTATATCAACTGTAATCCTCAAAATGGCCTGGCTAGATACTATTAATCCCTATTTTGTAGATGAGGAAACTGAGGCTTATATGTTCAAAAACTTGCCTGGACAGCATAAGGCATGTC
The DNA here is from genome assembly GCF_001458135.2 of Marmota marmota marmota. Lineage (NCBI taxonomy): Eukaryota > Metazoa > Chordata > Mammalia > Rodentia > Sciuridae > Marmota > Marmota marmota. The sequence goes on along the minus strand of NW_025999990.1, from coordinate 2,481,627 downwards.
TGTGTGGATATGAACCTGCATCTCTTTGGCTTCATAAATTATGCTTGTCCCCTGTACCCTGCTTTGGTCCTTTCTTACTCTAAAGTGATTTTGTGGTAGAGGTTTTATCAAAAGACATTTTATGTAGTTGAGATCCATTTAGATAATAATTTGGACTACATTTAATCCCAAAATTAGAAACCTAGATAAATCTTTTGTATAGAAAATGTCATGCAGTGAAAATTTGCAAAGCTCAATTGTGTACATTCGATTTATGAAACTTGAAGAGATTTGTGTCAGTAATCTTCAAAGGATGCCCTAATAAAGTATCAACTATCTTTCCTCCTTAAATAGAACACCTCTTAGATTCATTCTGGTGAGTAATGAAAGAAAGGGATATGCAGAAAATATGAGATGAACAGGAAAAGCATAATATCATCCAATCTGAAAGTGGAATATGAACAATGTGGGTAATGTAATTGTAACAGTGCCATAGTCCCTGGGACTTATTTGTTGAAGCCCAAAGTCAGAGTAAGAGGAAGATAGTTGTTAAATTTAGGCCAGGGCTGGTGGTGCAACACCTGTAGTCCAAGCTACTCAGGAGGATGAGGTGGGAGGAGCATTTGAGTCCAGGAGTCCCAGAGCAGCCTGGACAGCACAGTGAGACCATGTCAACTTAAATAAATATAATAAATCTCAGTGTCTTCTGTGGCTTCCTTCTGCCCACCCAGGATCTGGTGTCTCTGTCCCCTGTTTTGTAGCCCTGTTTCCTGACTGCTAGGAAATCAAGGTATTGCTCTGAATGAGCTTAAACTTCTTTTAGATCATGGTGGTGCAGGTGGCTTGTACTAATAGTGAGAGGCATGTTCAAAAGGCCTGCATGCCCAGTGTGACAGATTACTTAACATTCTGAAAGATTTGTCTGGAGCCAGGTTCCATGGCACCTACCTGTAATCTCTGTGGCTCAAGAGGCCGAGGCAGGAGGATTACGAGTTCAAAGCCAGCCTCAGCAACTTAGCAAGGTACTGAGGAACTCAGTGAGACCCTGTCTCTAAATAAAATGTAAGAAAGGGCCAGGAATGTGGCTCAGGGGTTAAGCAACCCTGAGTTTGTACCAAAAAAAAAAATTTTTTTTGCCTGGGATGAGTTTAACTCTTCTAGTCATATGGGTTTTATAGGTTCATGTGTGTACACGTGTGTGTGTGTGTGTGTGTGTGTGTGTTTGAAAGTAAGTAAATTCTCCATTGAAAAATCATTTTTCCCTATCTTTCTTTTCCTGTTTATTTCAAACAGTCACATTTCTTCAAGTTTTTCCAAAGCTGCTCATGATGCTGTGGGAAAGCTGGTGTTTTGCTTTTAAATAAACCAGTAGGATCCAAACAGTATTTTATGAATAAGTCTGAAAAAAAAAAGCTCTCCTGTTTTAGCAGTTTTTCCTTTTTACTCAGTTTCCTGGGAAAGGGAAAGGTCCCATCACAAAAGATGGAAGTTTCACATGAATAATGTTGTTCAGTAACATATACATGTTTATCCTGAGTTTAGACAGTGGCCACCAAATCTCATCAGAAAGAGCAGAATGTAGACATTCAAGTTGTTGATTTGGAAAATATTAGAGAATGTTTGGGCATAATGTTTCCAATTCATTGCTTCATGGGTTTTCTGCCTGTGGGAATATTTTTTTGAATGAATGGAAGGAAAAGGCCCTAATTCCTGTGAGAATCTTTGTGGAGAAGAAAATTAGAATTCTTTTCTAAATATATAACTTATGACTTGAACAGATGGAATATACTGTAAGGTATCTTTCATTGAACATGAAGTATAGTAATATACCAAAAATATTTTAGTTAACTTAATTGAAAATATTTAATTGAAATACTTAATTAATTTAATAAATTACTTGTAGGATCAGTAGAAAATTAAACATGTATAGCCAATCATAATTTAAAATAATTTTGTGAAGTTGCATAAGTACATTTGCCACAAATTTTGCTAGTTTTTTCACAAAAGCAGGGAATGTGTCACTGTGTCACTTTTAAATGTTAACTTTTATGTTTCCACTTCCTAGTATATAGTAGGTGCTTATCAAGTGAGTACATGAAAGAGTAAGAATTACATTGGATATACTCTGCCTAGACTGTACCAGTGTCATCGGTGATTTTTAATCATGGTTAGTGTTTGTATTGGTTTTCTATGGCTGTGTAACAAATTATTCCAAACCACAGACTTCCTTTTTTTTTTTTTTGTACTGGAGATTGAACTCAGGGGCTCAACCACTGAGCCCCAGCCCTAGCCCCAGCCCTATTTTGAATTTCCTTAGAGACAGGGTCTCACTGAGTTGCTTAGTACCTCACTTTTGCTAAAGCTGGCTTTGAACTCGCAATCCTCCTGTCTCAGCCTCCTGAGAAGTGTGTTTTTGAAGAATGTTTCATGGTTCTATTCTAGAGTGCTTGCTTATTCATTAACTGATATTAACAAGCATTTTTTTTAACCAGGGTTCTTAACCACTGAGCAACACCCCAACACCCCTTTTAGTTTCTATTTTGAAACAGGGTTTCACTATGTTGCTTAGGGCTTCCCTAAGATGCTGAGGCTGTCTTTGAACTTGAGATCCCCCTGCCTCAGTCTCCCAAACCACTGGGATCATAGGCATGCATCACTGCACTTGGCAAACCATAGACTTTCTCTTGTCACAGTCTCTGGTTACAGCTTAACTGGGTGATCTGCTTAAGGTCTCTCAATGTTCTGCCATCAGGTGTTGACCCAGCGCCTTAGTCAGCTTCAGACTGCAGGGAGGAAAACTCGCTTCCAAATACCCACAGATGGTTGTTGCCCAGGTTGGGTTGCTTGCTGGTCCCAGGACTGAGAACCTCAGTTCCTATGGGGGTGCTTGCCTGGCAGTCACTCTCTGCTCCTTGCTATGTTGTTCCCTCTTTAGGGCACTCACAACAAGACATCTCTTGTCAGAGTGAGCAAGAGAGGATAAGCAGGACAGAAGTCAGTCTTTTGTAACCTACTCTGGGACGTGACACCTCATCACTTTTACCATAGTTTAGTTCTTAAGAAAGTGAATCACTAAATGCCACATTCAAGGGGAGGAAGTCACAAAAAGACATGAGAATCAGGAGCCAAGATTAGGACCACTGTAAATGTTGCCTACCACAGTTGGAAAGGGATGAGCTTGAGACTTAGGAGATCTCCATAGGCAGAAGCCATCACTCCATATATACACCCCCATATACACCCCGCCCCAACACATTGCACATTGTATCTTCTTCAGGTGCTGACATTAGCTGATGTTGTACTTTTTTGTGGGATTGTGTGAATTCTCCCTTCCTAGATTATGAGATTCTTGATGACCAGCACCTTGTCCTCTTTATTTTTGTGTCTATAATCACATGCCATTTGGCACATAAATATTCAGAAATTAATGAAATCCCTGTGAATAAGAAAAAAAAATACATTAAGAGCTGACTAGGTGGTATTTTTTTTTTTCTCTTTACTTGACTCCTCCTGGAAACAGGGCAGGAGACAGGATTCAAGGGCTAGGAGTTCAGGGTAAAGGAGACAAGGACATATAAAGAGGGAAGGAAAGGGAGCCAGTATCGGGCTTCAGCTAGGGGCAGTGGGAACTACTGGGACCTCCTGAGATGTATTGAAAGAAACCCTCCAGGATCATCCATTTGAAGGGTTCCTAGGGAAGTTGGAGCGTTTATCCACCTCCTGCCCCAGGCATCAGTTGATGGTTGTCCCAGAGGAACCAACTCCTCTTCATTCTGGGTCTGGCAACTCCCATGGTTTTGGACAATGTGTGGGGCAGAAGTGGAAAAATGCACAAAGTTTATATTTGAGATAGACACGGCTAGCCCTGGGTTAGTCTGGGATAGCACTGAGTCCCACGGCAGCTGAGGCGGATTCTAGAGGGTTTAGGGAGTATGTAGGGGTAGGGTGAAGGCCAACTATGGTGTCTGCAGCACTGAGGACTAGGGACCAAGACCTAATCACAGGAGAACCTTCCACCTTGATGGTTAGGATGGGAAAGGGAGGGACATCAAAGACATATTCAATCTTCACTTGGAACGTAAATGGATAAATCCTTTTGCACAGTAGTTATTGGAAGTTTTATTATTTCCACTTGAACAAAAAGAAAAGTGAGATATTGATCTCAGCTTTGAGGAGTTATTAATTGTCCTTGCATGTGTCAGTCAATGTCAGTGCTTTCTGAAGGAAAAGATTAGAAATTATTTCATGTTGTCTTGATCAGGAATATGCATACTGGTGGCCTTTCTGATTTTAAATTCAATTTTATCTGATTTTGAGTCAAAAGATGTACATTTGTGCAAATGAGTTCTTTTTACCATATTATGGTAGGACAACCTTTTTATTGTGATTTTTATTAGGTTAGAATGTTTTCCTGTTTAAGTATTGCCATAGATGAGACTTACGGTTACACAGTCATGTCTAGCTATAAGATTTGGTGGTGGAAACAAAGTTTTAAAAATGCTGAAAGGTATAGAGAATGATAAACATCTCAGTATCTGACATTTAAATTGGAGAAATGTTTATGTCTTGTCATTTTTTTGAAGATAGTATTTATAATGAGAGCAATTGGACATTACAGTAGGAAAAACTTAGAACACAAAACAGGAATAAAACATGACTGAAAACCTTCCTTCAGTCTTTTCTTTCTTCATTCTCCTTCTCGGAGGCAACCAGCATCATAAATTCGGTATGTATACATATTTCTAGTTTGGTTCTTATCCTCTCATATATATTTCGAATTTTTTTTTCATTCAGAATTGATTTTTACATATATCTATGTGGATTTGTATAGATTTAGTTTATTTAAAGGCTGGTTATTTATTTATTTATTTATTTTTGCCTTGTGAATATACCAGTTTCTCTTATCCTTTCCCCTAATAAACATGTTAGGTGTTTCTAGTTGATTGTTTGCTTGTTTTTTGTTTTGTTTTGTTTTGTTTTTGCTTGTTTATTTTTTTTGTTTTTACTGTTATAAACAATGCTTCAGTGGACACCCGTGGATGAATTTCTTGATGTCCATAGGTAAGGATTGTTCTGGTATATGTGTTAAGAAGCATAACAGGGGGTGCTGGGGTTATGGATCAGAGGTAGAGCGCTCGCCTCACAAATGCAAGGTCCTGGGTTCGATCCTCAGCACCGCATAAAAATAAATAAATAAAAGTTATAAAAAAAGCATAATGGTTGATTCTATGCCACATATATTTTAAAACTTTGTCAAAGTACTAAAGCCAGTGTATATTTAATTCTACCAGGCCACTGGTTTTTCTCAAAGTCCCCAGCACCTGGTAGTTTGATACTTTTTGATTTTTACTAATCTGATAGATATGAAATGATGACTTTTCAAAATTTGAATTATACTAAAGAGATTGTGTATCTTTATATATCTTGAAGTCCTGATTTAGTTTTACTTTAAATTGTACTAAAGAGATTGTTTATATTTTATTTACCTCGTGGCATTTTGGGTTTCACTGTCTCTAATTTGTTAGATCATATCTTTTACCAATCATTTTTAATTTTTTTCTATTAATTTGTATATTTTAGATATTAGGAATATCTTATTTTAATCTGTTTCTTTCTTTAAAACTTAGTTATGGTGTCCTTTGTCACATGGGGGCTTAATTTTTAGTGCAGTTAATTTAGTCAATCCTGCTCATGAATTTTTTCTTATTCATTGGTCATAAAAATATCTCCTATTTCATTTTTCTTATAAATTTTGTGAAGTTTTATACATGTGTGTATTTATTTATGGTGCTGGTATTAAACTCAGAGCCTTCTGCATGTTAATTAGAAGGTGCTCTACCACTGAGCTACAACCTCAGCTCAAGGTTTTGTTTTGACATTATCTTTTTTAATAGCATTATAGTTATACATAGTATTTGGGTTCATTTTGACAACATCATGCATGCAAGCATTTGATTCCAATCCCCATCCTCCTCCACTCCCACATTCTCTTTCCTCTGATCTTCCTTTTTGCTCTTTTATTTATTTTTGGTTAGTACTTTCTATATGTACATAAAGGTGGTATATTTATATATACATATAACTTGATTTTGTTGAATTAATTCCGTATTGCCTCCCCTTTCCTGTCTTTCTTTCCTTCCTCTCATTCTCCTTCTTCTGCTCCAGTGATACGCAATCCCCACCCCACCTTCTTTCTCTTATTTTGCTCTAGCTTCTACATATGAAAGGAAACATTTGACCCTTGATTTTCTGAGTTGAGCTTACTTCACCTAGCATGTTTTTCATTTCCATTCATTTATCCACAAATGCCATGATTTCATTCTTTATGGCTGAGTGGAACTCCAGTACGTATATGTATACCACATTTTCTTGATCCATTCATCTATTGACAGGCATATGGGCTGATTCCATAATTTGGCTATTGTGAATGGTGGAGCTATAAACATTGAAGTAGCTCTGTTGCTATAGTATGCTGATTTTAGTTCTTTTGGATAAATACCAAATAGTGGGATAGTTGGGTCATATGGTGGTTCCATTCCTAGTTTTTTTGAGGATTCTCTATGCTGCTTTCCATAATGGTTGTACTAATTTGCAGTTCCACCAACAATATGTCAGTGTACCTATTCCCCTATATTCTTGCCAGCACTTTTTTTTATTATTTGTGAAGTCTTAGTATAGTTTCTCCCCGATTGCTGGAGATGTTGAACATTTTTTTTTCATATATTTGTTGACCATTTGTGTTTCTTCTTTTTAGAAATTTTTGTTTAGTCCCTTTGCCCATTTATTCATTGGGTTATTTGGTTTATTTAAAAATATTTTTTTAATTGTTGATGGGTCTTTATTTTATTTATTTATACGTGGTGCTGAGGATTGAACCCAGTGTTTCACACATGCAAGGCAGGCACTCCATCACTGAGCCACAGCCCCAACCCCAGGTTATTTGTTTTTTGATGTTGAGTTTTTTAGAGTTATTTATTCTGATATTAATCTCCTGTCAGAGAAGCAGCTGGCAAAGATTTTCTCCCATTCTGTAAGCTTTCTTTAGGCTCTTATTCATTTCTTTTTACGTGTAGAAGCTTTTAAATTTGATGGCATTCCATTTATTGAATTTATTGATTCTTGGTTTTATTTCTTGAATTTTAGGGGTCTTGTTGAGGAAGTTGATGCCTGTACCAATATGATGGAGTGTTGACCCAATGTTTTCTTCTAGCAGTTGCAACATTTTGGGTCTAATTCCTAAGTCTTTGGTCCATTTTGATATGACTTTTGTGTAGTGTGACAGATAGGGATCTAATTTCATTCTTCTACTTATGGATATACAGTTTTTCTAGCTCTATTTGATAAAAAGGCTATGTTCTCTCCAAAATATATTTTTGGCACTTTTGCCAAGCATCAGTAAGTATGTGGGTGTGTCTATATGTTTTCTGTTCCATTGGTCTTTAAGTGTGTTTTGATGCTAATACCATGTAGTATAATTTGAGATCAGGTACTGTGATGCCTCCTGCATCACTCTTCTTGCTCAGTATTGCTTTGTCTATTCTGGATCTCTTATTCTTCCAAATGAATTTGGCTGTTTTTTTTCTAGTTCTGCAAAGAATGACTTTAGGTTTTTATTCATCTGATTTTGGGTGTGGTGTGTGTTGAGGTATGGATCAAATTTATTTATTTTTCCAGGCAGAAAGTGAATTTTTTGGCATATTATTTGCTTATCGGGTATAACTTTCTTCATGTTTGCTGTACTATGTTTTATTCTACATTCCCATCAGTGTAAGTTGAGTTCTCTAGATGCCCCAATCTGTTCCTACTGGAGTAAAGGCCACATGGTTTCATTATTGCAGTGTTACAATAAATTTTGACTTCTGTATGGTAAGTCTTTTATTTTTGTGATTATTTTATTTAGAATTGATTTGGATATTTTTGGCCAGTTAAACAAATCTACTTGAAATTTTGGTTGGAAATATGGTTCTTCAAATTAATGTGTGGAATATTTGAGTCTGATATTCATTGTACCCATCATATCATCTTATAGTTTTCACTGTATTGATCTTGCTCATCCTTTTGTAGATATATTCCTAGATATCTTGTAGTTTTTGCTGCTACTGTGAATTGTATCACTTTTCCTTTAATGTTTTCTAATTGGTTATTGCTAGTACATACAAATACTCTTTATTTTTATATATTGATCTTATATTTGAAGTCTCTTTCATACTCTCCTAATAATTCAAAAAGCAATATCTGTAGGATTTCATGATGTTTTAGTAGAGACAGTTTATCAGCTGCAAATAGAATAACTTTCCAATTATTTGCTACCTACTTTTTCTTTTATTACTGCAATGGTGAGAATTTCTAGTGTCTTGTTAAATCATTGCAATATTGTAACACATATTTTGTTGCTGCAAAGCATGAGAATTAAATACAGTCATTTCTTCATAGTCTCTAATCTCCTATAATCCACATTAGACATATATTCAAATTTCTTATATTGCCTTTCACAATGATAATTACCATTCTGCTTTTTTGGTGTGTTGGTACTTTTTAATACTGTGCTATATTTAAGTATCAAAATATGAAGTGTTTGATGGTGTAATACCCTTACTTAGGACACAGGTCAGCACCTTTGTTGAACCTTGGTTCTCTCTTCTTCATTCCCCATTTCCTCCACTCCAGCACCCTTCCCATAAGCCCTTCTTATTGCACCACCAGCAGGACTTGATCAGAGAGTCTTAGCCAAGTCTTCTGTAACAGATTTTTAAGGGGCATTTTTATCTTATCATTATTTTTATCAATCTCAAAGATAGTTGGAAAGCATTGATCCTGGGTGAAGAATGACTTAAATGAAGCCACTGGTTTTGAGAAAGCTGCGTGAAGGCTCATTACTGAGTGTAAACTCACATGAAATGGGCAATTTAAGTCCAAGTAGAACAGGCTAATGGAGATAGCATGGCTCATGAGCATCTCACAGTCTCCAGAATGTGGGTGACAGGGGTGACCTCTTCATGAAGAATATTGTGTGTGCCTAGGGACTCTTTTTCCTACAAGTCAGGACATAGCTGGGACTGAAGGGCACATTGTTTGTCACCCTCTTAGAACTAAAGTTTTAATACTGCAATAGGTTTTGGCTTAAGTAGGTATTTATGTGTCTTTTACAAAACATCTTAGTATACTTGAGGTCACTAAACTTAAGTCAAGCTGAAAAGTTAGTGCTATCTTAAGTCAATGACTAAATGTATCTTATTATTCACCAATAAGAACCACTGTCTTTAGGGTAGTACTTAAGAGCACAGACCATAGTCCATCTCTGTTTAAGTATCAGCACCATTTTTTACCAGCTCTTGACCTCCGGCACATTTTAAGACCTCCTTATACCTTTCTCATTAGTAAAATGGGAATAATAGTAGTGCCCATTTCATAGCTCTGTTATAAAGATTAGTTAATACATGTAGTGCACAACAGAGCCTCACACACAGTAATGGCTATATATAACTGTTAAACTGTTTTAAAAATCATATACCCACAAGACTATTTACTCTCCTTTGAGGACCTTGCAATCTGATTGAGGCAATAAAATATGCTATCTTGACCTTTTATTGTTGCACTAAAATAGAGGTTTGCATTTAGAAAAGTGATGCTCAGAGCAGTAAATCATGGCCTACTTTAGTCCTTTGGGAATACTTCAGGATTAAGTATTGCTCCAGGATTAAGTATTGCTCCAGGATTAAGAATTAAGGAGTTAAAGACAAAAGTCTTACAATGTTTCCTTAAATATCTCTTTCAGCTGCATAAGATTAGCACATTTTTCTTGGCAAAGAACACCTTTTCCTTTTTAGCTGGAGTATTTTTCGTCAGCAGCCTTTCTTGTTTTTCTTTCCGAACACTTCCTGTGCTTCTATCGTTCTGTCATCTGCCCTCATTCCATTCCCCATGCTTCAGCATTTCCCTCCCACCACTTCCCATCCTCTGACTTAATAAGAAAGCAACAACAAAACTGTGTTCATTGATTGTGTAGCACGTTTCCTTCCTATTTTGCAGGCCACTGGGTGTCTGGGACGGTCAGAGTGGAAGTTCATTGACAGCATGGGAACGTTGCTGTGGATGGCAGCAGCACTTTTATGGTGTCCTCAGGATGTGTGGTGGAAGGGGAGCAAAAAGAAGTTCCTGAGTTTGGTGCTGGGGAGGCAGGCTTTGCAGCCATCTGCTTCCAGGGTAGAGTTACTGCTCAGTTATTTTCAAAGCAGTTAGCCCAGGTTTTATTTAATTGGGTAACTAGAGGCACCTGTTGTGTTCTTCTACCACATGTGATTCCTGAGACATGAATGGTCCCCACAAAGTCTAGAACATGGCAGGGTGGAGGCTAAGGCCTCTGCCGAGGCTCTGTTGCTATTTATTCCAAATGGTAGAAAATGTTCAAAGTCCTCATGAAGTCAATGATGTGAAGTTTTAGACTGGAAATGAATTGGGTCAATGCTAGGGTGCCATTTTGAGCAGTTACTGACAGCGATCTCTAGTTCACTCATAACCAGGATCTGTTATGGGTTGACTCTCGTCAGGCCTGTGCTGAATGTGGGATATATGTCATAGTTATCTTACAACCCTATGGAGGTAGCTGTTACATCCTCCTCTTACAGATGGGGAAACTGAGGCTCTGCTGGCCGTTCAGGGACAGCATATAACCAACTGTGGATCTTTCACCTATTTTCTACTATGGCAGAAGTCAAAATACATTTTTATATTTTCCTGGTAAAATTAGGTGTTAGATGAAGAGTAGAGAATAAAATTACAACCATGTGAACTAAGCAAAAGGGTGATTTTACTTGTACTTGGTTAAATCTTTGAAAGCTCACATCTTCTATGCATTGGGACTTTATGAGTTAAAGGGAATGACAAAGTGAACATCCATACACATAGCCTACCCAAGAACTGCTGGGCCTGGTGAAAGATGTGCTTGCCATTGTGCTGCACACTGGTCGTGCTGTATTAGGTGTTCAGTACTATAATCATAGCTGCGGTGTGAGTGGGCCCTTAATCTGTTTCACATATGAATCTGTGTGATAAGCAACTGCCGGATGAGAGAAGTCAGTTAAATGCTATCTTCCCCGCAGCCTGAAAGCTGGGTTGCTTCCCTTTTCCGGGGACCTTGGCCTTTCTCCTCATGTCTGCTAGAACAGATGAAACAAATCAAAACATCTTTGAGTAGTCTGATGCATCCCCTGCTTAATTTAAACCCCAATCAGGTCTAATTATCAGAGCCCTATTACTTGCTGGCAATAATTTGTCTTGGGTACAACTCAGAGCTATGTTGAAAATTTTATTTTGCCTTTAGAAAATTGGTTTATCTTTACATTTTCTCCTCCAGATTTCCCTGTGGAAAATTGGTTCTCTTAATTTAGGTTTCTTGTAATTTTTCTCATTAAAAATGTGTGGCATGTGATATCATTAGATTTTTTCCCCCTAAATTGAAGTGACTTAAGTGGGTTGACATATGTGCTGCAGTGTAATTGTGCTGTGTTTTTGGAGCTCAAGTCAGTAATTACATCCATAAACTTACTGTCTATGGCAAAATATGTTAACTGGTCTTTGACATAAAATTCATTAATTTGAATCAATATGGACCGTCCTGAAATGCGTTAACAAAGGATCATTGACTGATGGGTATAAAATGGCCTAAGACTCATTTTTCTATGAATAACAGTAAATGTAAACATTTTCTAAATGGCTTGTCAATACTGTGAGTCCCAAAACACACATATTTTGAAACCTACTAGAAATTTGAACTATGGTATAAGCACAATAGTTGAATTTACTTGTTTATAAAACTAGGGTATCCTGGATATTTTTTGATCTTTACAATATTGAGGCTGCTTTCAAACAGGCTCTTGGAATTTCAGACCTTCAAATCCCCATGACTGAGTGCTAAGATTGCAGTGACATTGTCTTGGGCTGACATCTCCACCAACTGGTGGCCAGGAGGGACTGCTCCCAGTGAGTTTTTCTCTGTTCTACCCCAGAGAGTGCTTGGGCTCTCTTCTTCATGGAACCCTAGTAGATTCTATGCAGACTGGCTTTTCTACTTTTCCTAATGTTGAAAAAACTTTAAAAGGCAAATTGAAGTGTACCAGGTTTGGGAAGTAAATTTGAATTCAAAGTGAGAATTTCATCAGGAATCCAATCCCAGGGTTTTCTTTTGACTTGAACCTGCAGATCTACAAAAATTACATTAACGTGAAACCTTGACAAAAGAGAAATCCCCATGATTAGGTATGTGAGCTTCACACATAATGTCTCGTTCGCCTCCTCAGCATTTCTGGGAAGTGAGAAGCAGAGAAGAAAAGTACTGCGTGGCTTTTCCACTCAAATCGTCTGCCTCTCCTCCTCCTATGAGGCACACGGAGATGTGCACAGCATTTATGAAACAGCAAGAACAGCTTTGAAGGTGAAGCAACACATACTGGTTAAAAAACTGGGACCAGGCAGAGAAGGGAGGAGGGACGCATCCCTTGGGTAGCTGCTAACTTTTGCTCTCCCATTGTATGCTGCCTCTGTCTCCTGACCTCCAGGTCACTGCACCTTTCTCCTTATCTTCCTCCCTCTGCACCTATTTCTGAGCCCACTCCACTTTCCCCTCTGTCCTGCTCTCTATTTCTCATCTTGTCTCCTTTATTCCTCTTCCTCCATTCTTCTCCCCACCTCCCCAGCTGACTCTCCTCAAAGGGCTCCCTGCCTTCTGGTGCCTGGTTGGTTTGGCTCACAGCAGGAGGTTGGAGGGAAGGAGGAAGAATAGAAAATAGGCTAGAAGTCATTGCTGCCTGTCTCCCTCCCTGTGGGACCAGCACAGCCTGGACTAATGCTCTCCTCAAAGCAAGGGCGCTGTCATATGACCCTGCCTACCCGGCTCTCTGCTTCAGATTCTGGAGGCAGCCTCCTCTCTTTTCCTATTCGGGCCAGAGGAAAGGAAAATACTCCCATGGTTCAATTCACTGTGCACTGTGTATGTATGTTTGTTTCATTTGTTGCTTTGATAAATATTTACTGAGCACCTACCTACAAAGGAGGGAGAGAACAAATAGGACCACGTTGCTAGCATCGTGGTGCTTATAGAAAATAGACTAACAGGGTCAAAAACACAGGTATAATGCCAGGGAGAGTGATAAATGTTACGAAGCAAAGGAACACAGGGAAAGGGAAAGATGGGGTTCTTCTTTCAGAGGAAGCACATTTGAGCCTTCCTGAATGAAGTGAACAGGTATGCTTTGCAAAACATGTAGAAGAAGGTATTTTCCAGGAAAGGGAACCTTAGGGATCCCTGCAGCTGGAAAAGTGTCTAGAAGGCTCTGAAGTGGCACAAAGACTACCACTGGCTGGAGTGAAGCAAGTAAGGAGTATGGATAATGGGGAGTCAGATAAGCAGCCAGGGCTGGATCACTCATGGCTTTGCAGGCATGAAGGACTTGAGGGGAGTGGAAGGGAAAGACAGTGAAGGTTTTGGGGGAAGTGACATGATTTATGTTTTTTTTTCAGGTGGCTTATTTGCCCCTGGGAGGATAAGACTATGGAAAGCAAAGCAACAGAAAGGAGATACAAGACTATTGCTAGACTCTGGATGACTTGGGTGGCATTATGGGTTGAATTGTGTCCCCACCCCTACTATGTTAAAGTCTGAACCTCTGGTACTTCAGAATGGAACATATTTGGAGGGGAGTCTTCACAGAGGTGACCAAGATAAAAGGAAGTCGTCGTTAAAGTGGGTTCTAATTCAGTATGGCTGGTGTCTTTAGAAAAAGAGGAGACAGAGACAGGCCTGCTAAGAGGAAAGATGTCATGACTGGAGAAGATGGTCGACTCTGAGGCAAGGAGGAGGCCTGGGACAGATTCTCTCTACAGCCCTTGGAAGAATCAGCCCTGCTGGCACCTTCATCACGGGCTTCCAAACTCTAGTACTATTAGACACTGGTTTCTGTTGTTTGAGGCCCCAAGTGTGTGGCACTTTTGTTACGCAGCCCTAGCACACTAATGTGGATGGCTTAGATGAAGCTGAAAACAGTGTAAGAAAGGATTGGATTGGAAATGTATTGTGAAGTCCAGAGTCCAGAGCATGTGCTGAGGGTTACATAGGGATGGGGTTGTTTGGTCCATGAGGGATAACAGAAGGTGGAAATCGATAAGAAGACAGCAATGTGACTCCTAGGTCATTGAGTCCAGGTAAGTAGTGGTCTCTGTCCTAGAGATGAGGAACACCAAGAAGAACAGACTTAGGAGACAAAGGTCAAAAATTGAATCATAGACATGGGAAATTTGTGATCTCTGGATGGTATCTCCAAGTAGGCAGTGGAGTGGTTAGGGAGTTGTTGCAGTGGAGTACCCATCATTTCCATCCCACCCCTGAAAGTGCATCACCTGGATTGCACCCTTGCATTGGTGGACACACTCTAAGACAGACACCTCTGTGCACAGGATGGCACCAGTCAATATGTATATATTTTAATTTAGTGTTTATTACATTTTTCTTAATTTGCATTAGAAAAGAAGTGTAAGGAACACAACAAAACCATGATTTAAAAATGCCATTTTGTGGCCGGGCGCTATGGTGCATGCTTGTAATCCCAGCGGCTCAGGATGGCTTAGGCAGGAGGACCGCGAGTTCAAAGCCAACCTCAGCAAAAGTGAGGTGCTAAGCAATTCAGTGAGACCCTGTCTCTAAATAAAATACAAAATAGGGCTGGGGATGTGGCTCAGTGGTCATGTGCCCTTGAGTTCAATCCCTGGTACTCCCCCCTCAAAAAAAAATGCCATTAAGTAGGCCATCTTTAGAATACAAGCATTTAATTTTTTAAAAGAAGGAGTCATCTTTTAAAATAAAACTATTAGTGAAATGATAGTACACATAGTACATGGATGGAGTCAAACATAAATGACTGAAGTTTGGGATGCTGCCTAAAGCATTTTTAATGAGTTTCCTATTTCATCATGATTTAAGAACTCCCTTTTTGTGTTTTTGTTTGTTTGTCTTGTTGTTTTTATTGTGTGTGTGTGTGTGTGTGTATTGACTTGCTTTTTTGCAGTACTGGGAATGGAACCCAGGAATTCACCCACTCACCCACAAAGTAGGCACTTTACCACTGAGCGACATCTCCAGTACCCTTAGTATAGATTTTGTCTGAGGGTCACTTCTTCAATTTAGAGATGAGAATTTGTTTTAATAGAAATTAAAGTAGTTCAGGATATAGAGTCCAATGCTGGTAGAGCTAATAAGTTATTTCATGATGTAAAATATGAGCTTTATAGCGAAGGAAGCTAGAAAACCAGGGTCTCCAGGTCTGCTTATAGAGGTGGGGCTCTTCTTTCCTCCTTCCCATTTGGTGACTCACCTTTTGAGCTAGCTTGAAAAGCCCAGCTTTGAAAGAAGATAAGAAAAGATTATTTACTCTCTTCTTTACGACATTATTCGTTATGAAATTTTTCATAAATTATTGTATGATTAGTTCCAAGAGTTTCAGATGCTTATATCATAATGAAAAATGTGCTCTATCTTCTAAATGACACATTTTCTTCAATATTCTTTGGTTTCTGATCCCTGTTTTGATATGCTTGACAATTGTTCTCTCTTTCAACCTTGTAAATTCTATCAATCAATTTGTCTTCATGAAGAATTTTGACTTTGTGTGGTCCTAAGTTACTGATGTTCAAGGGCCTCTTTGATAGTGCCTATTCATAATAGTGATGTGTAGTGTTTAAATATAGTATTTAGTGAGAGCTTTGATTGGGGGCAAAACATTTGTCACAAAAATACATGTATAAGTTGGGTGAAGAAATTTATTCTTCCCTGACAATGCATGTGAGTCTTTTCAGAATTAAAATGTTTTTGGACTTACTTTTTAAGAGCAATAGCCCTTAAAACACATTTATGATCCATTCTGTTATTTTCTGGATTGTTTTAACGTTAAAATGTCTCTGCTAGAAATGTCCAATGATAGATTTTTAAAATGGGATTCATGCCAAAATTATAGATATACTTAGTTTTAAATTTTCCTTGTGGATCTCATTTTGATATAGAGTAACTTACACCTGATTTAAAGAATTAGGCTTTTGTAAATAGTATGCTGTAAGCAACTAAATTCATTGGGTACCCATTATTTCAAGCTGATATATTGTTTTCCACAGAGCATTCTTGTAAATATGTTTATGTGATGCAAATTAGGCTACAGCACTATAAGGTATCAGATCTTTAATGCTAAGGGAATAATAATTTCTTTAAAAAGTATGATCTGCAATGTTAAGGAATGTTTGTAATTTCTAAAAAATGACTTATTTAACAGGTAAAGGCTTGGAGAAACCATTTAGCTTGAAGATGAAATATGTCTCATTAATTTACTATATTAAGCTCATGTCAGCTCTTTTTTTGTCATTTTCTAATAGTTTATTTACATAATTGAGGGTTGCTACCTTTATTACTGCTGGTTATCACAGCAAAGTGATTTTGGTTGAGTTCACCTAAGCAATAGAATATGCTTCTATTTTCACAAAACTAATGGTGAGGAATTCAACTCCCCCAAACCCCCTCCCCCAGTTCCTTTTGCACTGAAGAGTCCCAATTTGCATACACAAATAAGCCATTCAGTTCAGAGTCCTGCAGGGCTCACCCAGGTCCAATCTGTTATTTTGCTGATGTTGATGTCTCAGTCTGGAATGACAGATACCAGAGTTTGAAGACTGTCATTTAGGAGGAGAAACAGATTTGGGGGACTTGGAATTTGCTGAAGAAAATGAAGTCACAAATTTTGCCTTTAATGTTAGCATGGTTGATAGAATTCAATGTTTTCCTTGAATATAGAAATTGTGTGACCAAATTTGTTATGTATATTATCTTAGTTCATTTTCTGTTGCTGTAACAAAATACATGAGACTGAGCTATTTATAAAGAATAGAAGTTTATTTGTCTCATTGTCCAGAGGCTGAAAAGTCCAAGACTACGATGCTTGCATCTGCTTGTCATCTGGTAAGAGTCTCTTTGCTCTATCATAACATGGCGAAAGAGAACAAGCAAGCCAGTTTACAGCTCTCTTCCTCTTCTTAGAAAGTCATTAGTGCCCTCATAGGGATCCCCACCCTTATAACCCCATCTAATCCGAGTTATCTCCCAAATGCCCCACCTCCAAATACCATTAACTGTAAATTTGGGGGTTAAGTTTTCAGTGTATGAATTTTTTGCTATTGGAGTAGCAGGTTCTACTGAGTGCTCAGCTGTTAAATTTGGGAGACAGAGGTTGGTGAAAGAAACTAGGCTTATTCCAAGTTGGCCCTGCACAAGAGGTACCTTTTCTGTCTCAAATCTCCATCTTCAGGGGTAGAGGGGCAAAAATAACTTTTATAAGAGGAAAGGCACAAAAGGCAGGAATCATAGCTGGGAAGTGCTGGCCAGAGATTATGTTACAATTCCAGTTTTCTAGTCTTGCTGGCATCTGCCCATGCTTTGGGGACAGGTCCTCAGTTTCCCTTCTCAGCACGAGGAATCTCAGTTGCAGAAAAACGATTTGTCAGAAAATTTGGGGAGATTAGAGCTTTTAATTTTAAAGGGGACTCTGTTATATATGGGGGTACACATTCAAGCCATAGCATATAAGGAAGTGGATTTTCTAAGAAACCATTTGTGGGTGCTGCTTGCTTTTTAACAAATGTATAATGTTCTACATAGTTGATGTGGTACAAATGTACTTAGTTGACTAATCTCAAAGATGCATTGTTTGTACTTCTGGAAATATCAGGAGATCTGGTAAATAACTGGAAAAAAAAAAGGAAAGAAAAGCATTTCAGTTAGGGTCTCCCTGAAAGTGATGAAGCAGATGTTCCAGCTTCTTAATGACTAAAGTTTTCTCAAAGGTCTCCATCTAGGGTCTAAATGTGTATTTCTTTATATAAGCTCTCAGTGTCACCAGACTAACTTGTGAATATATAAGCAGCTAACTACCAAAGACCTTTTTTTTAACACTGCAGTTTAATGGGACTATTGAAAATTAATGTTAGTTTAAATTTAAGATGTGGTTCATATGGAGAAAAACTTGCTGTGAGCTGTTGACAATTCCTTTATTTTCATTCTATGTGCAATTCATTAAAATGACATTAATCCTCCAGGCTCTCCCTGGGTTTCTATTAAGATATATTACAAGAATCTCTGTCTAACTACATTGATTATTTCATAGACCTATTTGTTCATTGCAGGCAGACTGTTGTTACACAAGTTGTGTTTGATGATAAATGAGATAAAAGAGAGACCAGGTTCCAAAAAAGCCACCCCTTGAAGAATGTGCTTGCTCTTTTTAAACCAGCTTTCTAGCAACTGGGAGTTTAAGATTCAGATCTCAGGTTTAATATCCACATCTGCCTCCTGCTGAGTTCATGGTACAATTAGCTAATTAAAAAAAGATAACATTTTCACCTTGGAGTCAGAAGAAGAGCAATAAACCACAGGCCCAGGATTTAGTTAATTTGTGCATTGACTGTAATTGTGTATTTAAGGCTGAGATTAATTTTTTTCCTGATAAGTGGGAGCCTGGCACTGTGCATTGGAATTCTTAACTCAGTTGTAATCTTTCCACCGGGAGGTTAATAAGGGCAGAGAGTTCTCCAGATGTATTAATGAGGATGACAGTTTATTTACATGTGATAACTTCTTTTAGGAAGAAAAGGAAAAGCATTTAAAAACCCCTTCTGATAAATCATTAAGTTTAAAGGATAATTTTAAACAAATTTACCTAAATAAATAATGTCTGATTTTTCTCCCTCAAACTACATTTCTTATGTAAAAACTATTGATTCTGTTGACATGGGAAGGCATGCTCATTTTTTTTTTTTTTGGTAAAGTAGTGAGTTAATGAATATAATTTCTGCTATTAAAGCTTTGGTGCATTCTCTAGGTTAGCTGAGAGTCAAGACTGTTTGCATTTTTTTTTTTTCCAGAAGAGAGTGGAGAAAGAATTCAGGTTGGCAGGGCAGTTCTAGAAACAAAACAAAACACAATCCTGCCCTGCAATCTGCTCCTTATGACATTTCTCTTTTGAAAGGTGAGCATTATGCTGTGGACACCAAACCAGTGATTGTTGGCAATTCAGTGGGTTTGATTGATACATGTCTTAGAAGTAACAGAGCTGTTATTCCTAGAATTAAAAAATAAAAAATTCTGAAGTGGTATAATACAGGCATTGAATTTTTACCTAAGTGGAGGCTCTTTTATCTTCCTCTGTACTAGAGCTGAGCAAATGCTGTCCCTGACCCAAGGGTTATTTTGCTGCCAGGCATCTGGACCTTTGAGCCCAAGGGTTTTGTGAGACCATCTCTGTTCCTTCCATCTTGCCATCCCCAGAGCCAGTGCTCACAGGGAGGAAATGCTTCCTTCTTAAATTCTTGTTGACTGATGTGCAGCTTTGAAAGATGGAGGAGTGACCCTCTGTAGCATATATGGGTGCTCCAGTTCCAAATTTCTCCTTTAAAATATAATGTACTACCTCAGGTAATGTTTGCGTGTGTTGGCAGGGAATGTGTCACAGGGAAGTGGTAAGTCTCCCTGTGTGATCCATTTGCTACACACACACACAGGCATTGACAGAATTGGTCTAAGGAGAGACCACCACCGTTTTATATAGGTTTAGTGTATACAATTTAATGTAAATCACCGCTAAGCCAATAAAAAATAATGTGCGTTTAGGGGCAGTGTTTATTGGTGGCTCACAGAAGAGATGAATTCTTCCAGGATGACGGAGAGAGAAGCTTCCCAGTCAGGAGAATTTTCATGGTTCTGAGGAGGACTATGATTCATTATGGTGATACGCAGATGGGGGCAAGTCTAACCCTAAGGGTGCTCCATAATAACGTCTTTCTTTTCAGGAAGAGGGACTTCATATTAAGGGAAATCAAGTTCCAGTGTTAAGTAGTGACCTTAATGTATGAATGGAGGAAGTGACCAAATAATAAAGAATGAAAACTTGGCAGGAAAAGTCTTGATCCTGGACCTCAGTTGTGACTTTATGACACACACACACAAGCCTTTTTAACAAAATGACTTGCATGTAGCGTGTGCTTTTTTTGCGGGGGAGTATCTGTTATGTGTTTTCGTTATTAGATTTTTAGCTAAAAGAGATGAAGTACGGTGCTGTTAAACACTGTCCCTCTCCCTTTTCTGATCATTTCCCATCATCCCATGCCCCACCTCTCCCTTTCCTCCTCTTGCTCATTCCCCATCTTCCATTCACTGTCAGGAAGGGCAGCCTCCGAAGAGCCATTTCAACTCAGCCCGGCATCGCCAGAGACTAGTGGACCCAGCTGCTTCAAAAGTGAGTGTGTCCTGTCGCCTTGGGCAGCAGGTGTGCATGGCAGAAAGGGACCTCTGCACAAAATGGGTGTGGGGTTTTACTTACGTGGGTGTAACTGAGGGTGTAGAATACAGATATGGAGAGAAGGCAGTGACTTCTCTCTTAATTCAAGACCATTACATTACCAGTGATGTTCTGGTAAATGTTTAACAACCAGGATGAAAGCAAAACAGTCTCGATTTGTAGCATTTGCTAGTTTCCATGGTGTTTGCATTCCCACCATGGCTGGTTGCAAATATGTGTGTCATCATTAATCTCATAGCTAGGGAGAGATGCCCAATAGAGCCCTACTATATAATTACTTATGTTAATAGTTTGTCTATCATTAGATAGAATTGATGTAAACTCTAGTACAATATGACAAAGAATTAGGAAGTGGGGTTGGGGATGTTGTTCAGTTCAATTTATCTGGCAAGCATAATAAGGTCCTGAGGTTCAGTCCCTAGCACCACTAGGAGGAAAAATTAGGAAGAAGATCAATTTTGAGTATCCTTTACCCTTTTTGTCAGTATAATGTATTTATTTGTAAATTTAGATGTTTTAAGCTTATCATGAGTATCTTTAACAATTGGTTTGTAAAATTTCTGAAAGTTCACTGAGGTGGTGTGCGTCAGCCGCAGTGCTATGATTATTACATGTAGGCTGAGATATTCTTAAGGCCACTCTGGTCATGCCCAACTGTCTTTGACAGACAACAACAGCTGCAAAGGGTGGCTGAGGTTTTGGGTGAGGAAGTGCTAAACCCAAACAGGTCAGGTAGTCTCATGACCTTTTCCTGTTCATGGAAAAGATAAGAATGTCTCTAAAATGATTTTTCGTTTTCAGTTAAATATCATTAATTTCAGCAACAAAAGTCTATTTTTAACATCCACCATGTGACTAGCAAGCTACAGAGTTTGACATCATCAATGAAAACCCATTTGAGATTGCCAGTTTGCAAAATCTCAGGTGTTGACTTACAGGCAGGGACCTCTGATATCATGCTACTTGACCACCCTGAGTGACTAAAATCTGGTTAGGGATGCTGACTGTGCATAGGTATAATTTTAGCCCATCAAAAATACTATATTGCATATGCTAAAGTATTTAAAAATAGACTTCAGATGTCATAGCCCTTTGATGCTATTAAGTCCCTTGGATGTCCCTTCCCTCCTGAGCCCCAGACAACTCAGGAAACTTGTGATGAAGTCATACGAGTTTTGTTAACATGTGAGGGGGGAAAGTAAACTAGCTTGATTGAGTCTGATGGTTTTATCATCTAAGATGTGAATTTTGCTGATGCAGAGGACAGCTCAGTAGAGCAGGCCCCCTTCATTTGTTAACAAATGAAGTCCTGAAGTCTCCTGTGAATTGAGGGCATCCACTGGTAGACAAAGCATGTACCTCTTGCTCCATGATCGTTTAAGGACGCAGCTCACCTGGTGTTTTGTCCCCCCCCCCCCTTTTTTTTTGTCCCATATTCATTTCATTCTGTTTTGGTATTTTTTCAGAAATGCCATGCAATGTGTTATAAAGTAAACTGTCAATTAGCTAATTTTCTTCTAGTGGTGGGGAGAGGCTTTAATGTTGTTCTCTTTTGAGTGAGACTCATGGCTTCTTTTTCAAACTTTCAGAGGAACTCATTAACCTGCTGTGAAGAATCTATCTGATGCCTTAATGTGCTGTGTGAATTGGTTCAGCCATAGTACCAAATAGGTTTAAAAGGTCAGATCCTTTCCTTTCCAAAATGCTAGAAATTTGAGGAGTGCCTAAAAATCTTTCCTAATATTAACGAGCGATGGGAGAAGCTGCTGTTTGCTGTGCCGGATGCATTACTAGGCTAATAAATGGCAAATGGAAATGTGCATCTGTGTAGCCAGTGACCTTTTATTATAAGCACACTTGGCTTAAATCAGCACTGTATCATTTTCAACTCAATAACCTGAGTTGTAGTAAAGAATTCTTACAAATTATAGGTTTCCATGTTCTGAGGGTCAGTAACAGTTTATGGTAAACCAGCTGCCAAGCCTTTTGAGAACATGGATTTTATTGTGAGTCTGCATTGTTCAGTCTGGGAAGCAGTATGGTCAGATGGTAACATTTAGCTTCCCAATCACCATGGGGTGTGGTGCAGAGAATACACTGGACTAGGTTGTACATTGAACTTTGTTGTAAACCAGCTCCGTGGCCTTGGCTAGTCACCTGAACCCCCATTACTCTCTGTTTTGTCATTGGCAAAAACAGGAATATGTGATATGTTCTCAACCAACTTGCGGAATTGTTTTTCTCTTTTACGAACACTGTTGAAAACTAGATATTCTACCATTTAGTCTAAGATTTTTGAATGGCATTTCTCAGTCCTAAAATCCCTCTATGAACAGCATTATTCTTCAATACTTTCAGAGCCTCGCTATCTTCCACCAGTGTCTTCAGTGGAAATTAATTTTCAAAACAGAAATGATTTTAAAAGTGGGGGGAGGTATGGGTGCCCATAATAAGGGGCTCACTTTCTGCTCAAGGTGTTGGCTATTTTTTTTTTTTTTTTGGTCTGAATTTTTGCTTTGCCTCTGAAAGGCTTTTGTGCTTTAGTGTGTGGGAAAACAAGCTTTGAAATCTGTTTTATTTGAATAATAGTAAAGAGTGAGGGGGGGAGGAGATCAAAGATAAGCAGTGCACCTCTGATTGGCTAAGCTCATCCACTGGGAATGTCTAAAGTGTCTTTCACTTTGAGAATATACTCACCTGTCTGTCCCCCAGTAGGAACGCTGTTAACACAGCAAATGAACAAAGAATGAAGCAAAACGGGCAGTAGGAATCATAGTTCAAAGACCACAGAGCTGTTATTTGTGGAGCTGGTAAAGGCCTCTGTTAAATAAAAATCAATTTGGTACAGGAGCATCGGGGACACGATCTGGTAGACAGAAGAGAACACGGGAGGGTGCAGAGGATTAGTTTTCAAATCTCCTGGCATTTCAGCACAAAAGGATGATGAAGATTTATTCCCCATGAGCTGTCATTTTACCTTGGAAGCTTTGCTGATCCAGAATAAATAGGTTCATAAAGATTGTATTGAAAATTTTGAGCGTGTGAGTGCAAATAGCGGCAGGCGTAGCATCTAATAAATTTCAAAACCAGGAAGTGTTGTAACATTCTATTCTTTAAATAAACAAACCAAACCACCCCAATACACAGCTAATTCATACAAAAACCTGCATGTCCGTCTAAGATCCATGGTTTCAGTCTGCTGTAGGGCTTTAAAATCCTTTATACTAATTCTCAGCAATTTCTCTCCTTTTCTCTAATGAGAATGAGGTTTATAAAACTTGGGCTCCCCTGCTGGGAAAATCAGCCCAGAGCTATCTCAGAGCAGATGGTCTTCTTTTCTCACTACTATAAACCTTTTAGGATTGATCCTTTTTTTTTTTTTTTTTCATTTTTACCTATCTGAACAGTAAATATCTTTGAGACCTCAGAAACCCACTGTTCAGACGGAGGAAGGAGCTGCCTGGACCAGAGTTCATAGTTGCATAGATGCTATAAAATAAAAACAGTGGAAAAACATGGAATTTTCAGTCTGTTATATCAGAAGAAAATAGATTGATTTTTTTTTTTAAAGCACTGAGAGTATAGACTTCAAATTATCTACATTTTTGGGTCTTATTATGCATAGAGTTTCTAGATGGTAATTAGCGCCTTCTTAGTCCCAGGAATTTCAAGTGTTAAAGAATAATTTCTTCTTTTTTGGAGGATGCCATGCTTGTTACTATATTTAAGAACATAAAAAGATGGGGAAGGGACTGGAAGACTGGTTGCCATAATTATTCCGGGCAGTATTTTAGTCACATAAAATGTTGCACTGTGTAAACTTTTTTATAAAGACCTTTAGGGAATCTCAAATTTCTAATAAAAATCTTTGAGATACCTTATAGTTTTGTTGTTTTGACATCAGTTATCTACAAGTTATCTTTGGTCCTTACTAAAATGAGCATGGATCTCATTTCTAAAACTTATTAGTTATGACCTTAAACACTTTGATAGAGCCTCAGTTTTTTCACCCACAAAATGAGGACCAAAATAATATGATTCTTATCAGATTGGTTTGAAGATTCCGTGACATATGCATGAAATATTTTGTCACATGGTCAGGCACTTCATCAATCCCCAAGCTGTAAATTATGAATGCTATTATCATAGTTAATAGGTCATCATTATTTAACTTTTCTGGAAGTTTCCTCTCTTTTGTAAAAAGAAGTTAGCATCAATTGGTTTTTGAGATAGAAAATCTTCATTGTTAAAAGTCTGTAGTTCTAACTATTTTTGGATGCCTGCTATATTCTCAGCAGTGTGTTAGGCATGAAGAATTATAACTTGTAGGATGGGATTCTTTCCTTCAAGAATGTGATTTCATTGGCAAAGAAATAAAGCAGAGACAGTAATAAACTGCATGGTAAACAGTATCAGCGTTGTGTTGATTTTAAGTGGAGGGAGATGTGTGAGTGGCAGTTGGAAGAGGCTTCTTGGAAGTGGTGGTTTTTCATCTGCACCTTAAAGGAAGGTTAGGACTTTCTAAACAGCATGTGTATGGGCAGGCATATTACAAAAGTATCGCAAGTTGTCATGGGCTGGACCAGATTGAAGGATATATATGACAGGTCAACATGAAGGCTCTTGTCATTGTCCGCCTCTGAGATCACACAGAATTCTTTTCAAATTGGATACAACAACTGAAGCCAAGGGAAGGTCTCTCTCTTCATCAGTGCAATGAAAGAATAATAACACCCCCTTCCTCATTAGGAGCATTTTTATGAATGTGTGGTCTGGGGCAGACATTCTGTAGAGTAAGCAGGCTGCTTTGGGGAATGAACTGGCAACACTTGTTAGATTGCCCTTGACCCAGGGATCACTGTCCTAAAGAAGTTGCGTCTGTGTGAGGACATGCATACAGATACCTCTTGCAGCAGTGTTGCTTGCTGCAAAGGTAGAAGCACAGACAATAGCAGTAGACAGCTGAAAGGATGACTGGGAGAATAGGGTGATGCTGTGGAGTAACAGTGATTAGAAGCAGCAGCCCACAGGGTGGAACACACAGTCATGTGGATAGAGCCTAAAACACATTACTGTGTGGAATAAGCTTATAATCAATTCTGTAGCACCCTACTTTTAGTGTCAATTAAAAACAGATGCACACTGCACTGTATACAGTCATTTTGCAGGAGCACATATGAAGGGCAGAATGTACATGAGATGGTGGGAAAATTGCTTGGAGGCTGGAGGCAAGGGCATGGGACTGAACAGTAGCCCACTGGAACTTGATCATGCTCTGGAGGGAAGTGTAGGATTCTCCTCACCCTCTTTTCAACATTCTCTTAGATCTCTCCAGGAGAATGTAGACAAACATTATGACATAAGGGAAGGGATCACCTGTGAGAGAGGTGATGCTCCCAGGACTAATGGGATTGCCAACACCTAAGCAACGCTGGCCTGTGCCAATGTGGTTCCAGGAGCTTCACACACAATTTCCCTTCACACTCATCGTAACCTTAGAATGTCCAGTGCCATTATTATGGAGCTGGGGCCTATCCAGAAATTGAGGTAGCGTGAAGACCCCTTCTACAAACCCCAATTCTTCCAATCAAGTCAAAAAGATTTCAGACATGTTGCTCAGAGTAACAGGTATGAGTTTATTGACGGGATAGGAAAATGGGAAGGGGACACTCTCAAGGGAAAGAGTAGGTCGTCTCAGAGAGGAGATGGATAGAGTGCCTCTCCTGCGCTTCCGTTTTATTGAGGATCCCAGAGAAGTTTCCAGAGAGTCCCTCTTGACTATTGACTGACAGCAAGTTGACATCAGACTTTCAAGTCCCCACTGCCATGGCAACTCTAGATCCCCTGGGCCCATGCTGACTGGCTCTAATTGATTCTTAACTATACATTCTTATATATTTTATGGATAAGAGGGACTATCCTTATTTCCAGGAGTTTCAGTATCTGGTCACAAAAGTCTCCTGCATTTTTCCCCCTTGACATTATTTTGGGCCTGCATTTCTCCTGCAGTTAATAGGTAGTTTGCTGAAGAATGTGACATATCCTATCCATTGAGGTCAGGCAGGGCTGCAGATAAATTGCTTCTTGGAAAAGAAACCGTGTGGGGGGTCAGCACAGTGGGTCCATTTTATAAGATGATTCTCTTAACCTCATGTTCCCACCATTCACATCTATCTGTCCTCAAACACCTTCACTGCCATTTTGCTGAGGAGGAAACAGAAGCACAGTGGCGTTGAATATTTGCACAAGATCACCCAGCTAGTCAAAGGGAGCCAGGATTCAAATGTAGTTCATCCCTATTCTTAATCTCACACCTGGCAGTGATGGACACAGCTACCATTGTGGCGGGAGAAGCTAATACTTTCTACAGATGGTACCGTTGGCACAGGCCTGGCAGTTGCAGCTACTTCCTTTTTATGGATTCAGACTAGTTTTGTTTCCCAGAAGAGGATTCATGTGTACAAAACTAGCTATTGAAAAGTAGTATAGTTTCAAAGAATATGGCCTGCTGAATTTCCAGAAACTGAACAATCCCATAAGAGCAGCACCCAGATCAAGAAACAGGTACCCCTGACAAACAAAGGAAGAAGGAAAAAAACCTTCTGTCAGTTTTACTGTGCACTAAATGAGGCGCTGGGAAAGCAGCATCATGAAACATAAGATTTTAAAAGTGAAACAGTAGAAATGTAAACCATTCTGAAATTGCTGTGGGTATCGGTCATTAAAAAAAAAAAAAAAAACTTTAATTTTCATTGATTTTACCTCATTTGCTTCTGACTGGCTGAGGGGTAAAGAGAACTAATGAAAAAAAGAGAATTCTCACAGTGAATTTTATGGCCACCTCCCCATATCCAAGGATAAAAGTTTGAGCTATAAGTTTTCATTAGACAAAAACCAACAAACAGACCAATAAATACCTACCATGATTTGGATGTTAACAAAAAGGTTACGTTGCTCTGATAGGTGATATTTTCCTCTTTTCTCTACTCGTTCTTTAACTTTGTGGGACCCCTGACTTCAATTTCAACTCCTATGGGCCATGTTTGCCATTTTATAGGACAAGACTGTCACAGTGTGGATCACACCAAAAGCAGAGTGTTTTCCCACATTCTAAGTGATCAGTTCTCTCCATCTCCAAAAGAATATCATGATGCATGTTGAATACTAACTTACACTGTCTTCTTCTACCTTCCTAGCAGACTTTGTGCACAATGATTCACTACCTTTGGTCAGGACAGAGCTGTGAAGTTCAGAAACGCCCACAAGGTCACAGAGGTAGTGAGCCTGAGGCCAGGATCAGACAGTTTAGCCATCATGCCTGTTCTGTGCCACTGCCATCTGGAGGGTTAGGCAGTGTCCCAGGCATGTCTTCTAGGGGTTGAAAAGAAAGGCAATCGCTTTTATTTTTACTGTTTTGCCTCAAGTAGTGCTAATGCTCTTTTTACCTCAAGTGCCAGAGAAATCCTTAGATGCAGATACTACTCTCCTGCCACCTGACTCCATGCTGCCTAAGCAAGTGCTACAGAACTCTCTGAAAGTGTTTAGGCCCCAGAGGTCTATGCCTGTCTATTCCCGTCTACGAGATTTTGTCTCCACTGGCTTTAACAGAAATACTAGACCCTTAAGAAGTCCATAAAAAAATGGACAATGGGCACAAATAGACAATTCAAAGCAAAGCAAATACAAATAAATGACTTTTATGCATAGGAAATGGTTCTCAACTAGCCTTATAAGGGAAGTGCAAATAAAAACTGATGTGAGGTCTAGGGCTGTAGCTCAGTGGCGGAGGGATTGCCTAGCATTCGTGAGGCACTGGGTTCGATCCTCACCACCACATAAAAATTAACAAATGCAATAAAAACATTGTGTCTTATCTACAACTACAAAAAAATAAAAATGAAAATAAACCATTGTGACATGTTTCTTCACCTATCAGATCAGCAAAAATCTAAAAGTGTGATAACACTTTCTGGAGAAATTGCTTTTTTTTTTTCCTTACTAAAATTACTGGTAGGAATGTAAGTACGACCTGTGGAGAGGGAAAATTGGCAATATTAATCAAAAGAAAATATATATGGACATTTCAAACCACTAGTCTCTTCTTAGGTAGTATAACTATTAGCTATACCAGCATACATGTGAAGTGAATCCTGGAAAATCATATTTATTATAGCATAAATTTTAATAGCAAAAAGATTAGAACTAGCCCAAACATCTTTTAACAGTCAACTGGGTAAACAAATTGTACTTCACCCATGCTGGGGAATAACATGCAGCTATATAAAA
Organism: Marmota marmota marmota; assembly: GCF_001458135.2. Taxonomy (NCBI): domain Eukaryota; kingdom Metazoa; phylum Chordata; class Mammalia; order Rodentia; family Sciuridae; genus Marmota; species Marmota marmota. The sequence continues at coordinate 2,452,981 of NW_025999990.1, read as the reverse complement.
GAATGACTCTGTTTTATATGGAAGCATCTCCTCATCAAAGGGAAAAATAAAGACTACCTAATGGACTTAATATATTTTCTTTTCTATAATAATAGTAGGAGAATTAGAACGTATACTTATATTGGCATAGGTAGTCAAATACTGCACATTTGCCATAAATTCTGCACAAGTACACACAAAACTAAAAATAATCATTCTCTCTGGGATAGGAGTATAGGAACTGATAGAAAACAGGGGTAGAAGGGATTTAAAAAAAACAAAATCCCTCTTCAATACTGTATGAATTTTGAGCCATGTTAATATATTGCCCAATTTTTAAATTTTTAAAATAAATTTTATTGTGTATAGTTAAGGTATATAACATGATGTTATCATGCATATATTTGTGTGTGTGTAAACAGTAAAATTATTACTATAAAGAAATATATCCATCATCTTACATTAAAAATTTTTTTTTTGTACTGGGGATTGAACTCAGGGGTACTCTTCAACCACTGAGCCACATCTCCAGCCCTATTGTGTATTTTATTTAGAGACAGGGTCTCACTGAGTTGTTTAGCACCTTACCATTGCTGAGGCTGGTTTTGAACTCACGATCTTCCTGTCTCAGCCTCCAGAACCACTGGGATTATAGGCGTGTGACATTGCACCCAGCATAAAATTTTTTTAAATTTTTTTTATTAGTTACACATGACAGTATAATGATCTTGACAATTCATACATTTGAATCAAATGGCATATAATTTCTCATTTTTCTGATTGTACAGGATGCAGAATCACATTGGTCATACAACAATAAGAAATTTATAACTCTTTGACCTGGAGTTTCTTCCTTTTTATTCTCGGCCATTTTCTAAACCTCAATAGCAATCTGGCCATTTCTGACTTCTATTGAGTTCTAATGAAATGCCTAACTTTCCCTTAACAATGGACTGTTTGACCATGTTCACCATCAATGCAAAAAAAAAAAAAAAAAAAAAGGNACACCTCTTGTCTACAGGGGAAATTCCCCCCCCCCCCGAGTACTTTAAAACACTAGTGAATTATGTTTGTTGACTTTTCTCAGAGTCATTATAGTTGTGCTAGCCAAAGACTTATATAACAGGAAGTTTGCCAAGATGGAATTAGCAATTTATTTGGAGAAAGGGTATAGGAAATAGTTTTAATTTAGAGGTGAAATGATCACAGGATAGATCAAGTCTAAGTTACCTGATTTGATTTCTGGGTTTATTAAAAACTACCAAAATCATCCCTTTGCCTTCAAGGACTTCTGTATCCTGTGTGTCCCTGTGTTCATCCATCACCCCTGGTCAAAAAGAAAAGCAAATCAAAACATGACCAGCAACTCTAAAAAAATAACCTAGACATTTCATCAGGCAAGTCCGGTCAAGTCTTATCTTGCTTCTGGGAAGGAGTTTGTTGCCTAGCAATGTTTGAGGAGCAACCAAAGCTCTCAGATCCACATACTTGCCCAAGCTCAGAGGTCGGCAGTGCTGCTTTTTATAACTTGTTTCAATCTCTTTATAACTCCATTGCCTGTTTGAACATTTTTTCAAGTCTCTCTCTCTCTCTCTCTGCAACCCCACCCCCTGTGTGTGCGCGCGCGCGCGCGCGCGTGTGTGTGTGTGTGTGTGTGTGTGTGTCCCTTCCCATTACCTCATAAGCATTACTTACTTCCTTCCTGGAAGGGATTTGACTATCATGTGCCCAAGTATAGTTTTCTTTGTATGCATTCGGTTCACTGAGTCTCTTGGGTATGTGGATTGATGATTTTCACCAAGTTTTGGAAAATCCTTGGCCATCTTCTATTCCAATACAGCTTCTACCCCATTTTCTCTCCTTTCCTCCCAGGATGACATATGTATCTCTGTTCAGCAGTTTGATACTGTCCCACAGATCTTAAACACTGGTGTTTTTGTTTTGCTTTTTATTTTCTTTTCCCCTGGGTGATTCATTGTGGATAATTTATGTTGAAGTTAAACTCTGCTGACCCTTTCCTGTTTTCCTCTGCCGGACAGTCAGCCCATTTCATTCTGCTGTATTTTTCAGTCTAATTTTTCCCTTTTTTGTTCCTTCTTATAGTTATACTTCTTCATCAGAATTATTCATGTCTTCATTCCTGTTGACCTGCATTTGCCACTGTGTCCTTTAGCATAGTTAATTTTTGATCTTTGATAACACCAGGATCTTGGCTATCTCTTTATCTGTTTGTATTGCCTGTTTCTTTGATTGACTCTGGGTCCCAACAATACCCAGTCCCAGCTCAGGCAGACAGCAGAATGACTCAGCATCTCTACGCAAAGGCTATGATAAGGAAGAAGCTTACCTTTTACTGGAAGTAAATATTATTTGTCTTAGTTTATTCTTTTCTTTTATTCAAGTGTTAAGTGCCCACTTGAACAATTATAAGAACCCACCTTCTATTTCTGAGACTTCCTCTTCCACTCAGGATGGACCCTATCGCAAGGGACCATTGATCTTACCCTAACAATCAAAACAGGTTGGGTAAGCCACGAAATCAGAGTTTAAAAGAAAACTGTCAACAATGCTAAGGGTATAAATAAAAAAAATAAATAAAATAAAAAGTAATAAGCTCTTGCAAAGAAGAAAAAGATCCATGCCAGCTGTCAATCTAAGTAAGTGGAGCAGCAAGAGAAGGAGGGATCTGCCATAGATGGGGCGAGAAGGACCAGCCAAACTTACAACATGTTTCATTTCCTCATTCATATTGTCTTGAGAAATAGTTTCTTGTGATTATCTGCATACTTAATAGAAGACTAAGAAGTAGGAAATTTTCCAGTAGAGAAAAGGGAACAAAAATGTCTTGGCCCTTGATAAATAGAGCATAGTTGTGTTATTCTGTCATTATGTTGTTTACTAGGTTTATCTTTCACATGAACTATAGGGCTATGGTATGGTGGTCATGTATTTTTATGCCTTGTGTTTATTTTTTTAGAGATTTCATCACTGTAGTGCACAATGCATTTGTTTCTGTAGCTCTTGTGTTTGGTATTCTTTTAGATTTGTTGTTGCAATCTTGTGAGATGCACAAGGGGACTCTTATTGAATGACAGCAAAGGCCACCTACCTCTTTCATCATAGTGCAATTCAAGACTGTGAATTCAAAGTTACTCAGTATAATAAACTGATGTATTGTATGGCAATGAAAAATAAGTGTATTTTTCTTGTGGTGATCCTAGCATTTTAGTAAAAACAGGACTGAATTAAACCTACTTTCTCAAAGTATGTTCTGTATATGTGTCTGAGCAGTGCTTTTCCCCAAAATGTTTTATGGCCCCATTGATTTGGAGAACATTACAGATTACACTTTTGCTCTTAACAGATACAATGCTGAGATTATAAACATTTTGAGATCTCACAGTAAGTCAGTTCTCTGAGCTATATGAATTTTTTTCTTAAGCATACCTGAACACAGAACCTTTTGCCAAGGAACTTTAAGTTCTTGTCAAGTAATACCTATTAACAAAGTTCTAAGGCACTTTGGGGAAATACTGAGGTAAATGGATCCTGTTGCTCTTTATTATAAGAACTATGCAAAATTTGTATTGGGCTGTCATTCTGTCCCTGGAAAATGCCTTTCCCACTGCTTTCTAATAAGGAACTAGGAAACTTTCAGTGGGGGGAAGAAAGAGATTCAACCCAGAAGCCTTTACATTATGGCTCAGGGTTTCCTACACACTCTTTATTGTAGGAGTATACCATTCTCAGCTGCCTAACTTGTCCAAGGACTGTCCTAGTTTGCCAGTCCAGGAAAATAAGCTGGGTCAGCTGTCATATCCCCCAAATGAAAAAAGACAGCTAGCCGCCTAGATGGCAATTGGAAGGAAAGGTCAATCAATACATTACCTTTCTCTCCTTGAGTTCCTTGGCCACCGGGTGAGTAGTGCCTTCTCACTAGCAGTGGTAATCTCTTCTGCTAAATTTTATTTTAACCTTGCAAATAGGTTAAAGGAAGGGCACGCTTAATAACGTCTTCTCTCATACACCTCTAAGCTTGTTATTTGGGCTGGATCTTGCATCCCTTTCCCTTTAGCTTAAGCCCTACAGTCCTGCACAATCCTGATCAGATGGTATGTTCTGCAAGAAGCTGGCTTTATTTATTGTGGGAATTTCTCCTAGAGCTCTGTCATGCTCTTGCGCAGACAGAATGCAAACATTTTTGTGATTTTTGACAGTAGCTGGATCTGTGTGGAATAGGGGGTTTTCAAAACATTTCTCAGTCAATATGTTTACTCTACTTCGCCAGGCATGCAGTGATATGGTGCATCACCAATACTTGAAATAGACTGCAACAGGAGGTCAGAATGGAGCATACATCTTCTAACACAGCATGTTAGATGAAATGATTTTGTGTACTTTGAAGTGGAAAATTCAATCAGAATTTTCCACACTTTTTAGTTAAAGCAACACTGTTATTTATTGATGAAAGGTGGACAGAGAAAAATAACAGAATGCAAACAGAGTGGGTAAGAAATCTAGCATATTGTTCCTGGTCATAGCAAGAAATACTTTGTCTCTTATGCTTGAATGAAAGCTACTTGAGATGAAAAGGATCTGCTTAAAATACACAGCTATAGAATATGTGGAACATAGGACAATGTGTTTAGCATGTGTATGGATCAAAATGCAATCGGACTTTTTTTAAACATTTATTTTTTAATTGTAGGTGGACACAATACCTTTATTTTATTTTTATGTGGTGCTGAGGATTGAACCTAGTGCCTCACACATGCTAGGCGAGTGTTCTACCTCTGAGCCCCAACCCCAGCCCGCAATCTAGCTTTTTAAAAAGTTTGTTTTTCATTAAGAGGTGGACTTCATGCTTGATAAACAACAATTGCAATTGCTTAGGTAATCCATATTGGCTTAATTTTAAAGTCGCAGAACTCAAATTGGAAAGCACCTGGGTGTATCATGAATACAGGAATAGAAGAGAGTCTCTAAGCTCTCATTGAAGTAGGCTTAGAATATTTAAATTTATTACTCATTTTTATCTGCCCTTTGATGCGCTGAAGAGATATCCGCATAACTACTTATTATGTAGTTGAATAGTTTATGCTTTCAAATTGCAAAACCTTAGGGTTTCAATGTCAGATTTGTATATGTGTATTTAAGATAGAATAATAACCTAATATTAGAGTGCTTGATGTGTGCGGTTACTTTTCTGGCTTTACATGTATTATTTTGCTTAATCCTCACAACAACACTATGAGCTCTGATAATCTTCAATTTCCAACAAGGGAAGAAAGCCACAGAGAGGGCAAGTAAATTGCCCAAAGCCATATGCAAAATGAGGCTTCACTCCCTATGGCTTACAGGTGCCATTCTTCTGAGCCATCCTTCCTATCCACCTCTCTGAGATTCTGCACCTCAGTGTATTTCTGCTGGAGGTCCTAAGGATAGATGGGTTAGCAACTTAATTCAATTAGCATATAAGATTTAACATATAGGACTTGAATATTTAGAATTTTTCTTTTTAAGAGACAGTTTTTCAATAGTCTATTTTATTCTAGCTATAGTTTTTATTTTCTCATTGATAAACAATTTAACTCAGTATAATTCAGTTTTCTTTTTTTGTAGCCTTACAAGTTACAGAACTGTTTAAAAGCATGACTACAAATTCATCAACTTGTCTAAATAAGGTGGCTTTAAATGATAGTTTAGGCTGCCTGAAACTTTGGATTGTTAGGAGTTCTCTTGTTCTAATGTTGATTCTCCCCTTTGTTTATACTATTTTGTCTTCTGTTTTTATCATTCTTTTGTGTGCTTTTACTTTTAGTCTATAGAAATTGAGTCCAAAATCAACTATCAATTTCAGATTTATAAGGTAATCCAGTGGAATTCATTGTAAAAATACATCCCTTCTGTGTAATTCAGGAAAGCACATGAGTCCAATATGATTCTAGTATATTTTTTATTTTTCCAAGGAAGAACCCAATTAGTATAATAGAAACCAAAGTGAAAACAACCACCCAAGCCCATCCCTCAACTGCAGATGGCTGCATTCACATGTGATAAGGGAAGGGGTTTCCTGCTTGGGAATCACTTTATATTATTGTTAACAAAAATAAGAGCCCACCTTGTAAAATTTTTCTTAGGTCTCATATTTAAATGTCTACCCCAGTTGTACTCTTTGTGATCCATAGAAATCACAAGGGATCATTTTGACTTTGAAGGAAGGATTCTGTTTTTGCAATGAGAACAGTATTCAGTCTCTGAGTAAAAGCAATTAAAACCCCAAAGCCTTTTATTGCTTTTGATGCTTTCAAAGAAAAAAAAAAAAAGGCAAAAACCTCCCTGCACTGAAATATTTTCTGCTAATTAACTGTCACAAATGTGATGCCATTAAGCTTAGAGTCTCTTTGGTTTACTTCAAAGTCATTAACACACAGTATGCAGTCCTTCCAAATATATTTTGGAAAAAGGAAACAAATTGACAGATCTGTAATCATTGTTTCCAAGGCTATTGTTCTTCATAGAACCTATGCTTAATTTAATGAGCATTTTGTTGTCAACTAATTTAAGGAGCATTTAGTCATCAATATTTAGTGCTTTTCTTTGGGTAACAAGCACCAGCCCTCATGGTTCCAAGGTTGTTGTAGTATGTATTTGAATACCAATTTGAATACCCCTTTTTCCTTTTGCAAATCCAAAACTGACTTGCCAAGTTCAGGGCTAAGGACTTTTGGAGAGTATCACTTAGGAATGTATTTAGCTGCAAGTGACAGAAAACTCAACTAATGGCAGCTTTAACATTTGGAATTTATAATAAATTTTATATTTAAAATAAAAATGTTTTTTTGGCTGAGGGTTGGTGCACTATCACAATGGAGTCTTCAAGGACCTAGGCTACTTTTGTCTTTGCTCTGCTCTCAAATGTAGTGCCACTGATGTTAGGCCTGTCATGATGTCACTTTTCCAAGACTTAGTTTCCCTGCCTGAAAAAATGGTGGTGATCCTGCCTATAACTGCAGCATAGGGGCAAGGCTTCCAAGATATCCTGTGTGAGAAAGTGTGTCGCATAGTGTCTGGCAGTTTCTAGAACAAAGTTGAGTTTTATCAGGGCAGGGGTATCCATGGTAGCACCAGTTTTCCTAATGGTGTTGGAGTGAAAAGCATAAAGTGGGAGATAAAGGGTCCAACTTCAGACCATATTCTTCAATCTTGAAGTTCCCAGCTCCAGAATACTTTCAGCTGATGTTACTTAAAACAGCATATTGGAGAGCAAAATACTTTTAAAAATGTCAGATGCTGTACCTGTTAACAGATAGAATCTATTAGTTACTAAATGAAATATATCCTCTACAAGCCAATTGTTTATTTCATTCTGTGATCTCTTTACAATAAATTTCAACACTATTAGAGGCTTAAGTTCACATTATTGATTATTTGAATATGTGTGCCATTAATCTTCCATTGCTCTCATCTATTTTATATGTACATTTTAAGTGTCGTCTTTTGCATTTAGATAGAGAGAAATGGCCAGAAGAAAGTTGACTTGTGGGGATTAGCTTCATATAACACTTCAAAAGCTCCCTTGAGCTGATTTGCCAGTAAATTTCTACACTAAAATAGGCTTTCAGAATAGTGACCGATAGATAAACTACGAGGTGTCCTTAGTAAATAAAAATGATTAATCTCAGCAGAGTAAATTCACTATCCCTGGTCACATAGTCTCATCCAATTCTGTTTCCTGGTTCTATAAAAAAAAACAAACCCTTTTTCTTTTTGTATTAAAGTTGTCTGTAATTTTAATGGAACTTTTGAATTATTATCTGATTTTAAAAAAATGGTTCATAAAAGGATATTGTTTCTTTAAATTAGGGACAGTTGAAATGTTGTTTTTAGGCAAACTGCCCTTATTTGATGGGGCTTAGAAAGCATAGTCAAGAACTCATCTTAAATCTCTGTTAAGATATGCCTTTTAAGAATGATCACAACTTGTAAATGATTGTGCATTTGACAGTGATTTGGGTGTGGCAAATGCAAGGGAACCAAAAGGTAAAAATGAAGCCCCCTTTAAGCAGGGTTATTTCTAATTGTTTAGTTTTTATTCCCTGTCATTGATACTTCTTTCCCAGGGCATTTTCCTCATAATGAGAAGACTCTAAAATCAAATAAGGCTTCTGAACACTGAAGATGTTTGCTGCTCTTCTGTTGAAGAATCATATAGATTTATAGTGATTCTAAAAGGTGTCTCATATCCACTATATTAACTAGCTTTTTAGACGCTTATGAACATTGTAGCTTTTATTGATTCTAGGGAATTGGACCCAACAATAAGCAATAAAAGTCGATGGTAACTTTCTTCCCATATAGGGGTGTGCAGATCAATATTTTGAATTTACTTTAATTTGCTGGTAATGGATGGAAGAACTGAAAGAATTGCAGAGCCTTGTGGGGCACAGCTGTGCAGTGTTTGCCTTTTTATCCGAGCTCACTGTAGGTCATGGGCCTCCCCAGTAACAAGAAACACAGTTAAGTGGCCGGGTTGATACACTAATTTATCCAGAGACTTCATGTCTGTTCTAGGGGGAAAAAAAAGAAATTCATAAAATTTGTTCATGATGGCCTTGATTTTATAGAGATTACAAAGGACCTCCAAATTTGCATTGTCTCAAAGACAGCTGTGTTCTAATTATCTAGCAATGGTGTATGATCTCCTTCTGCTAAAGAATCTTCCTACTGATTTAATAGCGGGCTATGGCATTCTATTCTACTGACACTCAAAAATCTGCTTTGAGACTTCAAGTTGTTTTACAGAACCATGTCCAGGTTCCATCTTGAGATGTGGAGGAAGTGTGTGAGTCAGGCCCAGTTGCTCACTAGTTTAATGCATATTTATCAGAACTCTTTGCTTGTGCCTCAGCTGCCTCAATGAATGTGAGTGGTGCATTTAAGTAAGAATAGCTAATATCCAGGGTGTTGTTATATTTCAGAACCATGCTGAAAGCATACCTGCATTGTCATTAATTCTAACACCCTTTGAGATAAGTTGTCTTAAACTCATTTTATAATTTAGGAAACTGAGTCTTAGGATAAGAAGATTTCTCAAGGATACTTTTCCAGCATTGTCTTGTATTGGAAGATGGGTATGACTGACTGTTGATTTAAGGATGTTTGTTAGCTTTAAGTTCAATTGCTCTATTATGTGTTTCTATTTTAGTTTCTTTTGTTGTAAGGGCTGGCTTCTCTAATATGATCAAAACTAGTTTCCTTAATTTCAAAAAAGACAGAAACTTTCACTTGAAAGAGTTAGTCCTTTTGTTCTTTGAGAACAAAGTGACTACACAAAATATGTTTCTGTGGGCTGGAGGCTGTTGACCTTGAGGTACTAAATGCATTTCACTTAGTGTATACTGAATACTTAATAAACTAGGGCTGTTAGTCACATTTGTATTAGTTACTACTCAGGAAAGCCCCTGAACTTTGACTTTGGGGACAGATTTCCTTTGTGGTTCTGGCTTGGAAGACGGTGCATATACAAGTATCTCATTCTTAAGCTTGATTTTTTGACATCAAGGGTATAACCTTTGGGAAGCATCAAAAGCTGTAATAATTGACTGGAAAGGAAGCTTGTTTCATGTGCTCATTTACTTGGGGTTAGCTGATTATTTGGCTTGTTACGCTTTTTCTACTTGACAAAAATGTGTGTTAAAAGCAATGTATTTGCAGGACTTTGCTTCAAAAAAAATCAGAGTCTATAAAAACAATTTAAGTGTGAAATTTGCTTAGAAGGAGCTGCCAAGATCTGTGTTGTATTTCTCCTTTCCATGAGTAATTGGCAGTGTGCTACCAACTCTGCAGTTTGATAGCCTACACGCAGGGGTCCCTGGTGCAAATATACTAAATCATTACTTGCTGATGGAAAATAATTCAAATACTCTGAATGCAGACAGACGTAGAGTCAAGAACAACCTAAGGCATGTATCAGCTCTGTGACCTTGTGCGAGTTACTTAAGCTGTCTGTCCTTCATTCTCTCATCTGTAAATGGGAATAATATTGAAGACGAAACAAAATGATGTATGCCATCATGCAATGAATGTTAGATTGCATTACTTAGCTGATGAAGGTAGGTAAGCTCACTAAAGAAAAACAGGTCCGATCATTTGTATTAAATTTTAAGGTATGCAACTTTTTAGTTTCCCTTAATGATGTTTAACTTCATGCAGCAAGACATGGGCTTAGCATAGACAGTTTTGCCATCCCCTCATCCACATTCAGATTCCATCATTTAACCTCTGAAAGACTTTCAATGTTTTTGATATCTGAAAGCCCCTTTCTTCATCTCTGTGGCACCCGCCCTTGGCTCGACTGTGGTGGTTCCAACCTTCACACAAGTGCCAGCATCACTTTTGACCTCCCCTGGATCCTGTTGTGCATTGCTCTCTTTAGCCTGCCTCTCCTTCTGCTTCCCAATGCCTCATCTTTTGTCCTGGCCCTCAACCATGCTTCCCAGATACAACACCCTAACGCCAGAGTGATCCTTTTAACAAGTGGATTTGGCCATCTGATTCTCCTGTTTAAATGTTCTGTGAGTGCCTATTCCTATAGGATGCAGGCACACTGTCCCCACAAACCATCCATGATCTGACCCTGTCCCTGCCTCCGTATTCCTTTCCTATTTGTCATCTTTCTGCTGTGTCTTGGCCATACTGAGCTCCCTCAGAGCTGTGTCCCCTACCTGATGTCATCCATTTCCTCTTCTGCAGTGGCTCTTTCCTCACCTATTCACAGGCTGCCTGGCCGACTCCCAGACATTGCTGGAGAAAGAGTAGACACAAGTATTGTGTCACTCAGGAACTTTTCAATCCCCAGGAACAGACAACACCAGTTAAACTGGTTTAAACAACAAAGAGACTTGATTGGCTCATGAATCCCTGAAGTCCAGATATCTGCTAGGCAAGGCTGGATCCATTGTTTCAAAGGTATCATCCAAAATCCCATTTCTCCCTGTCCTCCTCTGCCACCTTATTGCCTGTCCTTGTGGCTGCCATTAGCTTCCTGGGGTTAATGCTGACCAAGAAAATGAGCTTTGTCATTAGCTTAACTTAATCCGCGCTTAGTCTGGAGGTTGGGAACAGTGTCAGTTGCACCAGCGTTGCTAATCACACATAACAGAGAATATCTTAGAGCAAGAAATAGCCCTGACCCTCCTCAAAGACAGCTGATCATCCCCACACCCTCAGTATTAGTGCATACTTTGAAAAGACCTCTATTCCAGGCCTTTTCACACTGCATTTTCCAGCGAGTAAAGCCCTTTATCCCCAGTGCCTGGCCCAGCACCTGCCATGTCAACCTTTACTAAAAGGTGTGTGATTGAATAAAGGAAACCCATTTTGCTTGCTTTAATCCCCAAATGTGCCCTTGCTTTCACCCTTGGAAGAAGACTTTTGTCCTCTGTGTTGCTGAAACTACAGAACTCCAAGTGAATTGCTTTGTTTTACTTAGCTCTTCTTTAAAAAAGGCAAAGATACCTGTTTCCACCTGCACCTGTCTTCCTCTTTAGGGGAAAAGCAGTCCTTTTCTTTTTGTTGTTGTTATTAGGATCAATGCCAACCCTCCCTGTTTGTGTAATTCCAACTCCTTCTCTCCTTACCACTGTGTCCCACTTGGCATGGTTTGGATATGGTTTGAGTGCAGTCACCCAAAGGATTGTGTGTTGTTAACTTGGTCCTCCATGTGGCAGTGTTGGGAGGTAGTGGAACCTTTAAGAGATAGGACCTAGTCGGAGGTAAGTAGGGGACATCATTCTCCAAAGGGATTAGGTAGTTCTTGCAGGACCCCAGTTCCTGTAAGAGTACATTGTTATGAAAAGAGCAAGCCTGGCCCAGAATCCCTCTGGCTTCCTATCTCTCCATTTGATCTCCCAGGGTGTCCTGCCACTATTGTGATCCCATCTACCTATGGAGCCCTAAGCAGAATCTGAACAAGGACGGGGCTGCCTCACTTGACTTTCAGCTTCCAAAAGTGTGAGCTAAATAAACCTCTTTTATTTATTAGTTACTTAGCCTCAGGTATTTGTTATAGCAATGGAAAGTGGACTAATACCCCATCCTCTGGTATTTTTTACAGTATAGCAGGTAAATATGGAGCTGGATGATGTAGGCTCAAGTTTTGATTCCATTATCTCGTGGCTTTGTGCCTCTGATCTATTGTTATTCTCCTCTGGGTTTTCCCTAGAAATGCTGAGCATCCTATCCAGGCAGCTAGGTGATTCTCTTACGAGAATTTCATTGACTCTCTTAACAACAAGCTCTTACAAGACCAAAATAGATGTCTATGTTGTGACTCAGAAACTTTGTCTGTGTGAAGGATTTATGAGACCAGTGTCAAAGTCATGAGAACAATAGCTATTTATTTGAGTTCATGGCTGAACAAACCCTCTTGGAAAGAAGAATGATATTTGTTTCTCTGTTTTTCAAGAAAATGGGTATGTAGCTTTAATTAAGTAAAATTTATATAAAAGCTCAGCAAGCATTTTGTGTGAACCTTTTATGGTTTATTTTGTTTTGCTTTATTAGCCCTAAATGAAAATAGATACAAAATAGAATGAAATAAAATCTGCACAAAGTGGGAGATTTAGGATTCTTCACTCACCTCACATTTCCCCTAGGGATTTTGCTGGCGTGTTACAGGTTGAATGGTTTGAATGTTTCAGCATTTCTATAGAGAGCTCTCTACAGATTTTCCAGCTTTGCTTTACTGGGAACTTATGTGCTTTATAGGCTGCTTATTGGATTTTTCAAAAGTTGTTGAAAGCTTTCTGCTCTGATTCAGAACCAAGCTTGCATATAAGATCTGCTTCATTGGTATGAACTTCTGTATTTTGCTCTGTCTTCACAAGTGAGTCTCAGAAACAGAGACCAGAAAAATATGGTCCCAGGCATTTCTTTAGGGATCTTCAGGCTGTATGAGCTACCCCGCTCCCAATGACGCTATCATAACGACAGGGGTACTTTTCCTTACCTCATAGCACTCCTCACTTGCAGACGAAATGACTAAGAACCTCAAACTTCACTACCATAATGACAGCCTAGAAAATTAATATTCTGTAAAAAAAAAAAATCCAAAGGTTTATGCAAATTAATAGTCCTTAGAGAGATTTAATATTATTACTACCCTCTAATAAGCAACTTATGCAAACAAACTCTTTCTCTAGATCTCTAGGGGTGGTGCTCAGGCAATGACATTTTAAAAAGCTCCCTGGGTGACATTAATATGTACACAGGTTTTAGAATCACTCCTTTAGCTGAATTAGCCAGTGTTCAGAACAACTGCTTGAGCTCAAGTATCTCATCTCCTCTTGTTTTCTCTCCCCTGTTAGCTTTCACCCATTCAGGTCGTAGCACATAATCTTACACCTAGTGATAGCTCTTCTAATTCATATTGTGTGTGTAGTTTTTCCATCTAGGTTTTAGATGCATTTTATGTTGGTTTCTTTCCCTTTACATGTCCCCAATAGAGCCTGATACACTGACTTGCACATCTCAGCCCTTGAAGTGCTCTCCCTAAATTAATAGTTTGTTGGTACAGAGCGCCGGTGCTGACCCTTGGTGAGAGGGTGGAGCAGCCAGGAACTGAGGGAAGATGATTATGGGGACGTGCAGCAAGTTTTCATCTACTGGTTTGTGAACAGTGGTGAGGAGATTGTACATGCTGGACATTGCCATTCTGTTTGTTTTCAGGGTTTTTGTGGGAGGAAGTGGGGAGGCAAGTTGCCCAACTTTCAGATATCCTTCCCTTTTTTGGAGGGGCTCCCAGAGCATGGGTCTTGGTCATCTTGGTCCTGCTTCCCATTGTTGTAGGAGGGGAGCCAGGATACTGTTTGCATGCCTGTTTGGCAGCTGGGACAGTGGCCCAGGTGGGATCGTGCCCATACTCACAGGGACCTGCAGGGAGCTACAGGTAATGATGTGGGGACTGTCAGAGGTGCTTCCTGGAGGGAAAGATCCACTGGAGTGTGCCCCTTTAGTGTGTCCTAACTGGGCTGTTTTCTGGATGTAGCCATGTTCTCTGCCTTTCATTCCCCGATTCTTGACTTTTTTCTGACAGCATAGCCAGCCATCATGTCACCTTCAAGAGTGTTGGCATCTGTCCCCATGATAGGTTTTATGCTTGTCAACCACCTTTAGTTTCCCTTGTTTTGAAGGACTCTGCGTTTGGCAATGTGGAACACCACCCTCCCACTGCTTCAGTGGTGAGGTGCCGTGGCCTGTGTGCACAGGACTCCCTTCTCCTTTTTCTATCTCTTCTCTCCTTCTCATTGCTTTCCACGCTGGCTTAGATGACAATGACTCCGAAATCTCTCTCCAGTCCTGACCTCTTTCCTGAACCCAGATTGGTGGGTCCAATTGCCTATTTGGAAGTTTCTACTTTACATTCTTGTATAGATGGACTTCTTGAATGTCACATGTCCAAGCAAATCTCTTCTTCCCTCAGACTTCATCTACTTAGGCCAGAAATCTTTGACTCCTCCATGCTTTTTCTTCCATGCTGCGTATCCAGCTCTGTTGTAAATTCTGTGAAAGCATATCTAAAAATCTGACTGCTTCTCAACATCTTCACTGCTGGTCTGAACCACAGTCGTTTCTCACCTAGATTATTTCTATAGCCTCCCCAAAGTTGTTATTAAATATTGCCTTAAAATAAGCTTATTGTCTTTAGATATTTATCTCTTCCATTTTCCATCCAGTTCTAGCCTTTTTTCTCCCTCTCTCCCCCCATTTTTAAGAGACGCTTTAAAAAAGTTTTGAAGCTATAGACAGTGGTGCAAACCTGCAATTCCAGTGAATTGGGAGGCTGAAGCAGGAGAATTGCAAGTTCAAGGCCAGCCTCAGCAACTTAGCAAGTCTCTAAGCAACTTAGTGAGACCCTGTCTCTCTTAGATCTTCCTAGTGATCTATTTGCATAGATAGTTGAAGTCCCATCTGATTTATCATTTTTTTTCTTATTAATGATAATACTTCTGATGTCTTCTGTGCTGCTGTCAGATCATCTTATTGGATAGAGCAGTATTACCCTTTTGGACTCTATGCCTTTTGCTATGTAGCAGCTCTCAGTTCCTTTTTAAACGAAACAATATGGTGAGGAATTCCTTCTAGGGAGTTCTCTTTTTTCAACCTGAATGCAAAACCAATTTCTAGTGACAGGCATAACCAAAGATACACATGTAAAAAATAACTCATTGGTTTTCGGTTTGCATTTCAGCTCCCAAAGAATACTGTCCTGGTCAGAAACTTTCCTCTTGTCATTAGGGCTTTGAGTAAATGCAGGTATATTTAGGTTTCAGAATCAAAGTGCCAGGGTCAGCACATACTATAATTTTTTTGTGACTAATTCAAGGATTCAAGAAAAAAAGAAAAACCAAACAAGAAGAGCAAAAACTAAAACATCCTTCAACCCTGCAACCCTTGAAAAGAAATTCTGAGCTAATTATTGATTGTTCTTTCTATTACTAAGCAGTGATGCAATTATCATAACTTGACTTGGAAACACGTTTGCTGGTAAATAGGGAGGGCATCCTCTGCTTTGGTTGACTCTGATCACTAAAGGCCACTCTGCAAGATGAGCTGGAGTAAATTTCAGTTTTTAGAAATGATACCAAGGCTGCTGTCTGCAGCAAACATTTCAACATCCAATAATATAAGGGACAGGAAAGGAGAGTTTGAAGTTAGGAGGGAAACATCTTTCAAATGATAATGCTCACCCTGGGAGGCAAAAAATAAATAACATTTATGGGAAAGAATAACCCAATTTGGTCAAATCTTTGGGATTTGTAGGATACTTCATTTCATGTTCAAGTAGCCACATGACTCATTGTTTCCTGTTCTTTAATTAGGGTCGATATGTAATTTTTGGGTAGGAGTTTTTCTGAATCCCTGTTGATTTCTTTTTTTGGTGAACTTGTTTGCTATGTTTGTTGGTTGGCTGGGTGGTTTGTTGTTGTTGTTGTTGTTTGGTTGGTTCTTTTCCAAAGCTCTGTGGTTAGGTAGATAATGATCTTAATTTGAGATAAGTGTGAGAACCTCCTTTTCAAACTCTGAAACCCTCTGGTAATTGTTGTGGCCATCTGGTTACATTTTAGAGGTTCATTAACCTACTTTTAAATATCTTAAGCAATAAATTACATTCATTGTGAGAAATAATACCAGAAGGAATCCTTTGACACCATCTTTTATTTTAAATAATGAAGTAAAATATTTGGTAAGCATCCTATTTTACATGAATTTGTTTCTTTTGAGGACAAGGTAGTCTGATTTCATTGCCCTTTTCATTTCACCTTTGATTTAATTGTAATCTTTCAAAATTTCTCCTACTACTTTTATCTATTTTTCCTGTTCAGAGAAGTCCTTTTGTTCTTCAGATTTTCCTTATGCTCAATTACAGGGCCATGCTACTCAACTTAGTATTTTACTCTAGGAGAATTGATGTTTTTTGCCCTCCAGAACTCAGTTAAGCTGTGTTTATACCTTAAACACAGTGTGTAAAGAGAACAGTGTAAGGAGGGCTTCAGTATGCAATTATGGCATCAAAATCTTTTCAGTATAGAGAATGCCAAATCCAGTATAATGAAGGATGGTACATTTTATGTTTGTCTGGTTAAGATCCTGGTAGTCTAAGGTTAATATAACATCTTCTATATGTGTTTTTCTTTTCTTTTGCAGAAGGAGCTGAGTCTTCCCCGAAGAGGAAGTCTGTAAGTAGTAGTTNAAAAAAAAAAAAAAAAAAAAAAAAAAGAGCAATAATTTTAGATTCATGGAAAAACTACAGGATAGTTTGCCTAATGTTAACACCTTACATAGCCTTAATATATTTATCAAAACTATGAAATTAACATCGGCACATGACTGAAGAATTCACTATAGACTTTTCTGACCAGGTGTTCCTCTGATGTTCTTTTTCTGATCCAGAATCCAATCCAGGATACAGCATTGCATTTAGTTTTCTTATCTCCATAGAGTCCTTTGGTCTGTGTCTGTTTTCTCATTTTTGCTTTTTTTCTTCACACCCTTGACAGTTTTAGGGGTACTGGTTGGATATTTTGTAGATGACCCTCCACTGGGGTTTGCCTGATGCTTTTTTTATGGTTAGAATGGAGTTATGGGGTTTTAGGGAGAATAGTTCAGGATGAAATGTCTTCTCATCATATATCAAGGTGTACCTGGTGTCAGCCTGACAGCTATGGTGATGCTAATGTAATCACCTGGTCCAGGTAGTGTCTGCAGAGTCTCTGCCATGATGTTGTTATTGTTCCCTTTCCATACTCTGTTCTATGGAGGTAAGTCACTAAGTCCCCTGTTACTCCCAGGGCGTAAAGAATGAAGCTTCATCATTGGAAGGGGGGGACTTATGTACATATACTATTTGGACTCCTGCAATTCTTCTTTATCTTTTAAAGCATACAAAGTTTAAAAAAATGATATTCTCTAAACACTTGTGGCATTTATGTGTAAAATAATAATACATGTTGTTTTATTTGTATATGTATAGCTGTTAAATACATATAATATTTTTAAATGTCCACTGTGAAAATGACTTGGAAATATAAAACTTTATAGTTTTTCTCTGCTGTCTTCATGAATGAAACAAAAATATTTCTTAAGGATGGCTAAGGAAAGGATCAGAATCATTTGGTTCCTCTTGTCATCTTGGACCCTCTGTGAATTCTCTTCCTGGATTTCCGGAAACCTTTGGTTTGCTTTTATATATATATATATATATTTTTAGGCAGGGTCTTTCTCTTGTTGCCAGGATGGCTTTGAATTCCTGGGGTCAAGAGGTCCTTCTGCCTCATCTCCCCTGTGCTGGGACACAGGTGTATGCCAACATGCCCATCTGTCCTCAGTCAGGGGAACTCTAGAAAACCCCAGAATTCTCAGACAACGTTGATTTTACTTCACTTTTATTTTCAATGTAAATATTTGTTAACAGTTTTAGAAAGAAGGCAAAGGAAATACTATTAGGCGAATAATGATTAACAGTAACTCTCGAAAACACTAAAAGTCAGTGAGTAATCAATATCAGTGAAAATAACTTAAAAAATTTTAATCTTAAATGTTAAGAATGTATTTAATCTAGTGATAACTAATAATTAGCATATTGATTGGTTCAGATAAATTCTTCTTGTCCCTTTTTCCCTCACTTTTCTTCTCACCTTCAATTCTTGCCTGATACTAAATTCTGAATACATGTTCCACACAATCCAAACGCAAGCTTGAGTTTATGACTTGGACTCATATCACATGTCTTATCTAATTATCCAAGTATGTGTTAGTGACTTTATCCTGACATTACGAAAATAAAATGAGGACACATACACAGAGTACTGTAGGGGTTTGGCAGTAAAGTGCCTTGGTGCTGTTCATTTATGTCTGACCAGTGCAGATTTATCAGCATGCAGTCTCCATACATTAGGGCAGTCACTGCTCCCTGCTCAGCCTGTGATTGCTTAGCCCCCCTGGTATTTGCAGACTTTCGCAGCTACTGTTCACAAGGTCTTGGCCATGGCACATTCATTTCTCTCACTTTATTACCATCACATCTGATTCCAATTTGCTACCAAATTGAGTTTCCAGTCCTGAGCCTGACATTCGAGCCGTCAGGTGGATTAGCTCCTTCAGCTTGGTTAGTGTGGTGGCTTCAGGTCAGTTGACACTGGCCTATTAAATGTCCTCTGCTCCTCATCTTGGAATCTAGGCTGCCGTCCCGGAGAGGAGCAGGGCTAGGTTACCCACTGTAACCTTTCTCCTTGTTTAGAACTCATAATTCTAGAACTACTGGAAAGACTTCTGATTAAAAACAGAGTTGGTTTTTATCCGTTATCTTGCAGTTTCAGCAGCTTTTTCTTAGAGCGAAACAGATAGTTTATGGTCCGGTCATTTGAGGGGATTTGATTGAGTGAACTACTTGAGTCATTCATTTGACCCTGTCTCTCTTAGATCTTCCTAGTGATCTATTTGCATAGATAGTTGAAGTCCCATCTGATTTATCATTTTTTTTCTTATTAATGATAATACTTCTGATGTCTTCTGTGCTGCTGTCAGATCATCTTATTGGATAGAGCAGTATTACCCTTTTGGACTCTATGCCTTTTGCTATGTAGCAGCTCTCAGTTCCTTTTTAAACGAAACAATATGGTGAGGAATTCCTTCTAGGGAGTTCTCTTTTTTCAACCTGAATGCAAAACCAATTTCTAGTGACAGGCATAACCAAAGATACACATGTAAAAAATAACTCATTGGTTTTCGGTTTGCATTTCAGCTCCCAAAGAATACTGTCCTGGTCAGAAACTTTCCTCTTGTCATTAGGGCTTTGAGTAAATGCAGGTATATTTAGGTTTCAGAATCAAAGTGCCAGGGTCAGCACATACTATAATTTTTTTGTGACTAATTCAAGGATTCAAGAAAAAAAGAAAAACCAAACAAGAAGAGCAAAAACTAAAACATCCTTCAACCCTGCAACCCTTGAAAAGAAATTCTGAGCTAATTATTGATTGTTCTTTCTATTACTAAGCAGTGATGCAATTATCATAACTTGACTTGGAAACACGTTTGCTGGTAAATAGGGAGGGCATCCTCTGCTTTGGTTGACTCTGATCACTAAAGGCCACTCTGCAAGATGAGCTGGAGTAAATTTCAGTTTTTAGAAATGATACCAAGGCTGCTGTCTGCAGCAAACATTTCAACATCCAATAATATAAGGGACAGGAAAGGAGAGTTTGAAGTTAGGAGGGAAACATCTTTCAAATGATAATGCTCACCCTGGGAGGCAAAAAATAAATAACATTTATGGGAAAGAATAACCCAATTTGGTCAAATCTTTGGGATTTGTAGGATACTTCATTTCATGTTCAAGTAGCCACATGACTCATTGTTTCCTGTTCTTTAATTAGGGTCGATATGTAATTTTTGGGTAGGAGTTTTTCTGAATCCCTGTTGATTTCTTTTTTTGGTGAACTTGTTTGCTATGTTTGTTGGTTGGCTGGGTGGTTTGTTGTTGTTGTTGTTGTTTGGTTGGTTCTTTTCCAAAGCTCTGTGGTTAGGTAGATAATGATCTTAATTTGAGATAAGTGTGAGAACCTCCTTTTCAAACTCTGAAACCCTCTGGTAATTGTTGTGGCCATCTGGTTACATTTTAGAGGTTCATTAACCTACTTTTAAATATCTTAAGCAATAAATTACATTCATTGTGAGAAATAATACCAGAAGGAATCCTTTGACACCATCTTTTATTTTAAATAATGAAGTAAAATATTTGGTAAGCATCCTATTTTACATGAATTTGTTTCTTTTGAGGACAAGGTAGTCTGATTTCATTGCCCTTTTCATTTCACCTTTGATTTAATTGTAATCTTTCAAAATTTCTCCTACTACTTTTATCTATTTTTCCTGTTCAGAGAAGTCCTTTTGTTCTTCAGATTTTCCTTATGCTCAATTACAGGGCCATGCTACTCAACTTAGTATTTTACTCTAGGAGAATTGATGTTTTTTGCCCTCCAGAACTCAGTTAAGCTGTGTTTATACCTTAAACACAGTGTGTAAAGAGAACAGTGTAAGGAGGGCTTCAGTATGCAATTATGGCATCAAAATCTTTTCAGTATAGAGAATGCCAAATCCAGTATAATGAAGGATGGTACATTTTATGTTTGTCTGGTTAAGATCCTGGTAGTCTAAGGTTAATATAACATCTTCTATATGTGTTTTTCTTTTCTTTTGCAGAAGGAGCTGAGTCTTCCCCGAAGAGGAAGTCTGTAAGTAGTAGTTTTGTTTCCTTGTTTTCTTTCTGCATAATTTGTCACGTTTGTTCTCTGACTTTGTTAGACTTCAGTGGCAATTAGAAGATTAATGATAATCAACTGAGTTAAGAAAACAAAAACATGTAATTCATTTATAAAAGTCAAATAGTAATGATTTCACTGTAATTTCCAGATTTTTTTTCTTTTGGTATTATAAAACAAAATGTACATTTATTTTGGGAAGATCTTACTTTTGAAAAAAATTCCGTTGTACGACAGATAGTAGAAATTGATCTCAGAAATTAGTGCTCATCTGTGTGTTCTGGAAGTCTGTGATCATTTCTTATACACTTTATTTTATGCAGTTAGTTGTGTACTTTTGCATGTGAATTGATAAAGACATTGAGTCTGCTGAACTTTACTCTTAGATCTAGATCTTATTGAACTGATTCATGAAGTATTCTTGTATTAAAACAGAAGATTTATGAACCTTGACTTGGTTTCTTTATAAAGTGTCTCAACCCTTCATTTTTTAAGGCAAATAATATATTTGCATAAATCATAGCTTTTTCATTAGCAATTTGATGAATGGAATTAATTGCATTTAATATGCTACTGTGTTCAGGGTAGATTTGTTATTAACTAGTACTTACATAAGAACGGATCTAGAAATATTTAGATTTGCTCTCTAGTTTATATTGAAGAAGTTAGTGGAAGGGCAATTTCTTTTTAAAAAAATAGTGTAATCTTTAAGATAAAATTTCACAAATCTTTCTGTGGAAGATTAGAAAAATATATGGTGACTGTTGAGATAAATTGAAAGGTAGGATTCATCCTTTCTCCTAAATTTTGGAAATATTTAGCCTTTGTATCTTGGAACCCAAACCTCATGAGCTGTGAACACTGTATTACAATTTTTCTCCTCCTCCTCCGCCCCCTTATCCTCCTCCTCCTTTCTAAGTTTAAGCTTCCAGGTGGACACTGGATAATTATTCTTGGAAATTTTGCTTAGACAGATTGTCATTAGCTTCCAGCTTCCACTTCTCTGTACTATAGGACAATGGCCAAATAGGTTGCTTTAGGAAATGCCCTTAGAATTAAACACTTTTCTCTTTTGTATCATTATTAGGACTCTTTCCTCAACTTGCAAGAGTTCAAACTTTTGATGTTTCCCATCATAATGAGAAATCACAAATAAGAAAAAATAGACTAAAACTACATGAACTATCTTTATAGGAAAAAATCTTAATTTGTTTATACTTTTATTTAGGGCTTCAACACCTTAGATTTTTCTTCTATGCCAAATTTCAAAACTTTAGAACTTCAGACAAATTTTGCTAGCCTTTATAATAGATTGTGCTTAGTTCTATTAATAACTTTCCAATATTTTTAAATTTTTTTTTAACATTTACTTTTTAGTTATAGGTGGACACAATATATTTTATTTTTATGTGGTGCTGAGGATCGAACCCAGTGTCTCACACATGGTAGGCAAACACTCTACCTCTGAGCCATAATCTCAGCCCAATAACTTTCCAAAAATTTTTAGAAAGATCGCAGTATTTAGCAAATTGAATTCCTTATATCTGTTTAGAGCCATTTCTTGTTTTGCAGTTGCGTCAGTCTTAATTCTGTTAATATTAACTGATAGCCAAGAGTTGATTTGAAAATTTACAACAAAAAAGAAGATATTTAAATTTCTCTACTTGAGAATGGAATCTTTAATGAAAAAAAAAGATAATGAGTGAAGTTTGTTGAAAGCCTATGCTTTAAGTACATGATAAGGGAAAGAATTGTGTGCCATTTAAAATCCCCTCCCCAATAATTACCAATTGACTATTCAGAGGACAGAATAAAACCACAGTGTATATGTCAAACTAAAGCTATCTTTTCCAGTAAGTTTTGTGAAAATACTTCCCAGTGAAGGAACTCCACAGTAAACATGCTATTTTGTATTTTCTATTGAATATAAATATTCTCCCCCAAATTAATGATGCCTTATATAGCTTTTTTTTTCTGGATCCCAAGGCCACTAGATGTTTTCAATGAACCCCACAGTGTCAGGAGTCATTCTTCCGATGCAAGGTTCTTTTAGGACTTTGAGAAAAAAAATAGTTCTTAAAATAATTTTAGGAGTGATTTTAATGCAAATCCAATGAAGAAGGGTATAAGTGTATCTTTATCAGGTAACAGTATTAGCCAACATCATGGTACCTGGTTATAAGTCCCTTTAACACTTTCTCAGCTTATTTACTGCCCAAATGCCTCCTGCATGAATAATTTCAAAATCTTTCTATGCCTTCTCCCAGAAGGTGTTTTGGGGCTGCTGTTCTGTTGAGTCATGTTTAGCAATGAGCAACATCACAGTATAGTACAGCCCTCATTTTTTTTTAGTTACATGGTGATGTGATTGAACTTGTCAGAGGGTGTGTCCCTGCAGAGTGGCTGTGCTTTTCAAAGGAGGTACCTTGTTTTGGTGATCTGCTTCCAATTTGTGTGTCTTGAAGGGTTGATATTTTTAAATAGCATTTGCATCATTACATAATTTACAAGGTCTGTTAGATTTGTTGAAAACATTTGAGTATTGTTTAGCATACACTTAAAGATCATTTTTATGTCCACAATGATAGATAAACATATACTTAAAGCTTTCACAAATAAAAGAACACAGAAAATATGCTTTTTATTATTGCTTAAAAGTATGAAAAAGCAACTTATAATCTGTCTAGAAAAATATAATCCAGATTCTTCCTAATTTTCAATTTACAGTCATTTTGAACGAAATAACTTGAAGGCTCTCTTGTCTTACATACATGTGAAAAGGTGGCAAAGGCAATTATTGCAACCTCCTTTTTTTAATAGTAAAAGAAAGTAATGAAAAAGAAAATTCAAGGGAACTGCTTTCAGGCCTGGTATGGCAAGTGACTTCAGATCAGTTTTCCCAGGCTTTCCAATCCTCTCTCTCTTTGGGCAACAGACTTTAACTCTGCCCCAACGATCCTAGATTTTTTTGCTTTAATTTTTCCATTCAAAGAATTTCTCTTCACCACAGCTTTACACACACACACACACACACACACACACACACATACATTTTAGTTGTAGTTGGACACAATACCTTTATTTTATTTATTTTTTATGTGGTGCTGAGGATTGAGCCCAGGGCCTCGAGCATGTTACGTGAGCATTCTTCTGCTGAGTCAAAACCCCAGCCCTCACCAACGCTTTTGATCCCATATTCTTCCAGCATTTTTCCTCTCATTCTTCTTGGAACTAAAGTTATCACACTCTTTGCCTCCTCTCCTCCCAGCAACCTGTCAAAATCATGATAGCGCTATTCAAAGAAGTACTATACTACAGGTAAAAGGATTGTAGTGTCTGTATCAACAGATATGATTATCAAAAAACACAATGAAAATTCCACAGGCAAGAGAGCATTAGCATTGTAAAATTTAAAAAGATGCAGAAAAAATAACATTTACTATAAATGTTATTTCTAAGAACATTTATAGTAAAAGTATAAAAACATGCATGGAAAGCAAGTTTATAATAAAGGTTATTTACTAGTGCAGAAAAGGACTGAAATGGGAGTTGAGTGGCTCTACAGGGAGTTTTATGTATCATTGAAGTAATTGTGTGCACATGTGGTATTTGTATTTTTTATATTTTACCCTCTTTGTTTTTGTATTGAAATGTTTTACATAAACTACTCAGTGATTTTATAAAAGTAGAATTCAAGCTGTTTTAGCCAAGTATTTACACAGATTTAAAAATTGATTTGAAGAAAAATTATATAAAAAATCTGCTTTGAATAAGAGAATATACCAAACCTGCATTTTGTTTCCTGAGGGTTTTTGGTTTGCTTTTGTCTCTTGCTGAACATCGGCCCCAACGAGTGCAATTTTATAACAATTGGAAGATTTGGTGCAGTAGCCACCTATTGGTTAATGGCAAAACATCACAGGAAAAAAAAATATAAGGATAAATTCTGGTACTCTTGAAATGCCTCATTATAATACTAACTACAGGTAGGGGAGGGGAGGCAATTGAGATAACTGCATATGTAATCATATAACATTTAGCTTCTGAACTGGATTTGTTGCTCTGGATTTTTAGCCTGACTTTGACTGTGCTTTTGTACTCAGCAAGGAACCCAGTATGTAACTTACCCTGTGTGGCTGTTTGTGTAATGGACACAAGACTGTATCTCCCACCAGATGGGGAGCCTGGAGCAGTGATGGTGCTGTGCTTCTTCTGTCTAGCCTGCCCCTAAGCCTGCTCTGTGAAGAGAGACCGTGATTCTATGGCTGTTTGGCAGATGCCAGGTTCTTTGTGGTTTATATTCAGTGCGGGACACAGAAACACCCTTCACATGATTTTGATGTTGTCAATAACTAATCTGAACAGACTGTTTATATAAAAGTGTATTAGTATCGTGGGTCTTTTATTGAGGTTTTTCCCATATTTAGAACTTAAGTCCTCAAATGACATTTCTAAGTGGAAAACTCTCTGGGAAGAGTTTTCGTTTAGGCAGAAAGGGAAAAAAAGAGTGGAAAAATGAAAAAAAAGCCCAAGATATGACCTAATGGATGGCTAGAAACAAAACCAAGGTGTCCCTGGCAGCAGCTGCTTATTTTTAAAGGACTCCTTTGTGTTCTGTTAATTGCCCAAATAAACAGCTCTCCAGGACAGAGACTGCTTCTTCTTCTTTTTTGAATTCCCTAGAGTTTCTTGGTAGCTTTTATACCCCAGAGAGAGGAGCAGGAAATTGGTTATGCTAGCTCCCTCCTCTCCTCCCATACTGCTTTTTAATGGTCTTACAGATTTCTCTACACAGAGAAGAAGGAAATTGTACTGTCTATTCTTAGCAATAGATTCTCCCTGTACTTAAAATGGTATTTCTTCTACCTTGTTTAATTATGAGCCTCAGTGCATTGTTTCTAGGTCTGTGATCTATAAAAGTTTCTGCGATTATTCATTTCTTTTAGCGGAAGCAATGATTGACACTTAGGTGACTTCTTGACCTTATGTTCTTTGGCCATATATACTTTAAAGATTCTTAATGGGTATCCAGCAGCAGGAACCCAAAGAAAAAGCAGCTCATCATGTGCATAGCAGTCCTGGAAAAATATGTCTCTGCATGCTGAGGAATTGCTGGAAGTATTTAAATTACTGGAAACAAGATGAGTCTTGGCTCATCTTAATGTCTTGATCTAACAACAATACCAGCATCTTGTAACAGTATTCCTTTCAATAGTGTTTATGTTTCTTGTCTATTCACCTTTTTTCCCATTATTTAGAAAGTGGTTGGTGTCCACTAGCCCTAGAGTAAGTATGGTAGATGTCCATATTGTGGTAGGTGTCCACTAGCCATGGAGTAAGTATGGTAGATGTCCATATTGTCTATCACATGCTAGGCCTGCTGGGAAGCCCATCTCACTTCCATAAAGGGGCTGTCGATCTTAATAATTGCACCTACTGCAGTGCCACACATCCCAGTGCCAGAAATCCATTTGCTTGGATCTTGAGGATGTTTTCCTTGGTACCTCACTGTAGCAACCATACCTTTGGACACAGAGAAGACTGTTCATTAATGGGAGACTTCTGGTGTACTGTCCAGATATAAGGCTACCAGAGAGTAGAGTAGGTGTTGAGAACCATTGTGCTTCATGAATTATGAACTGATTTAACTCATTTCTAATTTTGCCTTTCTTGGATGGGTGTAAGAGTGTTTAGAGATGGGTAGAAAGATGAGAGTGATCAGCAGAGGGAGACAGTGTTGTCAAAGAACAGTTAGGACCATAGAGACAGAAGAACCTGGCAGTCACAAGAAACTCTGGGTGGAGCTGAGCCTGTTGGACCTTTGAGACCGATTTGTCATACGGTAGATATACTGAATTGCTTGCATTAAATTAGAAAGTTTCTAAGGTTGAATTCCTTATTTTGAAGCTAGATAGGAAGATAGGAAGTAATCTTATATGTAATTGAAGAAGCTTGGGTTAATGTAATTGTACATAGTTTTGTGTACTTAAAAAAAAGTTACATTCAGACATGGTATATTCAGAGCATAATGCCTTGACTGGCTGTTTAGAAAAGTAGTTTGAGTAAAATGAGGTTATTTCCAAAATGTAAGGAGAGGAAATCACCTTGGTTTTACAACTGATGTGAAATAGATTTATGAGATTTTCAGAAAGGTGAAGGCAACATTTCCTGAGAGAGAGGGAAAGAGTTTAATTCAAGCAAAATAAAGGACACATAAGCCACATTTGGATAACTTTTAAAATAAATTTATTTTCTGCTTAGCACTTTCTATCTTCCCCCCCTCAAATATTGAAGCAAGAATTCAAAATATGTATTCTCAAAGCCACAAGAAATCCAGTGTCATTTTGAATGTTAGAAACCCAAAAACAAAACGAAGAAAAAATTGAGTGTTGCATCTGAATTAGCATTTAAAGTGGCATGTTTATATAAAAAGAGAGCGGTGTAATATATCCTGAGAGTAAAGAGAGGATTTCAGACTGGGAAGAATGTCAATTGCATTTATATATTCATAGAGTAGCCGGTTTGGTATTTGGCATGTATTTGCATCATTTCTTATCACACATGCACTTATCTTCTGTGAAATAGTGAGGGAGGAGATTTGGGAGATGGAAACAATGTAGGATTGATATTTTTACCTTTGAAAATAAGAGGAAGAATTTACATTTGCTCTAGTGGAGAGGGTTAGGTTACCCTAGGGGAGGTTTAGATTTTTCGAAATAGGTATGCATTTCAAAAAAACACTGAAGAGTGCAGATCCAAATCTCTCTCTCTCTCTCTCTCTCTCTCTCTCTCTCTGTGTGTGTGTGTGTGTGTGTGTGTGTGTGTGTGTGTAAGAGATAGATAGAATGGGGGGGGGGGCACTATGGATGCCTGTGTACTTTTAACTGATTCTCAAGATAAATCTAAAATGACACTTTCATTTGAGAACTACTGTTCTTAGGTGAGCTTCAGGAGGTTTGAAAGTGTTGGGGGTCCTAAAAACATGAAAGAAAATACCCATTTCATATTCACTAGGATAACTTTTTAGCAAGTCCGAATCCAGCAGGATTTGGGGGAAGGTTTTTCAGTGAGAAATTCTTTGTAGTAAGACCTATACAGAATGGCCCACTGGGACAGGTAAATATATGTACTTTCTCACTGAAAGCCACCTTCTCCAGTCTGCAAATCTGTAGAGAATCCCTGGGTAGCCATCCAGAGTGTGGACTCAGGACACACTGCCCAGTTTTGAATCCTCTCTCTGCCACTTAATCAAGTATGTGACTTCAAATTGTACTTAACTTCCATGTGTCCTGGTTTCCTCATTGGTAAAGTGAACATACTGTAATATTCAGGAATTGTTTAGAAGATCAATTAATATTTCTAACAAGGTTATAATAGTGCCTGCATGCAGTAAACACCATGTGTTTTGTTAAAACATGTTAGGGATTATACCTTGTTCCTTCTTCCTCCAAATTCTGTCTTACTGAGTTAGACAAAAGACCGCAATATAGACTGGGCAGTTTCCTTAACACCAGATAATTTGAATAGCTCTTTCTAGGGGCTATTTTGTTTTCCAAGGAGAGGTGTTAAAGGGGGAGTTGACTTCATATCCCTGGGTTGATCTTTCACTCTATCCTGTGATCATAAACCCTGATATAGAAGTTTCTACATGTGCAACAGAGACAGACCTATACATATTGTGGCTCTGTATCATCAGGATGTGGGGGAATGAAATCCCTGTGTTCAATGGCCCTTCTAGAATAATCTTTCACTTTTCAGCATAGTATATAGGTCACTTCTTGAAACTCTGTTTTAGAGCAGAAAAATGTTGATGAGAATGATGTGGGGCATTATAGCTGTCCATATGGAATATTTCAATCATAGGATTATAGAACTAAAAGAAACCTTAGGAGAAATCTGATTTAAAATAGCTTTATTTGATAAATGAATAACTGAGAGCTCAGGATTTGGGACCTGCTTTGGTCAGATAGTGGACTGATTTTCAACCATGATGAGGATTTAGGGTTCCTGACCACCAGGGACTGGAGCAATGTTTCTTCTTCAGATCAATATGCTCCAGTCACAAACATGGGTGGCAATAAGGGGGTGTAGACATTTAGTTCTAGAAAGACATGAATTTTAGCAGTGACATCCATGGTATGGACCAAATAAAAGATAAGCTTCAGAAAGCATGTTTGACTTTACCATCCTTGTCACAATTTCTTTGAACTTTTTTGGAAAACAAGACCAATTCTTAAAAGCTTCTACTTAGCACGTAGGAAAACCTTGAGTCACTCACCTACCACTGCCAGGAGCAAAGCATACCTCAGAATAATAAAGAGACTAGTGATGGGGGTGCAATTGTCCCAGCTGCAGCAACTGGCAACCCCCAAATATATCCATCATCCAGTTAGACATGTGAGCAGCAGCTGAGTTCTGTATTGCCCTCTGTTTACCCACATTGCATGGTAGTAAGTTGGATGCTCCTTGGCCCTGACAGGAGAGGCAATTGTGTTTCTCTTAGTGTCCTTGGGTCCCTCTGTCACAACAACTCCTGGAACTTCAACACCCTTCTCTTTTACTTTTGGTGGTAGCAGACTGTCAGACCTAAGCAGCTGCAAAAGAAATTAATGTGTTTTAAGGTTACTTTTTTTTTTCTTTTCATTTTTTGCTTTACTGCAGTGGGAATCTTACCTTCTGAGGTTTTGGGGGTGTCATTTCTTTCATCCTAAAGACACATACATTGTCTTTTAACATGTTGTTTTGTAAAGTCTCCTTTTTTTGGATGAGGTCCAGGACTTTCCTGTGTTTATATGTTGTAACATGAGACACGCCTGTGGAACATACCAGTAACTCCATAATTCTTCCCTTCTCGGTGACCATCTGAGCTCTGCTTCACATCACACATCATCCAGAGAACTTTTGGCTCTCACCCCTAAGAGATGCTAGGCAGATAGTTCTTTCAACACAATTGCTCGAAAGGAAAAAAAAAATGACTGATTATAGTTTATGAATTTGATTTGCAGGTGGACATAAATGAGTGGCATGAATTTGACCTAGAAGGACATATTTTAATGTCTTTTTTAGAGTGAAGATTCTAATAATAAATTTATACATGTATGGTATGGAGGGAAAGATCTTAAATGCCTGTGTTTTAGAAATATGAAATATTTTTTTCAAGAAGTGTTTGGATATTTTAGAGATACTTACATGAAAATATTCTTAGGTTATACTAAACTAATAGTTTATCTTTGTGTTCTTTATTGTGAAGGAAAAAAAAATTACTTCTAACTTCCTGTGTGTCTTAGAGATGCATGGGATTAACCTAGTGGTGACATTAGCTCTGAGTGCCTTATTGTTCCTAAACCTGGGTTTTCCTTGGCAGTCTGTCATTGTTATGGGCAGTGGTGTTATGGGCACCCGTGGTTTGTGCTTTTACTTAGAGAAGTCAGCTTAGAGGCAGAGGTTATCTTTTTGATTTATTTTTTAAGAGACTGAAGAGGGCATTTGCTTTTGGGGTTGGCACCACGTGACTTCCACGTGTACCTGCTGTAGAAAAAGTGCTAATGTTTTTTTTGTGAGGGGAAGCTGGGACCTTCCCACTAGGCTGGGCAGCAGGGCCACTGGAAGGAAAGTTTTGTGTCTTTTCCCTACTCCCTGGGGCCTTTCTGCCAATGTAGTAAACACTAGTATTTGTTTTGCATGGGGCACATGAATGAGTTCACCAGGGGTTTTGTAATTCAAGGTGTCAAGCATAGTGTTTATTATCTTAACAAATCAAGAATCAATTATCTGCAAGAATAAGCAGAAGGTTTTTTTTATGTCTAGGGTAAATTAGTTTAAATGCTAAAAACAGTCCTTGTGGATTAAAGAAACACCTAGAAGCAATGAAGTATGTTTTAAAAATGAACTTGACATTACATATTGAAATGAAATTAATAGATCAGTATACAGGTTTCATGTCTTAGGGGAACAATGGCAGCTTTTTTAGGTATGCTTCCAAGGTATTAATTTGTATGTAAATGCAGTTGATTCTGATAGAATCACAGGGAAAATATTGTTGTCAAACATATGGATAAAAGCATATTACTTAATTATTATCTTTGAGAGTTCAGGCCACTTAGCTCTTTTTTTTTTTCCTATTTACTTTTTTTTTTCCTTCTTAAAGAGGTTGCCTGGAATCTTTAAGACCATGGTAAAGATGGTGATGGCTGTCTTTTCAGATATTTGAAAGGAGGATTGTAGCAAAGATAGTTCAATGGGGTACTTCATAAGCCTCTGTCTAGTCTTCCACTCAGCACACACCATATTTACTGTTTAACATCACCTAGGCTGTACTCTGTTAACATCCCAAGAACTGTGAGATCTGTTTCTTTTAGCCCAGAGCAGAATATAACACAACAAAACAACTCGCCACCCCCACACAATGCTTCCTCTCATGGAATTCCATGTAGCATGAACCAACATCCCAAGAGCACTATCACCTTCCCTGCTCTACCAGTTAACATTGCAGTTTTTTCCCTTTAAAAGCCAGTTTTATTGAGGCATAATTGGCATACAATAAACCATGCATAATTTGAAGTGCATAATTTGATATATTCTGACATGTATACACCTATAAAACCACCACCTCCAGCAAGATAATACATATTATAAGTACATGTAATTTATGTTTATATATTATTATTTATATATTTATACATTATTATTATATAAATAATATATTATACACATAGTGTATGTATGTATATTCATATATCTCCTATAAGTTTTCCTTCACCATGTACCCCAACCAGGCAACTACCAATGCCTGCCATCCCTAAAAGTTTGTATTTATTTAAATAAGTAATTGGAACAGTACTGTACCTACCCACCTCTATTTATTTTTATTTGTTTTTTGATCTGACTCCTTCCAATCAGCATCAGGTTCTTTTTACACTGCCTGGATTATTGTGGTTTAATGTAAGACTTGAAATTAATTCTTGTGGCATATGTTAACAATAATTCATTACTTTTTATTGCTATATTGAATGGTTGTGCTACAGTTTGACTGTTCACTTGCTGATGGGCATTTGAGTTGCATATCCTTTTGGTCTTTATAAATAAATCTGCTATAGGTTGAACTCTAATACAAAAATTTGAACTCCAAAATGCTCTAAAATCTGAAACACTTAAAGTTGCAAGAATTTTGGATAAGAGATGCCCAAGTCATGGAAATGATCTGTCAGTATTTTCTCCTGTCCTGGGACTTGTGTTTTTATTCTCTTTGTAGGATCTGTTGAGAAACAAGAGTTTTTAATTTTGCTCTAATTTATTGACTTGTTCTTTAAATGCTTTGGTGTTAAGTCATCTTTGAATAATCCAAGGGTGCAAAGGCTTTCTCCTGTGTTTTCTTTCAGAAGTTTTAGAGTTTGCATTTAGACTAATGACTAATTATGAGTCATTTTTTGTATGTGGAGTGAAATATGGATCAAAATTCGTGTTTTTACATACAAGTATCTAATTGCCCAAGAACCAATTGTCAAACAAACTATCCTTTGCCCACTGAATTGCCCTGTACCTTTGTCAAAGCTCAGTGTCCCCATATGTGTCCACCCACAGGCTTTCTATTCCATTTTGTTCTTGGTCTATTTGTCCTTATACCATTGCCATGCTGCTTGGATTATTGTGGATTGATATAAGTCTTGATAATAGTAGTGAGGATCTTCTAACTTCCTGCATCTTTTCCCCATTGTTTTCACTATAGTAGGTTCTTTTACTTTAGAATCAGTTTTGTCAGCTAGTATAAAAAGCCTAAGGGGATTTTTTTTTCTTTCTTTTCTTTTTTCTTTTTTGGAATTGCATTGAATCACAGATCAATTTGAGGAACTGTGAAGAGTTGATGAGTAATTCTGATGAAACTGTAGCCTAGAAATGGATTGAAGAGAATAGTGTGTCAGTGGCTACAGTATGGAGAGATGGGGACAGGACTACCTCCACAGGGTACTTTTGGTGTAAATGAATAACCCATGTTGGGGAGACCAATATGAGAAATGAGTGACCAGAAAGGAGTTCATTCTCTGTTAGAAAGCCCTCTCAGAAAAGCCTAAGGGAATGGTTGGGTGGGTGGTTGTAGAAGCAGCTCAGGGAATTATTTCTAGTTGAAGTTTGAGAGAACTACCCACATTTCTTCTGGAAAGAACTGCAGTGGAGAACCTGGAATCCAAAAGTTAGTGGAGGAAGTATAGAGACCAGGAGATGCTCAGAGGCTTGGGAGAAGGCCACTGCCTGAGGAGGTGGTTGTGCTGGGCTTGGAGAGTATGGCATTAAACTCTAAGGAGCAAATTATATAAAGCAATGAAGGCCTGTTGCACACTTGACCAGAATATTAATCTAGAGCAGTGGGTCTCAACTCAGGGTGATGTTGCTCCGGAAGGTCACATTTGACAATTTCTGGAGACATTTTATTTGGTGGAATTATTGGGGTGGGGTTAGGGTTTCTTCTTCATTTGGGAGATGCCAGAGATACTGCTCACTACCCAATAACTTACAGGGAACCTCTACTCCCACACCAACAAAGAATCACCTGCCCCAAATGTCAGTAATGCCAAGGTCCAAAGCCCTGGTCCAGAGAGGAAAGAGCAGAATCAAAGGTGGAATGAGAGTGAGTGTTCACTGGAAAAAAAATGTTCTCTTGTGTAGTGATGGCAGAAAGTTACCTGGATGTCCAGGAATTGCTGTGAGACTCTCCTTTGGCAGTGTTTTTGGAAGATTCTTAAAATATGCTATTAAATAAAACTAGAATTCTTTTAACAAAAGAATACCTTGACTACAAATAAATGGAAGGAATTCAGAACGTCTGAGTTAGTTCACTTAAGAAGAGAATGAATGGTCATGGCAATGTCCTTGGGTTTATCAACTAGTCTGCTTTTGATTACCTGTGATAGGAAACCTAACCCAAAGTGACTGGAAAAAAATAAAGGAAATTTACCAGCCAATATGACTTTTTACACCAGGCTTCATGTGTGGGGATTGATCCAGAAGGTCAGGGCTATCGTAGAGGACCCTGGCTCTCCTTTCTCCCTCTGCAGGCTTCCTTCCATGGACATCTGACAGCAGTTCCCAATGTTATTCTTTTTTCTTGTTCACTTTCACTGGGAGAGAATCTGTCTCTTTCTGCTATCATGGATTTCTTGTTGATTGGACCATTTTAAATTCTGTGTCCAGCCATGAGCATGGCAATGTTTATAATGTTACTCTCATTAGCTCAGGCCTCTGCTGTCCAGCGCAGTAGCCACTAGCCACATGTAGCTATTGAGCTCATGCAATATGACTAGTCTAAATTGAGATGGGAAAATAGAATGTGAACTATCTCATTAATAATCCTTATATTAATTTCATATTTAAATGATAATTTTGGATATATTGGGTTAGATAAAAAAATATAAAAACTATATTCGTCTGTTTCTTTTAAAAGTTCTTAAATGTGACTACCAGAATTTTAAGACCATGTAAGTAACTTGGAATTATATTTCCTATGGAGAGCAGTAGTGTAGACCAATTAGGAATTCTTAGAAATGAAGTGTTGTCAATCCTACCTGAACATGTGGCTGATATACACTGGGGAGAGAGAAAATAGATACTGGGCAAGTCACCATAAATGAACACAGTCATGGTGGTGAGACTGGCATTACAAAGATTTGTTCATTTGCTACTGTTTTACTAAAGATGAATGTTTGGAAATTCTAGTACTCTACTGCCACTAATCCAAGCTAATTTTTTTTAATTTAGTTTGGAAAATTGTTTAATTAATCATTGTGCTCTTAGTAACTAGTGAAATAGCACAAAGTTACACAGAGTGGAAGAAAAAGTCCCCATCCCTTTCAACCCCTGTGTCCATTCATAATCTTAGGTGGCCATTGTTCTGCTGGTCTGTGTCTTTCTGTTCCCTGCTCCATGTCCAGGCAAGTGTGTTCGCAGACATTGACTTGTTGCAGTCATGGCTGCTGCCTGTCCTAACAAAAACGTTAAGCACTCACTCTTCAATTTGCTTTTTTGACTTTATCAATCTTCCAAGTCCCTAGATATAGATTTATCCTTTTCATTTTAATGATTATGTAATATTTTACATGATACATATATTACATTTCATGTTATTGTTTCTTTATTAATGGACATTCATATTATTTTCAGTACCTCCCTTTCCTCCCCATTTCCCACCCCACAACAAACAATGCTACGATCAACATCTTTGTACCTATATCCTTACGTGCTGGTCCTTTTTTTTCCTATAGGATAGATTCCCAGAGGTGGAATTGCTTGGTCAAACGGTATGTGTATTTTTAATTTTAATAGATATTGCGAGCTTACTTTACCCATAGGAATAGCAAATCACCTTCACACGTAAGAGTACCCATTTCCTACATTCTCACCAGCACTGGATGCCACTGCCCTTTGTAATTCTTGCTAATCTTATTATCTCTAACGATTATTTTAATTTCCATCTCCTTTTCTATCACTAATGCTAAATATATTTTCAGTGGGTATTGTCTATGAATTTTCTCTTTTTCATTTCATGTTCATTTTAAAAGCCCATTTTCAATTTCTAGGAACTCTTGTATTTTAGAAATATTAATCCTTTGTTGTATGTTTGCAACTATATCTTTGTAGTTTTTATCTCTGGTTTGTAATCTTTTGCTAAATGAAACCTGTTAATTATTGTTTAATCAAGCACGTCTTCTTTTCCTGTATTGCTTCTGAGTTTTCTGTCGTGCTCAGGGTGGTACCATCTACCTCAAGGTCAGATAAACACTCTCTTAAGTTTTTTTCCTCCAATTTTTAAAGAACATTCTGTTTTACTCTGATTTTAAGCTTCATACATGATATGAGATAGGATTCTTTTTCTTTCCTAGATGGATAACCAGTTATTTAAGTCCTACTTGTTATATAAGAACCTTTATTTTTCCTGGGATTGAAATGTTACCCTGGTCTCATGTAAAGATGCCACATGTTATTGTATCTATTTCTGGATTGTCTATTCTCATCCCTATCTGTCTATTTCTGTTCCTACACCATTCTGTTTTGAATGCGGTGGCTTTCTTGTGACTTGTCATGTCTGGTAAGTTCTCATTCACTACTCTTCTTTTCATACTTTACATGACTGTTTTTGCCATTTATTTTTTATTTTCCATATTTTAGTTTAATTCTAAAATTTAAAATTGCAGGAATTTTATCATAAATCGTTTTAACATGAAAGGTAATACAATACTACACAGTAAAAAGAATCCAAAATTAATATTTCTCAGTATGGGACCTCTTTACCCATGTTGATAATTGGAAAAATATTTACTGATGATTTTACTGAGGATTATTTTTTATCAATTTTATTTGTTCAAATGTGGTCTTACTTCATGTCTATTCTAATTGTATAATTACTCCAAGGTACAGAAGCGGGATTACAGACATAATATTTTAATCTGTCCATGAAATGAATCATTGTATTAAAGCTTGTTTCCAGTGAATATAATAAATAAATAATTTGTATTTCTTTTGCTATACCAAACTATGAAATATACTCATATCTAGATTGGCTGAGGGCTGTGTAAATATAATGTAAACAAGAACTATCACTGCAGTTCATAATAAACCAAGTATTCGGAATCTTTTATGATTTGATTGTTTTTAAGCAAAGAGTTGAGTATGTTATGGACTTCAAAAATTGTCACACTTGAAATTTTAGAGAAAGTTCTGTAATATTTGATGTTTTTTACAATTCTTAACTTTTAGTATATATTAATATGATGTTAACTCACTTGCATTCATGAATACTGACATATTTGATTGATTTTTTTTGAAACTTTACCTGGTACAATATTAAAGTAATAAATACCTTTGTGTTTCCTAAAGGTATTTGAATTATTGGAGCTAGACACTAAAGTTGCTTGTGTTTAAAATAATGGTAATGTTAGCTTACAGATGAATGTATATATAAACAAACGTGAGGTCTATCTCTTCTTTCTTTCTTTTTTACTTTCTTTTCTTTTTTTTTTTTTTTTTTTATATTT